>NW_023998414.1:12508178-12553508 GCF_014805625.2 Glossina fuscipes | reverse complement strand
TTTTTTTTTTTTTGCAAATTTTTTTCCTTTTTTTAGTTTTTCATAAAAATACTAAAGTTAAAAAAAGTTCTTGTCCTTTAAAATGTTCTGTTAGTCTTCGTTTAAAGAAAAAGGAAAAAAATGGGGGAAAAAAAAAAGCAGTTCCGTTTTGTATGGTACCAAAAAGATTGAAAGGACGGGGATGAGCTTAAACTTTTTAAGTAACTTACTGGTTAGTTTTAAGAGTTAGTTATCTCTGTCTCTTAAACGTCAGGTGTAAATACCATGATACTAAGCTAATTTGTAAGTTTATCCTTTACTTTTAAGAATCATACAACCACACGCACCCTTACAACTACACATGTACATGCACATCCACAACGACACTAATTTTCTGCTTTCAAAAGCACTAAGTACTAAGATTCTCAACTCTGATACGGTCTTTACGGTTGACTAACTTTTTAAGGATTCACCTACACTATTACACACATCTATATATGGATATGTATATATATGTACATATAATATAAAATTTTAACCACAAAATTGTTATTTTTGTTGGGCGTTGCGGTTTAAGATCCAAAGCAGAGAGAAAAAAAAAAGCCAACAACTTTGTGATGATGAGTCTTATGAGTTTTATCAGGAAGATTTTCACTTTTTTCTTCGTTTTTTGTTTTACTTTTTAAACACTTTTCTTTGTAGTCTATGACTTTCTTTTTTTTTCTTCTTTTTTTTTTTTTTTTTCTTTTTGCCTTTTCAAAGATAAGTTGACAGAAGTTTTCAGGCAGCTGTTGAAAATTTTGAAATTGTTTTCTATAAAACAAAATTTAATAAAATAGTTGCAAAAAAAGAAAAAAAAAAAAAAAAAAAAGGGGAGAAAAGGAGAAGCGCATACACAGAATCTTAAGCTCGTCACAATAAACAAATTTCATCTAATGCATTGTAGGTACATTTTTTCTCCTCTCTCTCTCTCTCTCTAACTTACGTAGATACGAAATAATGTTAACATTTCTTTAAACTTATTGAACATTGAACCCATCTCCCCTCATCATTTCTTTAATGAGTATGTGGTTTGATTAAAAGCTTGTTACATTTATCTTTTATACTGAGTTCACTCCTCTTATACGCGATGATATAGCATTTTCAGCAAAACATGTATCAGACTCCATGTAGTCTACCTGAAGACTAGTATGTACATGCAGGGGTTACTTAAATGCCATTTCGATGACTTTTTCGGAGAATTATCATAGAGCTTAGCATAGAAGTTTCATATATGAAAAGTGGTAATACATACCACAAGGTAGAAAAAGAGGTTAAAAAGGCCCTTGCCACATACGTATGAATAATACAAATGATATGAAGAAGTTACACATATTCTGAACGTCCTTGATCGTCCTTGATCGACTGATAGGCATATGGTGTAGGGAGACATATGCGATTTAGGTGAAGAAATATGATCTTATGATTTAAAATATCATTGGTGTAGTTTTAGTAGCACAGGATCGTAGATCAGGATCGCCTTGCGATAAATATACCGGGTTATGTCATGTGATACAACAAATAGAAAGGGTACGTTATAAAATTGAATTGATTTTGGGGACATCGGACAAGTGTAAGAATCGCCATGTTAAGGATAAATAAAAATCAAACTCAAAATATAATTGATTTTCGGAATTATATCATTTAGGGTCTTAATCCAATTATTCATGAATTACGAAAATTAAGTTTCACGAATTCTCGCTAAGCATCAGGTATTAAAGGCTAACAACAATTATACAAACGTGAGTCAAAGTTAGTAAAATATACGCTTTGATTGAATCAAACTCTATATTGAATTGAATAGATTCGTCTTGAAATGAATTCCTATGTCCAAAGCGCATCTTATATATTAAGGTATAATTATGAATATTGCGTACGTTGCTAATAATTAAAATTAGGTCAAATAAAAGAAATACTTATACTACTACGAAAATATGTGAACGTTTACGCTAATAACAGAATCTAACTGCTTATGCTAATATAAATTAGATGAACTATACTAAATTGCAGTGGGTATGTTAAATATTAAATATATATTACATGAGGACTTTTCACAGACATCTTAAATATCTGCAGCAATTAATTATGAAATTTTTTGCAATAATTTGCAATGCTTTACGTTGCAATCTGACGAAATTGATTTTATTACGTTACCTTTTTCTTATTTATTTATTTATTTATTTATTTATTTAGTCATTTTCATTTTTCACATAACTATTAACTAGCAAAGTAACTACGTAACTACTACTAATTAAGTTTATAAAATTATTAAGTATTAAGTCCCATAATCATATCACAACACTCGGTATGCAACGTAAACTAAAGCGTTAGATATTCTGACAATTATTTAACGATTGGCTTAAAATGGTACATCTAATGTAATTAAGAAAGTAACTAAACGGTGCGAACAGGTAGTAACAATCATTATATAACTTACACAGAACTCAAAACAGATTATAAAATTGGTAATTGGTGCGACATTGTAACAGTTTTATTAACAAATAATGCCTGGTAGCTTTAGAAGGTAAGGTGAAATAAACATATCCATGCAAAGTGGAAGAATAAATATCGCCCACCCCACTAATTTGACTATCGACAAAAAGAGATAACATCTGCCGATGGCTTCCAAGAAATGATAAATCGCTCAGCTTTAATCTGTACTCATACCAAGCAATGCAAATATTAAAAGGTTACATTGAACTGATTCCAAGGGGTCACTATTGAACAAACAGTAACGGAGTACTCTAAAAGTCCTTGGACCTTACTAAGGAAGTATACAAACATTTGGAAATATGTTAAGCTTTGAGCCCTTTTGACCCATTTGTTGACAAAACCCAGGACAGATTTCGCCTTGTTCATAGTAGCAGCAACGTAGAGATTAAGCTTAAAAACAATTCAGAAGCGTTTGCGACGATAGCAGCAATTTTTTACGTTTTTCTAGATTCAAGGACATAGTCATTGGTCAATATTGAATAGTGAAAATTTTTCTTAATCAGACTGAAGTAAACTTGTTTTAAAAGAAATATAGATTGTTACGTCCTCAACAACCACTAAGACTCGAGACTATTATACACACATAGAATGATCATCGACAATTAATGCTAACACGAGCGGCCTTATATGACTACCCTGAGAAACACCAGAGCAGACAGAAATTTCTCGTAACACACAATGGAGTTAAAGAGCTCACACACACACACACACACACACAATATTTTCAACAAAGTCTAAGAGCATTAAGTTATAAATGAAGAAATTATGAGGAACTCTGTCAAACGTAGGCATGGTTCGATCCTTAAAAAATCTTGCTGATATGGGAAATTAATAGAACTTACCGTTGACATTAGAAATTCAAACAGTCTGTATAGCATACTTACTCTTGGCTATATCTCCGAAAGTAATATCAGCATATCTAGGACCTTCTTTGTAAAAACGATATGATAAAACTGTTTCTTCAAATAGCTGTTCATTAAACAACCGATAAATATACACATTAGAAGGGTGTGCGGTAAATCAGCACATAACTAAAGAATAGACGATGGAATTCCATCAGTTCTTGGTTAGAAGAAAACTTTCAACCTGAAGAGTACGTGATAAACGTCACGTTCTTTAGACAAAATAACAAATGGGAAAATGTTAAAAGAACAGATTTTAAGCAAATAACAACAGTTTTTAATAGACCGAACTTTGCTTATAAAACTGTTTGCAGCTATTTTCTCTTCCATTTTTAATTCACGTTTCTTTTACATTTTCCGTCAATTTTTAAATATTTTTCGATTAAATAGCGTTGCAGTTTGCCCAGTGATCTGCTGAAGAATAATCTCCGCATTCACACAAGAGCGTCGAATGCCCAAAAAACGCAAACTATTGCTTGACAAAAACATATGAGATCAAGTGATCTACTGGATGAGAGTGTCCGGAATAAGGCTGCTAAACTTGAAAATATACGCATTAACAGCACACTAGGAGTGTATGTATATGTGTATATGGTAACACCAAAGTAGTAAAGTACAAATTTATAGCCCGCGATTGCGGTGGGAACTGAATCCTATGTCTTTCGGCTAAGCGTCGGACATCTTAACCGCTGGGCTATGCGACAACCTTCGCGACTTGACAAATTTCTATTAAAATTTTTAAATTTTAAAATAAATTTCAAATTTAGATAAATGACCTGAAGTGATATATGTTGTTGTACGCTATGTTTAAAGCGTAGTTGTAACGTGATTTGAAAGTAATAATACTTCAATTTAATTGGATCTCGCACCCACAACGCAAGTAGTGTTGAAATTTTCATAGACTCCTATGCGAGCCTTTTTTATTGGTTTTGTTCATTTTTCCAAATAAAAACTCGCCGCTTTATGTCGCTGTACACTTGTGTCGTTCAAGCGATCCTTCATATGCATATATTTCAGTTTCCACGGTATAGAAAATACCACTTTCGCTAGAATAAAATTTGCTTATAATATGTCAAAATCAAAATTTCGGAGGGCGTAAATAAAGTATCCTATAGGAATTTTACAATGTAACTTAAAAGAAGAAAATTGAATTAAATTTCGTTTACTTAATCTCGATTAATTGTTGTTTATACAGCCGCAGTCTATATCTTCTGTGTGTGTAGTTAAATGTAATTATTTTTAAATGTAAGTTTCTTGCGCCTTTCAAGAATTTCATTCATTTAAATATTTATTATTTCCTGTCGTGGCTATAAGAGCTATAAGAGCAGAGTGCTTTCCCAAAATATCTTAATCATCGCCTATTATCCATCATTACCGCTAAGTGGCTAAAGTCTAGATCGTCTAATTAACACAATTTTACGAAAAATCAACAATAACAAGAATAAAATCGCGAGTAACTTACACAAGCAAAGATTTCGTATTGCTAAGGATAGAGCTTCCCCAAGAGGAAATAAATAAATTTCATCGAAATGGAAAAGCAACGCTTTCATCATTAAACTCACTTTTGTTTTTAATTCATTTTTGAAATTAAAAAAAAAATAAAAAATCAATTCTATATGAATAACATCCCAAGAACATCACAAGTCAAAGGGAATTTTTACTGTGTGCGGTTTGCAGATCTTACGAACCCTGTTTTTATAATAAAACTGATGTACGAGAGTTTTTCTCGAAATATTCCCTCGGATTACCGCAACTGATGCAAAATCAAAGCAACTTTAATAAGAATACACATTGTAGTCTTTTATGACTTGCCACTGATCACCAGGTCAAAATATGCCCCCAAAATCTAATGTGCCGGTATTGCTTGATAGTAGCCAAAGGCGATAATTTCGATCCATATTTGGCGAAACCAATACAATACATTTCAGTCTTATCTGAGACTTGCTAAATCACTTGTTGTTAATGGGCGCCGATCCTAAAAGATTAAATCCGAGACTTAAAATACAAGTAAACCGAAGTAAGTAAAACGAAATCTTTACCACTTCAACAGAAAGTTCCAGTCAATCTGTAAAAGAAAAAGTGATAAAAAAAAAAACAAAACCAAGAGCGGAAACTTAAAAAGAAATAAACCAATAAAAAAAAAAAAAGGTCTCAGCAAACAAAATTAATTAACGAGATTAGAATTCAATTACAAATTTTAACCAAACAAACTGAGAAAAAAAAAACAAAAACTTCTACCAAAACTTGAAATCAGATAAATTTAGGGACAAAGCAACTGAATTGCAGTCATGTGGTTTATTTTTATTCTCACCATCGGAAATTGTAAGCAAATAAGATTATTATGCGTTTTGTTGCGCTTTGAACACACATTCCTACATCCCGGATTGCCTTCCATATTATATATATTTATTTTAACCTGCGCTGGAAAGCAATAATAAATTTAAAGTTTCACATAAGTTTTTCGTAGAAACTTTAGCCAGCGTTCGGTGTTGCGTTGGCCATGTGCACATTTCCTATGTATATCATCGCAGGAATGAACTATGATATCATCACTTTCCACACAGTTGTCATTGTAATTGTCAAATTCAACTAATCGCTTGGATTCTATGAGTACATCTCTCACTCTCGAAAAATTTAAAAGAAAGTAGAAATTGGTAAACAATTTCCTAACATTAAGTTTGAATATGGACATAATCGTTCTAGAGACACGACAACATAGAGAAGGAAATTTTTAAATACTTCGCTCTTTCATTGATTTCTTTTATTTTAAAAATTAGTTCGATTACGCGTCAAGGTTACAGATATATCCAATGCTTTGCGCGATTTTACTTTCTATGAACTATCATTCACTTTGTTTTTTGCCTCTTCTTTTAAGCCATCAAAAGCGAATTTATAATCACTTCATTTCATTTTCATAGAGAGAAAACTATTCCTACAAGACATCAAATGCTGAACGAAGCTTACAAGGAGCTTACAAGCTTCTCATTCGAATTATTTATTTAAGGAACGTTAAAAATGATTTTAAAGTGATAGATAAAGAACTGCTTGGAAGGTCTCAACTATTTCAGGATTTATATTAAACTATACGAAAATGTTTTATTATTATTATTAATATTATTATAAATTTGGCCAGAGAATAAATTCTAAGATTAAAGTCTTAAAGCGCTAACATCTAAGGCTTTCGGCTTTACTAAAAACTCCAGCGCACTTGCGATTTGAACCCACAACCATTGACTTGTTAGTCGATACTCTTGCCTACTTAGCCACTCAGGCGGATGGAAATGTTTTAAACACCGATAATGTTGGTCGAAAATTCGGCTATCCGGTTATGCATAATAGAGCCACTTTTATGCAACTTTTTACTATGCCAAACGGTTCAGATTTTACCTCTACATGTCATTCTATCATTCAACCTAACTGTCACAAATATCGATCAAATATGGTACGCTAAGTAATTTTGACCTAAGGGTAAACTCTATTAATAATCGATTGGATCGGAGTGCACTTTTGTAAGCACTCCTTAACCATGACTTATTTTGCTAAATACCTGATATGAATGTATATTAAAATTTCCAAAACTTCTCGATAAAAATCGCTTTGCATCGAATTGCGCAAATTTTTAAGCCGCTTTCCCATATAATCGCTCATAGGCAAACTGAACCCTTACACACTATACTAGGGTGCAATATTCAATATTTTTGAAGGAGAGTTCGTTCAAAATAGTTACTTGACTTAACCACTAACTGCATCAAAGCACAGAGTTATTTTTTCGATTAACAACACCCCACATAAGATTTGTTATGCCAGGAAAGTGTTATTAGTACTTGATAATGAAAACAGATGAATAATAGTACGATAATGGAGAGGAGAAATTGGGACCGTATCGATGCAAATTTTTTTGAGTCCTTCCCTATCCATAAGAGGGCTTCCGTGAAAATTATTCACAACGATGCAAATGCAAATGATTGACCAATTGGCGAAGTTATGTATGGTATTGAAAGGTCGGTCTTAACGGTCCGTACGATTTTAACTTCTGTTTTTTCTGGATTTTTTTTTTTTTTTTTTGTTTTTCGTTTCGGTAAATAGTCATTATTTTTGTTGTGTCGTTTTTCTTTTTTCTCTAATTTACATAAAAACAAAGCACTTTCCTTAAAATCATATTCTCGCCAGTGTATATGCATGGATTTGAGTGAATCTCTTTTGTTTATGATTTGTTGGTAAAGTTGGTTGCTTGTCACAATTAGCATAGAATTTATATGTTCAAGTTATCAAAAACTAAAACTAACTAACAACAACAACAACAACGTGCAAGTAGATAAAACTTTAAACTGCAATAGCACCAGTAAACTTTAAGTAAAAGTCTGTGTTCATCAAAATCAACACAGGTTTACTCGCATACAGTATACTAAAGCACATGTACTTGTCAGTTAGAAGCCTAACTTTTATACATACATATATATGCAACTATATATGTACAAAGATTTTTATACACATATTGCTTGCTATTAGTTTGTATAGCTTGGACACTAATAATCTCTGCACTTAAGCCTATAAATGGCAATAGATCATGAAATAAAAAATCTATTATTATTAGGAATATAGAGAGTAGCACTTGGCTATAAAACCCGTTCATGCAATTAAAACCAAAGCTTCATTCTTTCTCTTCTAATCTTATTTTCCTTTTTTATTACAGGCGTAGTGCACTTCACAATAGAGCACAACTTTTAAATTGCTAATCATGCATACCATAATAGCTGCTCATCTTACTTTAGTCAAAGAAATTGTTTCCCTGATCTAAATAATTTGTAAATTATTTTTTATAATCAGACCACAGAGCAATAATAGCAATAAACTTTATCTTCTTCTTGGGCGACACCGACCTGGGAAGAGACTGCAAAAGGAAACTTGCAAATTTGCAATCTTCTCATTAAAAATAGGATACGCATATATCTTGAATGATTTAGATGCGTTGCCCATATTGATGAAGAATACCCATGCTTTTTTTATGGAGAGTTTGATCCGTATGTACTTTTCCCATGAACTTGCTTTAACTGCGATTTTGAACTCAGATCTGAAATATCAAATTAGAAGTCATGGGGTTCGGGCAGTGAAAGCTTCTTCTCCTTTTTGCTCGCAATTACCTTTCAGAAAAAATGTACACAGCGATGAAAAAGATTAGGATTTAAATATATTTATAAATCATTAATTATTGGTCGCGAAACTTCTATTATAAAGATATAATTTTACTTTAAGAAATAGTTCTGACGTGACGCTACGTTCATTACTACAGAATATCTCTGCCCATCCGTTCATATGTGTTATTTCATCTCAATCAATTGGCAGAGCTTTTTGATAGAGCTTTAAAAATACGATCACTTTTCATTTTGTATATTCAAGTTATTGAAACATCTTGCTTTAGCCAAAACTTCTGCATATATTGTATTGTAACGTGAAGCTAACCTTTTGTCATTTTACATTCATTATTCAATTTCTTTTGAGATTAAATACGTGGCACTGAATACGTGGTGATTTTTGGAATAGCGTAGGTAGGTTTGTTTCATTTACAATTCTTAGGAGATCTATTTACAAATTCTATAATGGAAGTTTTATTTGCAATGCTTCATCTTCTTCTGGTCTTACCCGTTCGAATAGATCCTTTTATAAGCAAGGCATCAGTCCGTAATTTCATTGTAAACTTTCCTTATGTTAATCACTTTAACCGCGAAGTGTTCTACACCAACTGAATGAGGCAGTTAAAGTGTCATGAAAGTTATTTGAATTTTTCTGATAACATGTAATTTGTATGTATGTAACAGAACAAGTATCATAGATGTAGTTAAAAATCGATCTAAGAAAATTTATAAATTTATTATTATGTTAAGAGAATGTCAAGATAAACAAAGTATTTAATACAATTCTTTAGCAGAGTATGACAATATTGCCGTGATATTCTTTTTTCATAAATTGATTATTTAAGCAAGGAAAAGAGAGGAAAATGCATTCGAAGATTAATTTGAATTTTTACATTTTGCAAAATTCTTCGTCTATATATTGTACCTAATTGAAATTCGAAATATCGGTGACAGGCGGATAGTGGTGATAATGTGGGAAAATTAATTTCTAAAAACAGCCAGAAAACGCAAATAATTGTTGAGACGAGTAAAATTCGAACAATACGTTCTACAAACGAGTGTCTACCTATTATTTATTATATACATTTATATATATATATGTGTCTGAGCACGAAAACGTTTTTTATTTTTTATTTTATTTTATTTTTTTTTTTTTTTTTTTTTGAAATTTTATTCAAGAGAACATATTTGTAAGCAACAAAATAAAAGTATCAAAACTAAACTTTGTCAATGTTTAGTTTTGTAATTTTCGAAGTGCAAATTAATAGACAAGAACCAACAACTGCAACTCAACAACAAGTGTTTCAAATTTTCAGCATTTACTAACCACCATAAAAAAATTCTCATTTATATTGACAAACATTTATTTCAGTTTATTTTGAATTGCAACAAAAATGAAAGCAGACTTTATGTCAATTGTTAAGCTTTAGTTTTTCTCTCACCCCCCTCCGTCGTTTTTCTCTCCTTTTTCCTATTACTCTTTCTACCTCACGGCATACTTCAATTTATCTATTGATTACTTGAATTAATTTCATTCCCTTCACCAATTAATTAACCTCTGTTTAATTCTCATTTCATATTCCCGGCGTGACCTTAATTAAGCCTAGGGAAAAGGCAACGCTATTAGAAGCGTTCATTAATTCA
This sequence comes from Glossina fuscipes, assembly GCF_014805625.2. Taxonomy (NCBI): domain Eukaryota; kingdom Metazoa; phylum Arthropoda; class Insecta; order Diptera; family Glossinidae; genus Glossina; species Glossina fuscipes. The sequence goes on along the minus strand of NW_023998414.1, from coordinate 12,543,319 downwards.
TTGAAAAATACTTAATATATTTTATGGCGTTTTTCAAAATGTCCAATGTCTGATGCAATAAGTTGATAAGTACTATAATATATAGTTCTTTAATGATATGAATTAATCCCTTCATTTTTGCATTGCTTTAATTGTGAGTTTAGTAGAGATGGATTAGTTCTTCGTTCGATCCAGGGAATGAATTTACTATCGGAGAAATAAAATATTAAAATGTTTTGCTTACCATTGACAATATTATGAATATCATTTACTTTCATTAATTATACTTTAAATGAAGTCTTCCTCATTCTATACGAAAAGATAAAGAAAGACATTATATAAAGGAATTAATTCAATACTTTATACAGATATACTATATACTATATATATGAAGACAAAGAGATATCAGCAGCATAAAAAAGAACTTTGAGAATGGAAAAAAGAAGTGAAAACATAGACAAAAACTCTACTTTATTAAACAAATAAACTTTATATGTTTATAAACACGTGTGTGTGTGTGTGTGTGTGTGTGTGGAGTTCTATATGTATACATTTATAGACGAATGTATCTATAACAACGGAAAAAAGCCATATAAGTTCAAGAGCGAATTTTGGATACCACGTCTAATAATCGATTCATCTTTAAGCTAAACTCGATTTATTGCATGCGCGACATATGCGAGACATGCGAGAAATATTTGGCTTTACCCATCATCGCACGTAAACAGTCCAGCATTTTCATATTTATTACGAATTTTTTTTTAAAAGCCCTTAGGTATATTCTTTGGAAATTGGAAATTTTTTAATCTATCATGCCTGCTCGCCTTTTTATACATGCATTCTTTAAAACGGAATCCTAAACATTTGAAACCATTATTGTATTAGAGTCTCAGCATTCACACCTACTACTCCTGGATTTGACAATCTCCGTCACATACGTTATTACATTTAAATAAATTCAAATATTTCAAAATTTTTTATTGGTCGGCTATTCGATTTTTGTCAACGGATCCAAAGCGCCATTCAAGCGCAACTTTATCCACTTGTTCGGTAGGTGGTTACTTCATGTGAAAAGCATTCTTCAATATAATCATTTTAAAAATAAAAACGTCTTGTCAGAATGTTCATCCAAAGTCACCAGTCAACATTTTCGATCTGAATATAAGCAATTTAATACTTTGTACCGTGTACTCGTTTCAAACAGCAGCACTTAGGCAGCATTCAACCTGAACCAACGAGGCTCGTTCTTTACAACTTACAAAGAAAATTTTAGAACAAAAATGAACATTTACTTCACTGACTAAATGCGCTCTTTGGCGAGTGCCGATTGCTTTTATGTTTTTATGTTTGTAGGAGGCACGGTGTATGGGTGAACTGACATTTAATGCTTATTATTTTTAAACGTTACAAACGTAGTAATATATTTACCATATCTGCGCACTGCAATGGCGAGTACAAAAAGCTTACACAAATAATTGACAAAACTTTTTCATTAACAAATACAAATACAGAGATTCAAACACGCACACATACATTTATACGTAAATCAATAATTCCCGGGACTATAACGTTTTCTTTGAGCGAAGGAAGGGTCAGTGACCGCTTCCATAGGATTTTGATAACTCTTCTTATCGCATCATATTCAAAATATATCTCAGTTATGGTAACAACACCAATTTAAAGCATCGTTTTAAAATTTGCAGATAACAGATAATAGGCTCTGGCGGCCCCATGTCAAGTATACAGTAAATGGGGCAGTAAACCAAACACTCCATCTCAAGCCACTCTGTCATCATTAAAACCATTCACATTTTTGTTCCATTGTGAGCAAGGGCGACCTCCATTGAGGACACGACTTTCTCAAGCTCGAAGTTGAGCGCAATATTGCGATTACACGGTCGTTTGGTATTTTTAGAACGCCAATTATGTCTTGCAACTCCATGTTTTTATTATCCAAAATAAATTTTAGGATCGTTTCTGATATAAGTCTTTCTTTTTGGCATCCACTGCGTTCAATATCAAGAACGTTCGTACGATTAGATGGTTTTTTTCGACAAAGAAAACTACCAAGCTCCATAGGCTAGTTGTTCGCATACACTAGCAAGAAGCAATTTAATCAACATAAGAAACTCGGACTCATCCCAATATTTTTAGAATAGAAAGTATAGTATGCGTAGAAATCACTGCAACTCGTAAATAAACGATCGGAGTAATATGGAATTTTGCAAGACATCGTTTCATATTTATCATTTTACTAAAATGATTTCCGATCATTTGTTATAGGGGATATCTACATGTCAATCCCAGGAATTATTGATCGATTTATTTTTTAATTTTATACATGTCCGTAATAGTTTATACTGTAAATTCGTTATTTGCTGTTGTAGTTATTGTTGTTGTGTGTTTGGCTGGCTTATTTTTTCCCATTCAGAGATCAGAGAGAGTTGTAGAAATTCAAACTATTGCAATTAGTTGTAACAAATGACAATGAAATTTGTATGTACTTCTGTTATGTTTATTTCAATATACAAAACTTATTGTATTCTATTAAAATCTCCGTAAATACATATATATATATATATATATATATATATATATATACGTTCATATCTATTTATAAATGTATACATTTGTTTTTATTTGTAACATTTAAATTAAAGGTATCATTAGTGTTGTAGGTACTAAAATGGAACGTGTATGCAACAAGAGTTTGCTTTAGAAATTTCCTTTACTTGAGTATTTAGATTTTCTCTTGTTTAGCATTAATAATAACTGCTGGTTGGTTGGTTGCTAATTAACAAACTTTGTTCTTTTTTTTTTTTTTTTCTTTATCTATATATATATATATATATACATATATATAATATATTTATTTTTTTTTATTTTCCTGAAAAAAAAGTAGAATTTACAAAGTAGGATTTAAAAAAAAGAAAGAAAAAGGCAATGATTTGATTTGTTAATGGTAAATATTCTTATTGCACATATTCATTTGCTCTCATAGACATAGAAGACACAAAAGTTAGTAATATTGCAAATGTATCACTCATACGCCTGTGGGCCATTATTATACCTTAGTTTTATATATTATTTCCGGTCATAACAGAACAGAGACAGAATAGAGTTAACAGAGACTGCACCATCCGATATCAATTGTTTGCGTAAAATGCGAAATGTTATGTCAACTTTTTCTATTGCATAATTGAATTAATTCCCAATGTTGTTTCTCGTGTATTGGTAAACGCGTCTATGTATAATAGTTAGTCCAAATATTGTCTATAGCTTGTAAAAAGAATTGTTTTGTATTTTTCAGGCAAAGAACATTTCTCTGCAGAGTCCCAATGATGCCGAAGAATTTAAAGCATGCAATAGATAACTGGAATGTTAACCACAATGGAAATATGTGGAAATTATGATAAATATTGTACATTTTGCTATCGAAACGATTGTAGCGATTAGGTGAAGGGCTTAGCTATTTGCTATTGAATATTATCGTGTTGAGATTAAATGCATTGCAAATGTTTCATCTTTCATTAACTACACCATACCAGTAGTTCAGAAAGGCTTTTTTTACTAATTCTACTCACAGCTATTCTCCCGTTTCCAAACAAATCAAAATATTATACTGAGACACGGCCAATCATTTTGCTGAAAACTTAAATTCATGTAGCGGCCTTCTACACGAAGGCGTTATACGGCAAGTGATGGAAAAAATGGTCCAATCTGAACCAATCGTAATAGCGTTCATCTTTAAACCGAAATATGTCGATATACCAAAACAAGACGGATAAACGGACAAACAATTATAGAATCACTTCGAACTAGCTTTTGAATCGATTAGTATGATAAAGGGTGGGACCATCTCAAGTTATCAAAATATAATTTAAAAATACAAACATGTAGGTTGAACACAAAAAATCAAACGGACAGACGTACAGGCAAGCTTAGATCGATTTACCTATAAAGTCATCCTTGTAACGATATGTTGTTCCAATATCGTAAAGTCGCACATTTTGAAAATCTCAGAAAAAAAAAAACACATTTAATGATGATAACAGCAGCCCGATTAAATACAATATTTTAGTTGTTGCTGCAACTATTCATTTGTCGTAAACATTTATAAAGCAGACGCAGTAGTTATTATTACACAATATCGATACTTGACGTATTTTCTTACTCTTCGAAACAAAAATATATGATCTGCAGCCCAAGTTAATAAATAACGATTACTTGATTTAGCGGTTCATATATATCAACGATGTTTTTGCATTTTTTTTTTTTTTTTTTTTTTTTAAAAAAAAAAAACCCGATATCTTTCTTATTGCCGAAGAATGGAATGAAAAGCGGTTCCAATTAGTTTATGCATATTATTGAAGTAATGGGCTTTAGACGAAGGCTTCGCAAATCTTTTAAAATCCATTTCGGCATATATACCGTTTAATATAAGAAAAATATTCAATTTTTATTATGCATATCGTAAATAATTTCAACGATGAAAAGAAAAACTGCAAGAGTGCTACAACAGTTTTGAGAAAATTAAAAAAGAAAAATGTGAAATTTTTATTTAAATATATTGAGTATGTGTGCTTTATATAGTTATATATTATCCAACAGCTAAGTTTAACAATGCGAAATAAATTTATCAAAAAATTCCTGACAGACACATTACATAACAAAAAACACATATTATGCATATTCTTATAACTGTATAATACAAATGAATATATGAAAAAAGAAGTATATGCATACATACATAGATATATATATATATATATATATATATATATATATAAGTATACGTATGTAAAAAGTACTGATTTTTTTTAGCTATTTTTTTTTTTTGTTTTTTATTTTCGCAAGTCTAAGAAAATTTTTCTATATAATGCTGACTTCGTATGTAAGCGAGTTTTGCACAAAAAACTTATAACGCTTGCAATGTGTATTGCACATGTCACAAATGTTTTAAATAAGCAGAAAAATCTATATACACACACACAAGTTATGTTTAAGCCAGAGTTTCGCAATCAGAAAAATTTATCATTTCTTATTAATCTTACTCTACTCTTGCTTACGTTTCCAATCTAAATAAAACATGGGGTCATCCACTTTGTGATTCCGCATGTAAACATAAATATACTTTCGATTAAGATTTGAATTCAAATTTTTTTCTCAATATATATTGTTTGTACCCTCACCATTCTTTATCGTATGCAATAGATACGTAGTGCGTACTGCTTGCAGAAATTCCTTAAAATTCGTTACAAAAACAAAGAACCCACGTTCCTGCATGTTTTATGCATGTGAGATGATGCTCATATTTGGTTAAATCATTTCGTAAATAAGAATTATTCCTTCTTTTGACGTAAGGAACATACATCTATCTGATGTTTCTAAGGGACTTTCACATGTATATAAAAGAACTTTTTGACGTAGTTTATAGGCTGAAAATGTCATTTTTAAACATGACGGTACAGGCAGCGACTAAAACGTGATTACTGGTTTTTTGTGGCACGAATTAGATAACTTCAGCTTGGATGGGAAAAGGGTTTAACAGAATATTGCAACATACGATACATCTTATGGCACAATTAATTTACTACGAGAAAAGTGCAACGACCATGTTATCTGCAAAAATGCCTATGCGAGCTGGCCGCAAAAATCATCCTATACGACTATATTGCACCTCTTATTGTGGGATTAGGGTGCAGCATTAGCTTGGACCAATAAACCGCGAACTCTCATTGGTCTTATTATTCGAAACTGTTTGTATTGATTTGTATTGATCTTCTAAGAAAAAATTTATTTGGAAGAGTGAGAAAAATTGATTGATGACAGGATTGGATTTGTACAAATGTCCAGAGGCGGCCAGTTTTAGATGAGATTATTGATATGAATACCGATATCTTCAATAGAAGAAAATCTCTGTTGTTAGATTACGCTCATTATGATTAAGAATCAATAAAACCCTGATTAACTTACAGCCATCCCGTCCATTATCTATAATTCGTAAAGTGTTCAGTGGGGAAAAAGACTAAACCTTGAGAAAACCTTGACTTTTCAAATTGAATCGTATTTACAAAGCAGACATGTCTACGCTAAAGTCGAAAATGATAGATCCAGCGCCCCAGGGAAGTCCAATATCTTGTAGAATTCTCACTTCAGATTTTAACGGCGACTTATGCAGATGGCATAGTAGTCCCATTTTTATTTAGTGATCTCATGAATGTTTCCTATGAGCTAGAAATTCATCTCAACAAATACTTCAGTTTAGCTAAATACATGATATGAACTACAACTACAATAAATGCTGAAAAATCTACACATATTACGTTCCAGTTAAATAAAGGTTTTTATCTTTACTATTACTATTTTTAAATTGGATTAAGGCTTGTATCCTGGCCTCCTCCATTGAACAAAGACTAACGTGAAAAAATCATATGAATGCTTGACTTAAAAGGCACAAGACTCTATTGGCTAATTCTTCTAGAATCTGAGCTTAATCCAAGAACTAAATGCAAGAGCATACGCCAATTTTTTTTTTGTAGCCCTGACATACAAGCGTGGGAAACAAACAGTAGATCTAATGTTAAAATACAGCGCAAAACCAATCTAAAACTCTTCGCCCCGTTGTTAAGGCCCAGTAGATACTTTCAACTTTAGTAATCAGATAAATCATTTGCTAATTTCTTGTTTTGCTGGACGCAATTTAATGAAATAAGAAATTGGAAAACATTTCGTATACTTCCATTTAGAAATGCATTTATTTTTATACCCATCACCGAGAAGGCTGTGGATGTACTCATAATATTTGCAAAAAGGCAGCTTCATACACCCTATAATTTATTATGATTAAGCCATGTCTATCCGTCTGATATGGTATGAAAACGGGCCAAGCATAGTCAGAGCATAGACCCGCCTGTAAAGCGGAAACTGAAGTGGAAGGTAGAACGCGCCAAGCTAATTATGTCAATTCTAAATTAATTATGACAGACGTCACATCGTGGTGATGTGGTGTATGTATCTTAATAATACTTTTCAATGAACTCAAAAATAAATAATAAATAAATAAATTTTATCTCATTCACTTTTTTATAAACATAAATAAAAGCATGGGGTAAGTATGCGAAAATATAACTTTCTTGCATGTTCTCCCTTAAATTATTTGAATGCATCTTCTAAGATTCTATGCGATATGGCGCATGTTTATTTATTTAAACGTCATATATGTATACCACTGTTATCTTCTCCGCTTTGCCGTAACGTTTGCTTATTGTCTTTTTGGATAGATTGTAAATTAAATCTCTAATAATGAATAGCGTAGAGTAAATCAAAAAAGAATTTTTTTTTTTTTTTTTTTTTACGATTTTGAAAACTTCACAATGATTATTCTGCAACGAGCATATGCCGGAGAACCGAAAAATAATGCAAGAAATCAATCATAATTTTTATAATAAATAAATTGCAGTCAGCTTGAGGTGCATTTTTGCAATTTTTACCATTAACTTATGTACAGTATCTACTTGCAAGGTAATCATATATCGTATCGTATACATCGTAATCTTATGTACGGCAATGCACATCTATATAGAATTATTCTAAATTTCGCATATCGTTGGGCAAACTGAACGAAATACATGCTAGGCATTAATTATTTATTATTATTATTATTATTATGCGAAATCTGGTTCGGATTTGAAGTTTTGCTAAGAAAAAATTCTAGACCCCAACTATAGCTTTTATAATATAACCTTAAATCTCTCATTTGAAAATAAATTAAATATTATTCGCCATTGTCTAATTGCATCATTTTACTGCTCTCTAAAATTTAACCTAATCAGAGAGCAATACGAAATATTTTGAAAGTAAATGCATTTAAAGTCATATTCATGATGGAGACGGAACACACGCATTTAAGAAATCTGATATATCCATAGTGTTAGCAAATCTGAATTCGTAAAATTTTCTTCTCAGCGCAAACGGTTAAGCATCGCTGATTTGCAAGTTTATGCATAGATGTTTATAAATCCTGACGTAGATGTTTTTGAGATCTTTAAAGTGAAAACTTTATAAGAATTAATAATGACAAAACTTTAACCGAAAAAAAAAAAAGTCTTCCAAGTAAACTGGTAAGAAACTGATAACCGTCTTAAACTGAATTTTGTATACTCACTACCTTAAGTCCTTATATACAGAAATTTGCCAATATTTTATTAATTGTGGTTACCATTTTGATAATATTGTGTTTTGTGTGGACTTTTCCTACGTTGTATTAAATGTTTGTATAGGCAAGTAAAACAATGATAAATTTATAGAAAGGTAATGAATGGTTTTGAAATTTAACCTTGACATATAAATCGATTGCGCTACCATTACACCATGTAAATTTATCTCCACTCCACTCAGATCTCCACTCATCCACGAGTTCCGTTGGAAATATCGCAATAAGATATGATTGTTATGATATTGTTATGATGAAAGCATGCGATAAATAATAACTTTTTTTATTCTAATTTTAGACCAGGTCAATTTACATTTTGGACACGCCGCCATATAATAAGATTCTCATGACCATTAAGCCCTTACACCGCCGTACATAATATAATTTTCAGTATTTCATGACGAAAGCGAAGAACTAAAGAATTATATTAGATGAGGTGGTGTATAGTATTTATTAATCGATTCTAACCTGTAACTTGTATTACTTTTTTTTTTTATAAATTTTTCCACAAAAAATTTTTATTTGAAAACAAAATAAAACTCTCTGTTTTCCGGCATTTTCTATCGTTACCAATACCAATAAAAAAAATCTACTTGTAAGCAAATTTTCAAAGATGTACACCTTCGCGAATCGTACGAAATAGCACAGACTTTACAGACACTAGTCATCTGGATGCTTTTAATCAAAATTTATTTTAGTTTAATTTTTTCTTTTTTTTACTATCATTAGGCAAAGATAATTCAAAAGATATCTTTCCATCGAGATTTATTTAGTGCACCAAAATACTATTATTTACAGACGGACGGACATTTGTTAAATGCATGCAAGAAACGATCTGATTGTGAATCGAATATATAGTAAAGTATTAGAGGTTTGGCTATTTCAAGCTCTTTTGTGTGTTGCATACATCCGCGTAAACTTTATCATAATCCATGTACAACGATTTCATGGTGAAAAATGAAAAATTGAACTCCATTTTCCATGGCAGCCAGCCCTCTAATGAAAAGTGAGGCAAAATACATGGCATGATATGTTTCAAGCGACGCGGTATAAGGCGTTTATTAGTCGCACTTAATCGACTATATACTAGATTTTAGCTTGCTTATTTATTTATATATTTTTTCGCAAAAATGAATTCTTATTATTGCCAGTGAGCTTTTTTACCGCACGTTCTGCGGTAAAAGTGGTACAACATAATTTCTAGACACTCGAAAACCATAATAGCACTATGCTCTGCCTCAAAGTGGTTCATTTGTCAGATACACTCATTCTCGTTTACCCTATAGCTATAATAATTTACGTGTGTGTATATGTGTATGGCGTAAAATAAGCAGAATTATTGAATTAATCTGCCATTGCTCGGCGGTAGGAAAAACGAATACCATTACTCAGATGTTAAGTGTAATAAACAATTGAAAGCGCTAATGTTATCGCTTGAAAATGAATGTTGTATGCACTCAGCTTTTATTAAAAGAGACATTCATTTATTTGAAAAACTCGAAGGCAGTGAAACAACAAGAATAAGAACAAGAACGAGAAAAACGCAGCAGTGTCTTACAACAATCTCATTAGATGTTTTTATCAGAATTTCTTCATCTTTATTTGTTTCATTGTTTCACTTACACTAGAAAGTATTTTATAACATAAAAACTCATGTTGTACTTGAACAACATCAACAACATTGCTACCACTCCACTACACCACATTGTTAGAGAACAAAAAAAAAAGATTATAACATACATAACTAGATATACATATGTACATACATTATATACATATATATATATATATATATATATATGTGTGTGTTTATGTGCATGTAAAAGTTTAACATGTAAGATTACAAGGGATTTTTCAATTACATTTTGCGGACAAGGCAGTTTTGTTATAGTAGCTGCTGCTAGTGGTTCTTATCCGTATTCCTTTTCGTTTTTCGTTTTTTTTTGGTTTTTTTTTTTCGTACTTTTCCCCTATATAATAGTTTTAGATATGAAATTTTTTTTTTGTTCGTAGTTTTTCTTATTGTCTTAGTTTAGCGTTTACTTTAAGATGTTATCCATTAAAACGGATACAATAAATGCCTTTTTTATTAAAAACAAAATAAATAAATAAATAAAAACCATCAACTAAATAATGTTAGTTAAGCTCATACATACAATTTCATGCGAAATAAATCGTTTTCGTTTTTTTCTATTATATCTATCTCTAAAGACCGTATATATTGTATATTTATTCATAATCAATCTTAGATTTACAGATGATATATGAATTATGTCTGTCCGTTTATTTATTATTGATATTTGCAAAATTTCATTCCAAATAAGCAGCTGGCACCTGACAGTGAGAATTTTTTAAAGACTAAATCTCTAATAGTGCACCAATTCAAGCCCTTATGTGCATATTGAAAATTGCTCCATTAATTATGGGCTTGGCAATCATCATCAACTTTTAAATATTGAATATTAAAAAAATTAAATCAATGTATCCTACACAGAGAGTGTAGGTTAACCTTTTCCAAAGGTGCGATGACAACCATTCCAACCGAACGCATCGACAACTGACGAACCAGCAAACTGAGAAGTGTACCAAAGCAACTATTCAAGAAAGGCGTACAATCTACAAGGCACAAGCCTAGTAACCACATACCATATATACATGTATATTATGTACATATAGATATGTAAATAAATATATTATTAAATAGTATTATTGTATTCAAGGTAGTGCTAATAGTTTCCGCGATATTTCGTTGAAATTTGCTGCATAGACATCTTTTGGTTCAAGAACACAATTGAACGGAATTGAACCATTTTGTAACCATTCACCATGTAACGCACTTTTTTGAAAAAAAAAAAAAAAATTTCATACTTAATATTTCACATAAACACTAAACGAATAGAAAAAATTTATGTGGACGAGTGACAAAAACGTAAGCCTTTATACAGCAACAAAGTGCATGAAATCTATTTTTGGGATCTCTCCCTCTACTTATGAAAAGTGGACGCAACACGATATAGTTTTTGTTACTTTTGTGAAAAAAAATCAACTTTTCTAATGTTGGGTTCACGTTTTGGACACCCTTCCGTAGAAGATCTCTCATGAGTAATAAGCCTTTGAGTTAATTTTCAATACTTGATAACAGAAACCAACGAAGAGTTGTGTTAGTTAAAGCTATGTATGGTATATGTGAGTTGTCCTTGCCTGACTATGGAGTTTTAAGTTAACTGCTACTAATTTTTCAATTACAAAAATCGCGGAGCACTTCGAAGTATGATTAACGAACGCAATAGCTTCGAAAAGGTTAAGTAATAAATTAAACGCGAAAATCGAATGCAGCGTTGCTAACTAAAAAGAAAAAAAAAAAGGATTTGCGATTACATTTTCTACACTCATCCTAAAAAAGATAAACTTCGTCGTCGTATATATGTATATGTATGCATTGGATATATTAAGACTTTCTGTTAATTTTGGTCATCTTTTCACAGGAAAAACGCATTTATTAAGAAAAATTGGCAGAGTATATATTAATCAAAATATTTTCCATTATTTCGTATGACTTTTCACCATATTTCTGGTGACACGACGATATTGGCTTAATAGCGATCCACTCATGGATACATTTTTTCACTTCTAAGGCATTTCGAAGCTGCGTGCCAATCAAGCCATCTGGTGTCGATCTGAAGGCGTCATGGCCGGTGTGTACTCTGTTTATAGCAGAATTCATCATTTGAGCTGGAACTGCAATTGCAACAAGTGGTCAAAATGGCGTTTTCAGAGAATTCGTATAGTAGCCGTTTTATCCATTAATGCTGGTCTTCATTGCAACAATAGATCGTCCAATTTGTTAAATTAATATCGATAGACATATGCGGTAACAGTTTCATTCGTAATACATTACATCTTGCCGATCCTACCATATGCGGTATGGTCGTGAATATCCCGCTTTGGTGTCGATATGGATGGTTCTCTGGGGGCGAACCCATAACTTTTTGCGCTTAGCATTGTCATAATAGATCACAGAAATCTCTTCTTTTTTTCTTTGGCGTGTCAAGCAACGAAACCGCGATATTGAAACCGTTCGAAATGACATTTTCAATCAATTCTTATGATAAGCATTTTTGTACCTTTGGGATCTTCCCCATCACATGCAAACGTCGAAAAACAGTTAATTCCTCAACTGCTAAGCTGCTCGTAAGTTCCTTAAAGACTCCGGTCTGGGTTTCGGTCCAATTAGTTTTGCAATTCATTGCCTTCGGATTTCTTTAGTCCTTCAAGCCGTTCTTTGCCATTGAGATTACCATCACGACTTTTAAACCGTTGGAATCAAGACTGACAATTAGGGGTTTGATGGAGCAACATTCCTGTAGGCTTCTGAACGTGTTTCGCAGGCTTCGGCAGCAGATTTCTTCAACTTAAACAGCAACAGTAATGAAGGGCAAAAATCGCAATTTTAAACACTCCATGACTAGCGTCCAGAGTACGGTAAATAAGTCAATAATATTAAATGGAAAACATTTATTTTATGCATAGAAAAGTCAAAATAATCGAATTTAACCGTTGTGTAAAACTTGCCGACACAGTTGGACATAGAAAGATACTACATTACCTTGGTAGATATAAGAGAAGCGAAATTAATTTAAAATATCTTTGAACTGACTCTTCTCAAAAGACCCAAAGCACAGATATCTGATCTGACTTAGAAACGAGAGAAATTTCTTTAATTTTCCTGCAAATATTTCGTTCAATCTTTAATATGCTTTTCATCTGCTTCAATGCAGCCGATCTTCCATATTATGCGACATGGTCACTCGAAGTTTTTATCTTAAGAAATCGTGAGAATAACTTGAGCTTTCAACTCTAATGCAGAGGATATAGAAATCAGTCGCCGGAAAGAATGTCTGGAGAATAATTATATAAGTTATACCTTATATCTTACTAAGCCAAGATATTATGATACCGTACGCTTTGTGTTCACAACATGCGTAAATATCGCTTCACTTGGTCTGTATGAAACTTTTATTCTTTCAACAATCTTCGCTTCCTAATAGATATTCCATACGTGATAGACGCACGAAAATAATTAAATATTAGGTCATATCTTTACCGGCTTTGTGCAAGCATTTTTGTTTTTCGCTCGTAAGCTTGTGATTATAATGTGATATCGTTTAACATTTTCAGGAGTTCCGTGCGTTTAAATCTGTTTTTAATTCAAAATGATTCTCTGCAAAAAAAATTCGTTCTTCGTACTCCTTCACCTGTCGAATAAATACTAAGCTTCCCAAATATCTGCAAATTGTTACACGCATTGCTGACAACGCTTTTATCGCTTCTGTACAGGCACACAAATATTTCGTTTTGATATTTCGAAATGATACGATTTGAAAATTTCGAAATAAAATGCTAACGATAAAGTCCCAATTTTATCACCTATAGTTTAGGGGCGATGAGGAGGCTAATAGGCATCATGAAATGAGGAGAAATTATCAAACCTATTTAGAAAGGTTTGATCAATGGAAAAAGCCCCGCAGCAAATATTTGATTATAGCAATAAAGTGATTTTGACTTTCACAAGTCTGTAGTATTTAGTCATAGTCTCATTCATGTCAATATAATAAATTAATTTTTTTGTTTTAATAATTTGTTGTTTATTTTCGTTTTTGTCTTTTCTTTTGTTTTTCTTTTCTTTGTCTTTTTGTTGTTGTTGTTGTTGTTATGCGTTTTTTTTTTTTTTTCAAGTCTCTTGTGCTTGTACTAATGTGTATAATACGTGACTTTCCATGTCTTTGGCAACATAATTCATAAAGCCGGCATTCTCTCGGCATTTACAAATATTTGTATGGCAAACAACTAATGTGTTGTCTTATCGTAATTCGGCTGCGCTACTACTACGCAGTCAAAACACGTTTCCTTTGCTGCCACTTCCTTCCACGAACAAAAGAGAAAAACTAAAAACAAATACATACACAAATGCATACACACCCTCAGTCACCTGACATTAAAACATTTTCTACAATCCGCTTTCTATCGCAAAACAGATCGCCTAACTTCGAATCTTAGATACTCATCATCATTGTTTAATAAAAATATTTATATAAATATATGATGTAAAGATTTTTGATATTGTTGCCATTTTAAAGATTTGATCATCAGCGAATCTCATCAATCTTGCAATCTATATTTCAATTCGTTATATATCTTGATTTTGAGACACTTGGAATTGTGAACAATAGATGAAGAAATAAACCGACGAATAGTATAAAATTGAAATTTACAAAGCGCACACTGACATAAGACCTGTTTACTCATGTATTATCAGGCCTAAGATGAGTATTTCCAAATATTAGAAATACGAAGACAAACTAAACTACAACTCTTTGCATCAATTTACCAAATAAAATTTCATTCGCTTCAACGTGAATATTGAATACCCTCCATACAAATTCAAAATATTTCCTTTCACTTATTATTGCTGAGTAAATTTAAAATTTTCGATAAAAATCGATTCTCTGCTGCGATGTTTTCGAACAAATTTCATTTGCATTCATTATCTCTACTATAAAAATTATGTACCCTTCGGCTGGCCAAGATATTGATAATGATTACTATTTATACAAAGTTAACTTTGCTTATTAAAAACACTTTTAAATAAAAATTTTAAATTTCCATTTCAATTTTAAGTAATAAAAAAATGATCGATAGATTTCAACATCATTCATCATTTTGCCACTGATTGAACCGATGATTCATAAACATTTACTAAAATCAACGGACTACTAATAGACTGACAAATCTAATAACCCATTCCCCAATGGTAGGCACTTGGAAATATTTTTAGTTAAATAACATAAAAGACAAGAAGACAAGTTCGAGTATGCAATACACAAACTATTGGTCTGTGGGAAAGTTCTGCCGTTGTTTTGTATTTATTGCAATTATAGAGGAAAGTATATTAACTACGTCTTCGTCTCGTTTACACTAGATGCTAACTAAGGTACTTGGGACTTATGCACGGATCACAAATCCTACTGGTACAGGCACCTGAAAAATGTGAATATCTCGGCTACCGATTCATGCAAGATTTTGCAAGGGGCCGAAGGAAATGTCCCATCATAGCTTGGGTGGATACGCAGCCATCAGCCGAATCAGGTACCCAGTGATTGGCGAATATTTCATAACACTGAACACAATGTGAAGTTTCGAACCTAAGCAGGTGATGCAATCTACAAGAAGCCTAAAGCTGGAGAGCTACAGGGATCGGCGAGAACAATACTTCTTTTAAGATCGCAGTACGGATTACCCTCTATATGACAGCACAAAACAACATATCAAGATAAAGCTGCCGATATTAACGATAATTTTATCCAAAAATTGCAATCACTGCACAAGTGAATATTTTCGATCAAGACAAAGCGTTCAACTACAGCTTATAGCTAGTTTTAGCTACTTTTAGCATTTATTTATTCCGAAAACTAACGTAAAAAAAAAAAGGATACGCCATGAATGTAAATAATGAAAAGAAGAGGTTAAAACAACTTGGAAAGTCTTAGGATAAATATCGTCGTAGATACAGTAAATGAATTGAAAGATCCGTGAAAAAATATATCAAACTGCAGCGAGAATATACTAATGGCGAGTAATGGGTAATCCGAAACTAAGCTATAATCGATATTTAAACTCAAGTTTATTATTTTAAACCCAATTTAAATATCTAATCAGTCATGTTTCTTCTTCTTGTTATAGTAAATTGTCACTGGCAAAAAAACAATAATAATAACAACAATTCGTTACAATCATGCTTTTAAATAATTTTCACCTACACAATATTTACTTAACCTTTTTGGGATATGATCACCCGCCTATGGTAATTATTAGACTTAAACTTCTATATATAACTTTATGGGGAGACTTAGAATATAAAATCTCCCACAAATCTTTATTATCTTTATGAAGCATTATGCAAACGAACGAAAAATTGAAATCATCCTAAGCCATAATCGTTGCTTTAGTTTAGTCTCTTAGTCCTAGAGTATAACATGCGATAGCCAGATTAGTTTATGGGTTGTGGCTGCACTCGGAAATTTGTAAAAGTAATCTCAAGAACCTCACTAGCAATTTCTGAGTTGTAGACATATTTGGAAAATCGAATGAATCCATTATTGAAAATATGAAAAGTTTACATTGATACCGCTTGCTTATTATGCAAGGGAAACGAGAAATGAAAATCAAAGGTTATGAATAGAGATTTGCCACAACATGCTTGATGGACAAACGATAATGAACTGTCTACTACATATTGTTTTATTGACGGACGATAAACGATTGTGTGTATAGGTGGACGAATCGAAGGACAAAATCAAAGGCGAGAAAGACACAACTGCAGGTAACTTAACACTAACTTAACACTAACACTGTGCTTACATTGGCAAACACAACTAGGCGTTCGGATGGGCAAATATGTTCCGAACAGTTTCTATTTATTTTTCTAATAATATTTCTTCCTTTGTTGCTTATTAGCTTTTCAATATATTTCTTTAAACATAATTTTGACCGAGCATTCAAGAAACTTTTTTTACCTGCTATTCAGTGTTAATCACTGTTACTATTCTAGTTTGTTTTTACCTGGTATACCTATTTAGAGACCTAGTTGAGAAGTTATGTTGGTTTCCCTACGGGCCGCAGCTTATGACTTAGTTTAATGATATTTGGTAGCTTGACGTGTTTCGGCCCAAGGACGAGGGCTGTTAAAAATAATTGGGATCAGACCACCTTCCCAATCACTTCTCATAGAATGTCTCATTGTGAAAAGTCGTTACATGGATACTTGTCGGATGATGTTGGGTATTTAATGATAGCGCATGGCCCGCATTTTGTTTATTGTTAATTTGGATGTCCTCTGCTGTTTCTGCACAACACCGTCATATGATTCAGAGAAATGTATCTGATAAGGTTTCATTCTGCGCACATATTCTCAAACGTGAATTTGATATCCATTAGCGACGCCTAGATAGGTCAAGGCTTAACATTTGGTTCCATTTTCTACGACTGTAATCATCATAACTACGCAAACATCTTGACAAACAGACAGCCTTCGATGCATTCACATACCTTAACTTATTGCTAATTAAAAATACTTCTGGAAGATTAAAAAATTTCATTTACGGATGGAGGCAAATGTATCTTGCGCTTTCAACTTTTATATAACTCTAAAATATAATTGAATCAAATTTTAAAATAAAATCTGCTCTTGATTATGAGTTTTTGAGAGATGGTTTTGTTTATTTTTTTCTGTTTTGGTGTCCACTTTCAAACATAGCGTATAGCTATGCCCATCCACGATTATGCGATTTCTTTGAAACGAAAAGACAGACTCAGAGACAGACAAACCAAAATCAGATACATTTTTGAAGAATGGTCTCTGGACACGTATTTCACGATAAGAAAAGATGAAATAAAGTAATGGAAAAAAAAAGTATAAAAATTCTTCTTCTTTCTTTTTTGTTTTTTTTTTTTGTTTTGATAGACGTAGAACTTTTCTTCACACTCAATTACGGTATATAGGAGATGTGAGCACGTAGGATTGTGTGTTAACGTGCCCTTTAGGTTTAACAAGAAGCGTAAAAGAAAAATGGAAGGAAAACGAACATAAACAACCCCCTTATCATCCTTCACTTACCTTAAGAAAATTGTTAGTTAGAGGTAAAATGTAACCTACACAAATACACAAACAGTTATATACATTCACATTGACAACATGTCAACATGTAATTATGCACACTAGCGCACAGTCATAATGGAGTACTTTGAGTTTGTGTTAAGAACATCTTTATCCCGTAGTGTTGTAAAGATATACATATTTAGAATTTAGTATAGCAGTAGAACATACATTTTTATCTATTTTATTTGCTTTAGAATAAACACATTTAGCATGATGTGCATGTATCTGTAAGAAATACCTAAAACAAAAAAAAAAAAAACAAAAAAAAAAAAAAACAAAAGGAAAAAATAAGAGGAGAAAAAAACTGAAATAAAATACGTTATTGCTGGATATCAAAGTATTTTTACTCTACAAATCAATTTCCGTTATTTGTTTGTTCGTATTCATGTTTGTCTTAAGCTGTCTATGATTTAACCTATACCTAGCCAACCAACAATCTAAGTTTATGTACTTATTCGCATACATATATATGTATAAGTACACACGCATATACACATATATACACGCACACACATATTGTATCTAACTCTGATTGTGTCTGGTGTTCTTCAATTTCTATTTTCTTAATGTCTTAAGGCTTTTTTATTTGTTTATTTTATTTTTTTTTTTATTTTTTTTTTCCTTTTTAATCTTTTCTGATTTTTTTATTTTTTATTATATTTTTTTTTTTTTTTGTCATTTTATTGAAGAGTAAAATGTACATTTTGCCAAAATCATTTTGTATTTACAATCTTTCTCTGACAAAAAAACAACATTGTTTGTTGTAAACTATGTAAAAGTGTTCGCGTGTTTATGTGTATATATATAGGAACTTTAGTTGCAGTTAGTTCGAAGTTTTTGTGCCAAAATGCATTCAACAAATATTTATTGTTGCCTCTCGTATGTACAGGAAGAGTGATATATATATATATATATATATTTTTTTTTTTTTTGAAGTTAACATAAAAAATTTTTCTTCGGTTTTCTAAGTTTATTATTGACTCACGTACGTATTACACATGTGTGTACCCGCACACAAGCACGCGAGTACATATTCCATTTAAATTCATTGTGCTTTTATTGTAATTATTTGTTCATAAAATACGAGACATGAATCGCATCCGACATACAGCGTGCGGTTATATCTCAACGAAACTTGCATTTAATTTAGTTCAACATAGCTCTTCTTAACTCATTGTATTAAAACAAATGCGTACAGAAAATCAATGAATCTAAATACAACTAAAACTTGAAATTGTCTCGCATATCTGCACCAAAGCGACTTTTTATCATCATTTGCAATAAAAATCTGAATAAAAATTTTAAATTCTTCCTTTATTTATTTTGGAAGTACAAATTAGTTCAGTCAGAGTTTTAAGAGAGAGAGAGAGAGAGAAAGAGAGAGAGAGAGAGAGAGTTGGAATGCGAAAAATGACAATGTAACCTCATCATTTGAAAATACTGCCCTTAGGCTACACGCAACTGCATAAGTTATCGATCGCATTAAAACATATACGACGACGTTTCGTGCAAGTTTAAGTAAGAGTAGTTCTTCTTCACTTTTCCTTTTTAATTTACAGCTTCTAGTGCTATCTAGTTGAATCGTTACGAGCGATGAAAAATGGATGCGTTCCGATATCCAAAGCACAAACAATCACAATGCAGAGCCAATGCGTACCAAGAACAACAACGATAGGGCTGAGTATTCATTGGTAGTCCAATTTGAGCACAGTCGCCAGAGTGTGCGGTATTATGGAGCCCATCAGCAGGAATCGCTACCGAAAAAAAAAAACTAATACAAGAGCGACAAAAAAAATGCACATGATATAGCAAAAGTCACGATATCGTGAGTTTTCAATATGAAGGCATTTGTCATCGTATATGCAAACTCGTTCAGGAAATGTTCGCATATCTAACCTGGACTGTGTTACTCTCGCCGCTATTATCAAATACCAGTTCCGGTTAACACGACCTCCAACAGATGATGACTGTCAATTCGAAGGATGCTGCGATGCTTATGGCGATACACAAATATGAGGCACCCTGGAGACAGCCTCGAAAGACGAGACATATTTTTTGGAAATGGAATTCGAAATTTGGCTACGAGTTGCAAAAAAAAGTAGTAACCAGCGATGGATAATAATACCTTGATTAAGCTAGCTGTTCAATCATTTTGTTCTGAAATTAATGCATTTTGCAAACACCGGCAAAACAATGGATTGAAATAATTTACACTCCCAATATTTATTCACTTACTTATGTATAGCTATATAGCTATACAATATGTACGAGATACCACTGAAAAAAGCATTGCAACATTGTAATCTAACAAGCATTCTATACCACCTCATCTCGATATATATTTGAAAAAATTAGGCCTTGTGACCATATAAAGACTTGCTTTCCATGAGAGGCTTTATTGTGGCAATGGCCGAATATATACAAGCTTATGTTATATAATTCAAACTTACTGTAATAAATTTATATAACAAATTAGTAAGTATGCCATCCATAAGTTGTGCCACAAGAGTATGTTGAACTTGTGCGTGTGCATGCAATGCCCAGAAGTACGTCAGATGCACCACTTATGAATTGAGAATCACTTTTTGTATCGATTTAAGCTTGTCTGTCTGTCGGTCCGTCTGTGTGTCTTGTTTCCTTGTGTTCAACCTATGGATTGCATTTTTGAGATATTTTGGTGAAATGTGGTACACTGATGTGTTTTGGCACAAGGATTAACGCTATTCAAAATAATTCGACTTGAAATAGAAGAAAATGCGACATTCTTACAGCGTCGATATATCACTGTGCAAAGAATCGGTACAATAACAAAGATATTTGAAGACATTTTCTGTGGCATTATTCAGGCGATATAGACTATAGAACTTTTTTTGCCACACTTTAAAGGATAATAATGCCTTTTTGTTCACCAAAAATTTTGGAGAATTTTTTTTATAAATTTATATTAAAAAATTATTTAAAAAAAGTTTACTAATATGCGGAAAGTGTGTAACAATAATTTTTTTCAGTCAAATAGTAAGCACAGAACAGTACTCGCTTACAGTTACTTTGCTTGCCTTTGTAGTGCTAGAAAGCTTTGACGTATGATAAAGTCGACAGGCGCTACGTGAATTTTGCTTTGACTCTAATAATCATATTATATGTAAATGCTCCTGGTATCAAAATTCATCTTTTCAGTACTCTGCATTATTTTATAATATTCACTATATTATGCAGAGGTGACACTTATGAATACGAGCCGCATGTGAATAACTTTTCTCAAGAAAAGAATTTTCAAAACGCAATTAGAATAGGCGCAGTTGAATGATATGTTAATCGGTGCACGAGTAATCTGAACTTATGTACCTTCCTCCTGGTGCCAGGCAATTCGACGATTTTGAAGCTAAAGACAAAATTGAAAACATTTACAAAAACTATTTCGAAATATTTAATAACCTCTACCGTGCTAAGTTGTTGTTCGGCACTGCGTAGCCACAAAAAATTTATTGAAGATGTCTGATAATACCGAAAGACAGAAAGCTTGCAGTTGCAAAAAACAAAAGCTTATTAGAAATTTTTTTTTCCAGATTTTTCCGCACGTCTAACTGCTACAAGGAAAAGTCATTCATTTTCATTTACGTGAATATGATATGGAAATGAGAAGCAAGCAAGAAAGCTGTATTTTTGGCTTTAAGCCAAATTAAAATACCTCGTTATAACGTCGCCCATAATTAATATTGAATTATAACATACTTACATTGTCGACTACTATTCTCCAAGTCGTTTTATTTGCATACTCATATCGATGGCATTATTGAGGAAAAATTTATCCAACACGCCCTTGTATCGATCATATCTAGTTTAGATTTAATGCAGGATAAGAAAGAAATTTAAACATTGTAATGTATTTAATACGCCAATTTCACTATACCGGAACAACCTCTTAGTCACCATATATATATATATATATATGTTTTAATTAATTTTTATGACCTAATTTTTATTGTCAACATAAACATTTAAATAATAATTTCTAATAGCATAAGCAAGCATTCATGCAAATTTTTATTACTACAAGCATTACATTTTCTTAAACCTAACCTTAATTATTAGTAACGTAAGCATTATTTGTAATTTACATTTTATTATAGTATATATATATGTATATATATATATAAGATAACATAAGATAAAATCGATAAAATAGAAATAATGAGTTGCACTCTATTGAATGAATTTTAATAATAATTGATTCAAACACAAGTGAATCTCAAAATTGTCTATTATTCACTTTGGAATTTTCATCAAGCTAATAGGTTCAGGCTACATCGCGAGATTTCGCGAGAACATGATTTGCGCCATGCACGAATGATTTCTTTTTGAGTATTAATAATGAAGTTCCGAAAATTAAAAATCTTGTTCCCTTCTATATAAAACCTTAAAAAAGTGAAACAAAGAAAATTGAATAATTTGTAACTTGATGTGGGCAGGAGTGATTTTTCGCATTTTTCCACATAAATAGCACAGTTTTCCTTAAAATAAATGTCGAAAATATGAGCCCTCTAACTTGCATAGATTGCGAATAATGAGCAAAAATATGCAAAATTCCTTCTTAAAGAAACGGAATTGCGTTCGCTTTACGCTATGCTGCGAACGCTTTGTGTGCTCCAAACGCTTTGGTCCATTTTCCATACCATCTTCAACCTGTATGTAGAAACTTCCAACGTGTCTACGAAATTTGAAGTCGATATATTCATAATTGCGACCAGGGGTATGTCAACAGCACACACCATACCGGCGAACACACATACACACGCATAGCTTAGCCGGATACAGAATTTCATGTTAATCAAAATTATGCAAACTTTATAGGGTCGTTGATGTTTCTTTTTGGATGTTGCAAACATTCTCACAAAATGAATATATCGCCCCATCTGTCGTAAAAGATTCTCGATTAAACATAACTAACTTTAAGCTCAAATTAAATCATAATTGACTTGATTTTCAAGACTTTTTTTTCCATCAATTGAGAATCTTTTTTGTTACATGCTTGTTATGCGTTCGTTATGTGTACTTCATAAGATGATAACATAAAATCTAAAGCATTTTCGATAGTAATTTGATGATTATGTTATGTTGATATAAAATTTTTTTGCAAATAATGAGTTTTTTCAACTAGAGAAACCGATACATAAACAACTAGATATAGATATGAAAATGTAAATATTGCACAGATGTGCAATACATATACATGAAAACTTATTTATATGGATGCACACAAGAATACCTATAAAAGTTAAAGTTCAATAAATGTTATAAAAGCTCAAAGAACACTGCACAAAAATAACCTCAGGGCCATAAATACGCGCAAGCAAGGATATCAGGTTTCACAAGATGATTGGGATGAAACATTTCTTGCCATCTGTATACAGTGGTTGAGCAAATCGTTGTTATGCTTAAAATAAAAACGATGATAGAAAGTTTAATCCAATAGCGAATAATGATCATAACCTGAACAAGTTCTTACCTCTTTCATTAATAGAATGCAAGTAGTATACGTCTGTATTCATAAATGTATCTAAATGTATCTCATTATTAATGATTTTTCCAATTACATGGTTTGATTTCTAATTTAATTCTCTTAGCTAGCAATTGAGGGACAATAAGAGAATGATCTAAGAGAAATTAGTCGGTTGGGTTTTGTATCACAACCAAAATAAAATCTCTGTTAGGTGCCATCATAATCTCATGTTTCTTCGAGCGTACTCGTAAAAATGTCAAATTGTTAGATGGATCTAAATCACGCACCACACTGCGTGCTTTATCGGTCAATTGACTCATAAGATCAGCATATTGAACTGTTGTGGTATTATCTAGGGTAGATTTAACTGGAATGCCTTCTTTGTTGACCACAATAGTCCCGACAACGCCTTTATGAGATTGTATGCGCTTTAAAGTTTCCTCGACTTCTTGCGACATAATGAATAGGATAAATACTTATTTTTAATTGCAATAAAAAAATAAAATTATTTTTTCTCGTTTGAAGGTTGAATGACAAACTTTACAAATTTCTTCTCAATCGATCAAACAATTATTTATTTATTTATTTATTTTTTTTTTTTTTTTTTATTTTTTATTTTTTTTTTTTTTTTTTTTTTTATATTTACAATCTCTTATCATTCATCGCTTGCTCTACGTGTATCAATATTAAATCTTGTGTGTTTTTATTCAATAGTTAGTTCTACGCATATAAACATTTATGTGCTATATATGTGCAATATGTGTTTATGGTATACAAACCCATGACCAATTACAACAAAATTTTACAACTACCCGTTCGTCGTATATTTGCATAAATGTATTAATTGTTAGTAAACCACATCAAAACATCATTTCATTGAAAAATGTTTCTGTTACATCCATCCAGCAACATAGATACTAAGGATCGTGATGTTATAAAATACCCTCACACACGTTTATAGTTATTCACAATTATGTGCCAACATGTCTGTCTGATGTTATGTGTAATGGTGCAAATAATTGCTTCATCATTGATTTACAAAACACTCTATCGCAACAAGTCCTCTCCACAAACTTTAAACATCATTCACTTTTACTGCAACTTTGATGGAATCTCATATATACAAATATATTAGAACTTACGACAAACTATACCAATAAATTGATGTTCGAAATATATATACAGGGTATGCCGAATTTACATACGCTACACATATATATATTTTGATTATTATTTGAATCTCTTTGAAATATTCATTTGACATATAGATGTATGCATACCTCTGCATCTCAATTCCTATTTACACTTATTTTTCCGAATTAAACTAAAGGGGAATGCATTACAGACTCAAAGAAAAAACGATGATAGAGAAGCGATATTTAATAAGAAAGTTTTTTACAGTAATTTTGAGCTGTTATATATAACATTATACCGCTTCACTTACTGCTAATATTGATTATAAATATTGATATACAACACCGTTATAAGTAAACATAACCTAAAAATTGACGAATTATTTGCTTTCAAATGTTTAAGAAAACTTGAAATAGTAAACAAGCCATATTTTCATTAATGTCTTACACAATTCATGGATTAGACGACGGAATCAATAAATAGTAAAATCTGAGTAATGGAAAAATGAAAACTTTTGGTCTCTTCAATAAATATGAAATTTCATTCATAGTTACTATGAATGATTGAATAATCATCTCAGACAGAAATAGGACACATTTTGTTTATTTATTCGATTATTAGTTCATTCAATCACGGTCTGAAAAAGTAAAATTCTAGTGACTATATAAATATAATTAACATTTAAAACATATGACAAAACTATCTGAATAAGCAAAATATTTTATATATTGAAACCTAAAAAGGGAATATATATATATATATATATATATATATATATGTATACAAGAAAAAATACGTGTATATATATATTTTAACACTCATATCCATATATTCATATACACTTGTATGGATGGATGCCTATATCCGATATCCCCCATAAATAAATTTTATATACGTGTACGGATCACTTCAAATCACTATACATTTTCTTTTGACACCCTGTGAGTATATATATGAGTATATATATATATATATATATATATATGCATACATATATATGTACATTGGTTGTACTTAAACACGGACATATATGCTGGCAAAACCGGCTTCCATATACTGCCTCTATATATATGCAAAACACAAATTTTCAATTAAATAAATATCTGCTGTTGTGTTGCACGTATCGCATCGAATAAAACACATTAACAACTCAATATAATGTTTACACTGTCGAAATAAAGAATATCGTACATAATTATTTGTAAATCTATTTATTATAGAAGAACGCAGCTACAGATTTATTTCAATAACTGGTTAGAAAATACTACAAAAAAAAAAAATAAATAAAAGAATAAAAAGAAAAATGAAAGCAAAAAATTAAATTGACCTAAACTGAAACTTTTCACACCCATTAATACCTAATAAATACATTTTCTCTTTAGTAATTATTTCAAACAAACCTCAAAGGCTAACATAACTGACTATTGAATATTAAATTTAACGAAATGTAAATAATAATAAAGTTTTAATAGTTCACCCAACCCACTCTCACCATACTGTCTTAGTTAAAAATTTCAATCCTTTATTGTATCATATTTTCAACGTAAAGATATAAGAAGATCACGCTACTAACTGACATATTCCTGCCATTTGTACGATAGCGATCGAATTCGGGAAAGCAGATGCAAAAAATACATGAAAAAATCCATTTGTCCAAGCTAAACTTTACTTTATAAAGGATCCGATTCATAGGGGTATGTATGTATATGTATATTTATACAAACTAACAGCTAAAAACAAAATATATTTAAAAAAGAACTTACACGGTCGTGTTGAGATATTTCGATGAAATTTACCCCAAGGATGAAAGCTATAGAAAATGTTACGGATCGGCTAAATTTTTGGATCGATTGGTTTTTTTCTAGTTTCATAATAAAAATTGTTGTCGCATAGACGTCCTTTGAAAAGTTTCGATCACTTCCAAATTCTTTTGCAAACCTTGTAGGCAATATCTCCATTCTTGCGAACGGGAGAGTATTTATCACAGATATTACACAATTGCACAGACAGACAGATGGACAGACGAACAAACGGATATGTTTTGGATGCATTCGAAATTTGAAACTGGCCTAGAATTTCTATAATTTATGTGCAGTTTGTGGAGGCTGCTTCTGCACCTTATAAAGATAGTGAAGAAGAAATTAAATTTTTATACGCTGTCGACTACTGATAATATTGGGTAGACGTGATCAATTTTTTCGCTTCTTTACAGGTACAGGTATTAGGTGTTCGAATTTTTGTACATTCATCTGCTATAGTTTATGAGTAACGAGCAAAAAATCAATTTCCCATTACAGAAGTGTTTTCAGTTTATGCGACGGTGTGGGCGTGTAATTGGATCCATTTCGTCCATTTTCAATACCAACTTACGTGCAAGAATTTCTAATATTTCTGCCAATTTTGAAGGCGATAGCATCATTTTTGCGGCGAGGAGTATGTTTACAGCAGATATTAGACGGACAGACGGACATGCTTAAATCGATATACAATTCGTAGGGTCTCTGATTGGGCCTTCTGGGCGTTGCAAACGTTTTAACAAAATGAATATACTGCTCATCCTTCGATGAAAAGTGTAAAGAGAACAGACAATGCTTTTTTTCTTTCCTTTGTGAAATTTACAATACCATCATCAACACTACTCTTGCATTAACCCTCAATTAACTCTACCTCTATATCCAACAAATGTTGAGAAAACCAAGATCCAAACATTTTCGAGAATTTGCCTTGGTCATACAATTGCAACTCACCAATGGATCCTGAAGAAGTCTTCTCCCCCAATCTGCTGTTGTGGACAAACTCTTACTATAAAGCACATTCTCTGCGACTGCCTCAACTTTTCCTTGGCTAGAAGTATTGCATTTGGAACGATTAACCCTTTGAACATTCTACAATCAACTTCAGAACAGAATATCAATTCAATATTTTACTTTATTAATACTACTAAGCTTATTATCTAATATCCATTTATTTAAATTAGAGCCGACAGCCTGTGTTGCTAGTGCTCAATGTCTCTTTTTTTAGTCTAAGAATTCAATTCATTAGTCTAAAATTAAAATAATAATAATTTTCTTTCCCTTGAAGAAATTTTTATATAAAAAAAAATGAAAATTTTCAAAATTTCTCGGCAAAAATCAACAAGTAACAACAACAAAATTTGAATCGAATGGCATAACTTCCCTTATGACAGTTTCTCGAGAATTGTGCTTTTATATAGGAAAAATGTTTAATCTTTAATGCTTATATATATATATCTCGTAGTGCTATATTTTAGACCCCGAAACATGCATATATATACATATAGATATATATATATATATAGATAAATTCTGATGAAAGTCAACTTTTATATGGCTTATCGCCATTTTAGTTTGTAATTTTTTATTAGGAGAACACGTGAAGAATAATGAAATCCACCAAATTTGACTTTGCTTTTATACGAAAACCAGACATAATTTTTGAGTGTATTACGGATGAAAATAAATAAATAACTAAATATAGGTGAAGTGATATAGGACATTGTAATGGTGCCCTTAGAGCGAATATCATGTCTTTAGTGGCTATTATAGAATCATTTTTCAAGTCCATAAAAATACCTTTCAGTTTTCGCAATAATCATACCATTTCATCCAAGTCCTTCTCCCTCGAGCACTCTTTTGAGTTATGCAAGCAGGTAATAGTCGGTTGGGTTCTAATCTGAAGAACATGCTCGACGTAGCAACAACTCTAACCTTAATTCAGGCATATTTGCCTTTGTAGCTATCGTTTTGTGACACAATTATTTATTTTTTCATGTCATCGACAATAGTTTTTAGAATTTTCTTATTTTTTTCTATTTTCCGATGTAATCACCTCTTTTTGACGTCCGACGCGTTCACCACACCATCGGTGTCCGTACGAAGACATTTAAAGTCAACGAACCACTGATAAGTGTCGTTATCATTTCTCATATCATTTTCCAAATGATAATAGTAACAATAATCTTAGTACACGTCTTGCTGGCCGCCACAAATCTATTTGACTTTATTTAATATTAAAAAGGAAATAGAAGCACATGATTGCAACGAAACGGACGCATGTCTTAAAATTTAATGAGTTTTTCTTCTCTTCATGAGCACAAAAACAATTACATTTTTGTCGACTACTTACCATAGTTTTAAAAAATGGTACTTAAGATGTTAATTGCGATTTTAAGTTTTTTTTTTTTTTTTTTTTTTTTTTTTTTTTTTTTCTTTATACCTCCGCTTTTTATACATCACTGTTAAAAGCAATTACAATAAATTGGTCAAGCCACAAGTGACCTTTCGGTTTTCGCAATGTTCTCACCATATCATCCAAATCGTTCAAACCTGGAGCATTCTTTTCAGACGTGCAAGCAGATAATAGTCGGTGGGGTTGTAATCTGAAGAATACGCTACTATTACTTTTGGGAAATCAATCTAAGCATTTCCGTCCCTCACTCGGTTTAATAATCTTTCCTGCGAGACGATAATCTCTCTATCTCTTCATTCGGATTTAATTAGATAAACGTTTCGAAACCCGTTCGGAAGGTCTGAGATGAGCGAAATAATTTCATACAAATGTATACCATAATTAAATAAGCGACTTGATAAACATGAATCCTATAAAGATGACAAGGCTTCATAATCTTCCCAAATTGAACCGTGGATCGTGAACATATCGATAAGCGTACACATACATTTAACATTGTTACCTATTCCATAATTCCATATATTATTTCATAGATGTCCAAGTTCTTCGTGGGAAGAGCAAACCTTCTACAGAAGATGTAGTTCTGGCAGCTACAATTTTTCAAAGCAACTTCAAATCAATAAAAAAAAAATTTATGAAATGATATATATAAATAGAAGATATATAGAAAATTATTCATCAAAAATTGATCATCAGATTTAAATCGTTTCATTTTTATACCCGAAACCATCTGTGTTTTGTGCGGATGCATATAAAACCCAGAAGAATTCGCGATACATCCATCTTTTTTTATACAGAATAAATGATTTTGAATCGCTCTAAGCTTGTCTTCTGTCCGTCTATCCGTCTGCAGGTTTTTCTTGTGTCCAACATATAGGTGGCAAATTGCTGAGATATCTCGATAAGACTCGGTACATTGATGTGTATTGACCCAAGGACGAACGCTGTTGAAAATGGCTCATGTCCGTCTGTCCGATCTTTGTTTGTTATTGCAAGTTTTACAGATGAAAAAAGTTGAAATAGCGAATACATTTTATTATAGTTGATGTCAACGGACTTATAATATTTGGAAAAGCTTTGTTGTCAAATTTATTGTCCAATTATTCTTCTTACAGTCATGGGCATTTAAAATTAATTTCAAGCGAAATGCTTTCACTATGTCTTGTCGCGTGTGCATCACTAAGTGTATAGGAATACGCTGAACTTATCCCAGATCTTAAGTTTATAATATTTCCCAATTTATTGCTGATTCCATTTTCCCGATTAATTTTAAAAGCAATCCTGATTCTCTCGTAAATAGCTCAACGAAAGTTCAGAAATAGGAACAACTTTAACGCAATTGTAATCTATGTACGGAATATTAAGAGACAACATTATGAAATATCTTCTAAATACCTATTAGAGTCATAAGAAAACATTTTAGCAAAAAATGTTATCAAAGCATTTCGGGAAAAAGGGCAATTTTCGTTCGGGGACCTCAGATGACATGTGTTTAAAATTCGACTTTGAACGAGTGCAAATCTTTTGCTTATCTTTATCTAAAAAATTAAGAAAATTGTAATGTTTCAACTGCTTGACAGCATACATATATATAAAACACTATCTAATAATAAAATAAAACCGTACTCTTAGAAGAAGTGCAAACACTGAAGATATTATTAAAAATGTATTTTTTTTTTTTTTTTTTTTTTTTTTTTTTTTTTTTCTTTTTTTTTTTTGTAAATTTAAATTTAGCAAATGTGTAAATCTTTTTTATATGAAGCTGATATAACTATTATTTCTATTCTAGTTCGAGTTCTTTTTTCTTTTTTTTTTTTTTCTGTTCTCATTCATCACTTCCGCTTCCGATCTCTTAAACTCTGGGCAATTTCGTTTTACATGCCTTAACTATTTATATGAATTTATAAATTTTGTATATAAATATATGCTAGGTGTGTGTGTGTGTGTGTGTGTGTGTGTTAGTATGTGTGTACACGTATATATATATATGTTCATGTGTTTGCATGATAAACATCTCCTTCAAGCTGTTTTGAAAGTGTTTCTGAACGCACAACAACAGTAACAAAACCAAACCACATAAATGCTTTATGCGTGTAAAAGAGTTTACAGAACATTTTCATTTTAAACAAATCTGTTAAGTGGACTTGGGGTATATGGGTATATGTGCATAAGTTGGTATATCTTTACAGGCATAAATTTTATTGTCTTTGTGCAACCATATATGTTACCACAAGTATGTAACTTACATCCGGCCCTGAGCTTTTTTGTTTCGGCTACACACAAAAGAGATAATTGTTTTTATATATTTTACCACCGGGATTACTCCCGTACAAAGTACAATGAAATAGTTTTCAACTTTTTCATAGTAGAGAACCTAAAATGTTTGCCCTAAGACAAAATTCAAAAGTCAAAAAGTTTCATTTTATAAACACATTTTGCAAATTTGAAAAAGTGCTAACTTTTCATGTACAGTTTAGAGAGCGAGTCGCTCATCTACTAAATAAATGAAACTTTGACTAATTGTTACGATGATCAAATACTAACATCTTATCTTCTATAGGCATATATATATCTCAACAAAAATATGAGAATATATGGATAAATTATTAATGCAATTTTCAAAACAAAAAAAAAATAGAAAAATTATTTCCTTTTTTATTCGCATGCCCACAAAGGGAGACAATAATCAATTATTGTAATATTTTTAATATTATATGCAGCAAAATGCATTGATGCATTGTGACGGTTACCCTCAACAGCCACAAAAATTGACAATGCACCGCAGTGGAGTGACAGTTAATAAAGCGTGTATGTGCGCGACTAGCATTTGTTTCGGTCTCTGCAGAAAACTCGAAAATTGGCTTCAAAAGGTTCATGTAACAGTCGCTCGCGTTATTTATAACTGGACCCTGCAACTGAAGTTTGAAAATGACTTAACCATTGTAATTAAAAATCTGTGACTATCTCGGAAAACATAAAAATCATACAAATGTAAGAATAATTTTAGTCCATAACTTATTTACCAGCATAGTTTTGCAAACATTACCACGTTACCATGTTGACGGCTGGTATCCATCAAACTTACGCAAACTTACGATGAGGTACAAGCGCGATACTTGTGGAACCAGTAAAAACTGATGCATGATAAATTAACTGAAGCTTGTTAAGATCCCAAATTCGAATGAGTAGACAAGCAGGTAAGAATCGCAATTACCAAGTCAAAGTCCGCGAGTTCAAATCTCAGTGCGGTACAGTTTACGTTGGTCGTAACAACAGCGCATGCTCAGTCGGTAAACGCATAACAATTATCGATTAGAGACACACTTACTAGCCTGCGGCCTACTCGCTTCTGACCGTGGCTATGTTACACGAATAGAGGACGTCCCCTGGGTGATTGGTAACATTAAAAAAAAAAAAGAAAAAAAAAATTCTCTAAATGATTTTGACGCTATCATGCAAATCAGACAAAATGTCCTAAACAATTTCCCGTTACTAAACCCCAGACGCTCTAGTTATGATCGCCAGTAAAAGATTGTCCAAAAAATGTACGTACTTACCCATCAAAAAAAAAGAATTCTACCTTTGTAGAAAAAGGTAACTAGTGCTCTCCTCTAGATCGGAAGTGAAATAGAAATCGTTATCCGCACGTCACAATGTAACATTTGCGAATTACACTCCAATAAAGTGGATTTCGTGCTAGCATTTGGTTTTCTTGGAAACATATTTCTAAAATCTTCTTTTCAGTTACTCTCAGAAAAATCTGAATTAACACGCCCACCAAGAGTGCAAGGATTTAAAATAAAATAGGAGAACATCTAATATCGTCGCTTAGCTTGGTACTAATTAGCTAAGCCAGGAGCCTAACTTACGGTTCTGGTAAAGTCAGATGACTAAAGACGTTAGCTGTAGATTTTGGACTCGCTATGACGTTAGAAAAGTAGTTAGCTGTACGGTAAACTATGCATTTTCCTTACTATCAAATAAAAAATTCTTCGCTTTCAAGTAAGATATTGAAATTGCGAACCAGTATACTCGATATCGAGAACCATAAACCGATGATAAAATTTTTACATTTTTTTCTTCAAAAGATTTTTAGTTTTAACTATCGTGAGCCTATTAATGCGTTTATCAATACAATATTTGCACATAAGCAACTATTGCCAAATATCTAGATGCGACACAAAGATGACGCAAAAATTGGAATATTCAAGCAAACACCGGAAAATCGACACATGTTACATTTAACCTAAGAAAAGAAGGCTGCCATACTCTTAAATTGAATGGCGTAACAATTCCATTATCCGATAGTGTGAAATACCTTGGCCTATACATCGATAGAAGGCTAAATTGGAAAAAGCATATTATACATAGCGAAATATGACAACACAGACAATGTACTGACTTTTAGAATCAAAATCTCAAAACCCCAGTTTAGTTTGAAGTACAAAGTTTTACTCTGCAAAATCATTCTAAAAGTCAGTATGGACGTATGCGAGCTAGCTATTGGGAACGCAAATGCAATTTAAAATCTTAAGATTAATCATAAATTCTCCTTAGCCTGTAAGGGACGACACTTTACATACCGATCTTGATATCCTGAATGTTTTCGGATGAAATAAATCGCTACCGAAATGGTTACATAAACAGATTAATGCTGCGATCCAATGTTTTAATTATAAACCTATTAGATTAGAGCTATCAAGCAAGAAGACACCACATCTATTATATCTTCCTTTTATATAGACACATTACCCATACTCTTAATGTTTAATTCAAACCGGAAGTCGAAAATCAAATAAGTATATCCAGCATTCTCTTTTTGCACGAATTTAATTTAAAACGAATTAAAAATAAAAATAATACTCTTTTTACACGAACTGTATTTTTTTCAACACGATTTCAAATATTCTATGAATTTTTTTATGAATTCATTTAATGATTTTGTTTTTTTGTATTTCTATGAATTTTTTCATTCTCACACCTCACAAATATGCATTGTAACCTTGCGTTGTATTTTTTACTATCCAGGTAGATTATGTCGACTATATGCTTATACGAGTGGAATTCCCGAATTATGCATAGTATTAACACGTAATGCATATTTCACGCGATCTGGTTTCATTTTTCAAAGTGTGCGTTATTCGTTATAATCGATTTTATGAATTATTAAGTGATAGCAAAGCATTTGGTCAGCAACTACTACAGGCAAAAATGGAAAATACCAGTATACGTAATGGTTGAATTCGATGTTTGTGACCATCCTCTACATAAAATATCAGTTTTCCATCCGATATTATTAATTTATTCAGCGTACGCCGATGCTAATTATGTAGCTGTCAAAATTCTTTTTCTTCTGCTGTTTATTTGAAGCAATCCGCTGCCGAAACCTACCAACCATGTTCAGCGGCGCATGGTGATGCCGCTTCATCATATCACAATTGTCTGCCTTGAGTTCAACATTTTTAAAATGGCGGCACGAGTCACCTGAAAATACCATTGTTTGGACACTTGGTTGAAAGAGTTGTCAAGGATACGCTGCTGCAGCTCGAATTGAAAGCTCTGACACAACCAGCGTACTCACCAGACATGGTGCCTCCTGATTACCACTCGTTCAGATCGATGCAGCATGCCTTGGCTGGCACGCGTGTCTACAAAGTTGAAGAAGTGCGAAAATGGGTCGGTGGGCGGTTCGTTGCCAAACCAAAATAAGTTCTTTCGACATGTTATAGCCATGTTGCCAAAAATATTGTAAAATCTTGTAGGAAAAGATAGTAACTATTTTCATTAATAATTATTGGTACTTATTTTCGAAAATAAATGCCTTTTTTAAGTGAACAAGTGATTAAGATTTTTGCAAACACCTAATAAAGTGTGCAAGTACGGAATAAATGCTTAAGCGAACTCTAACAACAACTTTTTATTATTTTTTAGGTGTATCGTGTAAAAAGAGTATCAGATGTATATATTTGTTAAATTCACTCGTATTAAATAAAGGCATTTCGACACAAAAAAAATGTACCCGTATGGATAGCCGAGCAAGCAAACAATAACGTAAAGTTTTCAATACCGGTGAACACATTATCTAAGCTATTCAGCAACCTTTCATTTCACACTTTGTGGATTTCATTTTCCAAATAAATGGTCATACGATAACTACAATAAAAACAAGTAAAAAAATTATATTAGGTCGTGATCGAATCTTTAATACCCTCCATCTTCATTTTTTCTATTTTCAGAATAAAGTTCGAAATTTACATAATGTACGCGTTGTATTTTATGAGTAACAAGAACGAAACAACAAAAAGCAAATGTGATTTTGGCTCCTTTTCAAATTCTCTTGTTTGCGAACGGGACAATGGATTAAAGCAGATACCACATAGAAGCGCAGA
>NW_023998414.1:12489357-12507778 GCF_014805625.2 Glossina fuscipes | reverse complement strand
TATATACATAAATATATATATATATATATATACATAAATATGGTCTTCATTTTTCTTCGTTCTGCATTCTTTCATATGAACATTGCTTATTTTGATGACGCAGATGATCAATAAACTTTTTGGCAAAATTGGAAAATTAAAAGAAAACACATATATATATATATATATG
Organism: Glossina fuscipes; assembly: GCF_014805625.2. Lineage (NCBI taxonomy): Eukaryota > Metazoa > Arthropoda > Insecta > Diptera > Glossinidae > Glossina > Glossina fuscipes. Next base: position 12,507,609 of record NW_023998414.1, on the reverse strand, counting down.
TATATATACATAAACACAAAGAATTAGGTATTTCAAAGGAAAGAATTTTGGAATCTTTTCTACCGTCAAATGGATTATAAAATTTATTAAGAACTATTTCCTGATTCTCTTGTTTAATGCTAAAAACATGTGACAAAAGGCAAATGATGATATTGTTTCATTTAGATTGAAATGACTCTTAAGGCTAAAGTTCACATTCAAAAATCTCTGAATTTCAATCATTTCTATTATTATTATTATTATTATTATTTTCTTCTTCTTTCAATTTTTTTTTTTTTTTTTGGTATTTTATTGGTGTGCAAAACTAGTCGTTAATTTTCCGTTGTGGGATTCGTTAATTTTGTATTTGTTACTACGGTTCACATGTGGGTCTGTCTGGTACGAATTAACTGTTATTTACTTTTTTCCAAGAGAAGTCGTAATTTTAAGCATTCCATCTTCGTTACATCTCTAAATTGTGTACGTTTAGAGATACCCTAGTTAACCTATAATAAGACCACAACCTAATCTAAATTGATTTTTGGTATGATTTAAACGTCCACTTAAAGCAAAAGAGAATGGCAAAGGTTGTAGACGTTTCTCAAGTACACCACACACATTCCAATTAGAATCAAAGGAACCTGCAAACGAACAAAAACGGAATATATATTTTATTGTGTTTGCAAGGTTTTTCGACCTTTTTTTGTTACACTCAGTTTTATATACATATATATATATATATATATATATAAACACTTGCCTCTAAAAATGAGATCAGCCTTAGGTAAATCCACTTGATAACCCATTGTTGCGACAGACTCTTGCATTCTCAGACTAGTTTCCAATTCGACACCAATTTGTAATTGTTCGCTGGCTTTTTGATAATAACAAATGTGAACACCGCCCGGCCCCAAAGTGCCCGACCATGAAGAATCACCATTAGTATAGCGACCGACAGCTGATACCACCGCTATTTGACCACCAGGTACATTCGGACCGTATTGATAAGCCAGCTCAGCACCCAAGGCTACCGACTTGGTAATTGATTGTAAATAATGTCCAACAAAAACACCCGAATTATTGAAAATATTTGGATTACCCACAGTAAGCGAGGCAGTATAATCGTCGCCGCGATAATCGGTCGTTAATTGCGCAGCCGTAATTTTCGATTCTTGAATCTGTAAAATTTTAATATATTAATGAATTACAATATATACTTTAAAAACATTATCATTGAAATTTACCTGTGAGGCAAATTTACATCTAATACGGGGCGAGAATTGATGAATAATATTGGCATTCAGATTACCCGATGGATCGATGTCGCCCAAAAGCACTGGAAATGCTTCAGAGGGACTAAATTGTTTGGTACCAACATATGTAGCACCAAAACGATAACCGCTTGGCTGTGTGCTGCATAAATTGAGTGTATGTGAAACCTGAAAATGATTACTCAAACCTTTATTTAACATCACCTTTGCTCCTTCAAAGGTCATGGCCTGTATATCTGAAAATCAAATAGACTACGATAGAATTTCATTGAAAACAATTGGAATTTCATTCATTTTTTACAAAAATTTCATTCACATTCTTGTAGGTTATGTCATCAGCTTAACAATATTACCCCTCTTATGTATGTCACCGCAATCACTATTAACGGTATATTCTCTTCACGCGTTTTTATACTAACCTTTACATTTTTTATGTAATTCTTCGACAGTTCCTGGATTCTCTAACGAATCGTCCTTTTCTTTAGATTGCGAGGTTAATACTCCAGGTGGAGCTGGTTCCGGTAGCCCCTGTTTAGCCGCTTTATCTAATGCTGTTGCTGCGCTGCTCGGCGTAGACGAAGTTGCTGCCATAACATTACCCATTTTTGCCCGTTTTTATTTTTCTCTACTTTTTAACTACTAACGCACAAAAAAACCGCTTTTAATTTTCCTATATATCCTTAATATTCCGCTAAACTTTATTAAAATTCTTTAACTCCGAATTATAGAAATTTTGTTTTACAGATAATAATGGCCGTTTTAGTTTTATTTTGTTACCGAAAAAATTGGTTAGAAATTTACTGCATTAGGAAAAAAATCAGACTGACAATAATAAGGTGAATTATTTAAAATGACACGTGCGTGGTGAACAATTGAATTTTAGCACAGCCACCGTACTGTCACAGAGTGAAGCTGGTCCATTAAAACGACCATACATAAGCGCAATCATGTGCTCTTTGACGTATAAACATATGTAAAAGGTATGTAAAGAGGGGAATGCTATCCATCAATCCTCAAGCAATTTTCAAAATTAATTTAAGTAAATAAATTTATGAATTTAAAAAATAATCAAATAGTTTTGTGTTTTTCCTCTGAATGTTATCGAAACTCCAGTTAAATCATCGACTGTCTTTACCATGTGCATATCCAATGACTGAATATAACACAAACAGCAAATAAAAATATTTGCGTGTTAATTTTATTCGAACAATTTGGATTTTTCAATGACATTGCTCCACTATTTTACACATTGATTATTTCGGTTCCTTGCGTTTTCTTTTTATTTATTTAAGAACATGTTTCAGTCATTTCCCATTTATATTAATACATATAAAGTAAACCTTTAAAAATAAAAAGTACGCTTCATCGGTTTAGCATTCACGACTTTTTTATTTATTGTGGATAAAATTTTTATTCTTAAATTTTGTATAGTATGGCGACTATAGAGTTTTTATTTGTTCTACTAGAATCCGCATGAGTGGCTGAGTAGGCAAAGGATGACGTCTAAGTTATCCGACCGCCTTTAAATCCATACTTTGCAAATTTATTTACAAAATGTAGAAACAATAAATAAATAAAAATTGCTTCATTAGAAATTGATTTTGAAATAAATTCATACCTACCACCCACTTACGGTGTTTCCATCGTTTTGAATAGTATTCAACTTAGACAATACCGCTAATCGTAGTTTTTACAGCCAAAAACGCGCTTTCTGTTAAAGACTCTATATTAGAAGAGGAGTGCGAGCCCGACAAATATAAAACGTGTAGTAAACTCAAATTAATTAGTAACTAGGCTGAACATAGATAAAAAATGTTTAGTCCATGGTGGTTAAATGAAAATGAATTATTTGTTTAGAAAATATTATATAAAAAGTATGGGTTTTGATTTTCCAAATAGTTCTTAATGTTTTCAATGTTTTATATGAAATTTTTCTTTTTTGGATTATACAACGATCGAAAATGCGTATACGTTTATTCCGAAAAAAACCAATGCGTAAAAGCTCCCCAGACCTTGCTATGTGTTGACATTTTCCCAATATCTAGTGATTTCATGAAGTTTCCATATATTTTTTGTCCGAAAATATAGACATTGTTAATCGCTCTACTACAACCTTACATTGCTGTGTGTAAAAATCACAGTTGCCAAGTTGCCAACTGGAAGTGAGACAATCCTAACATATGTACACCTACCAGGTGTGCACATTGTTCCACGATTTTTTTATTAGTTTTGTTAACATAGACTAAGCCTACAACATATGTTTGATTGTTTTAGCTAAAATGAAAGGAAATAATTTTACTTTAATTCATTAAAATTTCCAGTCAGTGCATTCATCATTTTCAAACAAAAATATCAAAATTCGTAGTAAAAATCTTGCTTGCTTGACATTCTTTACAAAATGTCTTAAAATAGTTGATCGTACTTTTGCTATCAGTTAATACAAACAACTGCAAAGAATATATATCGAATTATGCATCGATTCAATACTATTTAATATTTTCTATTTAAAATATCAAAGTAACATGTACATTAAAGATGCACATATATTAATTAATTTCTATAATTGCGATTTTTCTATTAAAATTTTTGTATTGAAATATCATGTTTATTTTCACAAACTTTTTACACATATAGTTACCGGTAAACTATAACTCAAGTAAAAATCACAACACTACTTTGCATTACGTGTTTGGTAGCAAAAGTAGTAAAAGTCAGCAACGAACACCGAATTCTTTCTGGTGGCAAGGTTTTCTTTGCGATTGAGCGCGTCATTTCTAAACTTCATTTTACAAAATTGCGAACCGCCAAACGAAGGAAAGATCTAGAGAAGAGTGGTCTGCAATGCCGCCGAAAAGGAAAAAAGCCGGTGACGAAGTATGTTAACAAATGGTTAATCCAAGGATTTTAGTCATTTTTTTGTTTCTTTCTTGTAGGATGGTGCAAGCAGCACTTCGAAGAGAACAAAAAGCTCTTCCAGTAGCCTAAAACCAAATCAACCCGTATTATACATAGAACACTGTCGCTCCTGATCGGTCTTTAAAAGGAGAGCAGAAGTGTTGCACCGCGAACTTCAAAATAAATTGATAAAACTTAAGCCAGACATCGAATTACAGTTATCTTTAAATGCAGAAGGAACGCCACGTAGAGGATCGTTTGAGGTTGCTATCGCTCAGGAGCCTGCAGCAATGCGTGTCCAATTATGGTCAGGCGTAAAGAAAACACCAAGAGCTAGCAAATTTCCACCACCCGAACAATTACTCGAAGATATAACGAAAATAATAATTGCCACTAAAAAAGAAACTGAGAACAAATCACCTCTTCCTGGCCCATCTAAACGCAGTGCAACAAAAAATTAATTCAAAATTCATTGATTGAAAATTACAAATGTAGCTCTTATGACTTGAGTAGTGGTAAAGCCTTTACGGAGCCCTACTTGACGAACTTCTTCAGCTCTTTTTGTATTTTCAAATAAAACAAATATGTTTGGAATATTTTTTTATAAAAATTCCAGAGATCAATTGCCACATTTAATCAAATCAATAAAGTATTTATGAATTCAATCGTCACTTTTTCTTATACTATGATGATACTATTTCTCTCCCGCTAACTTTGGACAGAAAGCACAACTGACATGGGTTTCCCCTTGAGCTTCATCCATCTCATCGGCGGCGCTTCTGGAGTAAGTGTCTATAAGTTCTTTCAATTGTTCAAATGCGTCAGTCAATTCTTCTTCTTCCATACCTTCTCCGGTATACCAATGCATATGAGCCTTGCGTCTGTACATTGCGGTGGCCGAGTCGAGAATTCTTTTCAACATTTTTTGTATAGCCGTAGTATTTCCAATAAATGTCGCCGACATTTTCAGTCCGCGTGGTGGAATATCGCAAATAGCCGTTTTAATATTGTTCGGAATCCATTCAACAAAATGGTTGATATTTTTGTTGCGTACATTAGTCATTAACTGATCCACTTCTCGCGGTGACATTCGACCTCGGAATATACCTGCTGCTGTTAATAATTTGCCCTGCCTTAAATCCACCGCACATAATAAATTATTGGATGAGAATATCTGTTGCACAAGTTCAGATACTGTGCCCTTATTGTATTGTTGTTGTTTAGGAGATATCAAAGGTGCAAATCCCGGTATAAGAAAATGAAGAGGCGGAAATGGTACCATATTAACATAAATTTTTCTAAGACCTGCGTTCAATTGACCTGGAAATCGTAAGCATGTTGTTATGCCAGACATTGTTAAGGCCACTATATGATTAATATGTTCATTAGTGGACGTTGATATGCGTAAATTTTGTGAGCAAATATGGTATAAGGCCTCATTATCCAAACAAAATGTCAAATGTGAAAAATTCACCAGCGATGGAATACTTAATGCCGCATTGTAAGGCTCTACGACGACGTGTGACATTTTCTCTGATGGTATGACTACATAGTTCGAAATAAGATTATCGGGGTATTCATCGACAAGAGACGCCATTATCAACGCCGTCAATCCAGAACCAGTGCCACCGCCAATCGAGTGAATTAATTGAAAACCTTGTAGCGAATCCACACTTTCGGCTTCCCGCCGAATGTTATTTAAAACATCTTCTAAAATGGCGGCACCATCAGTGTGAAATCCACGCGCATAGCTATTACCGGCGCTCTCTGTACCAGAAACGAAGTTTTCGGGTCTGTATATATCACTCTTACCGAATAACTTTTGCAATTGTCCTTGCTCAGTATCAACGCATATTGCGCGGGCATAAAACTTTTGACTAGCTGTAGCATTGAAGAACACGCTCACGCGTTCCAGCTGTAATTGACTAGTGCCACAAAAACGCCCAGATTTAAAGTCTATGCCATGTTCGTGGGTTATAACGTTCCAAAACTGAGAAAACAGACATCTTTAGAAGGTATAGTAAACCTGAGAACGTTTAATTAAGCTTACAGCATCTCCGATGGCATTGCCAGCGCCTCCTATTTGCACAGTAATAATTTCACGCATAATTTTGAATTTGTTTAAAGGATTTTCTAATTTTGATTATTTTTTTATTGCTTGCTTTCCTATTTGATTAAATTTTGTTCATGGTTTATCAATTTTTTATTAATAAATTGTATAAATTAGAAAGAAGTTGCTTCGATTATTTAAGTTTACTACGTCGAACCAACTCTTATAATTCAAATATGCTTCTATAAATTTAATGTAAATAATATAGACGGTTTGGCTTAGCCATTAAAATTGTAACGTTTTATTGAAATCAAAAATTTTATTTAAATCATTAAAAAGTACTTCTCATCCACATACTTTTTTGTTGAAATTACAAATTCACCAGTTTCAAACCAACCTAATAAGCTATTTCTCTTTTTTCTCTATCGATAAAGTGTTATACAAGCGATTCACTTCGTTAGCAATATGATTATCCAAAACAATACCATTAGCATCGATAAAGTTTGCACAGGATTTTACACTGCTTGTCTCCTTTAATGATTTAGCATCCTTAATAGACAACACTAAAGTATATTTATCATCATATTTCTTCATATCTGAGCTAGCTTCCCATAATCGTCTTTCGCCGTTGGGCATTTTCTCAGTAGCTACGGCAAACGTTCCTTTTTCACGAAAAGTAGTATGCAAAGTTAAAACGCCCATTAAAGCGAAATAACCAACGACACAAAACATTAATACTGGCTTTGATTCGGGAAATGGATGCGTGAAATCCCAACCATGCGCCATAACAGCGACGCCAACCGCTAATGTACACAAAATCAAACGTGTATTGATTAAACCAAATTGTTCCTTCAAATGTGGCCTTGTCGCAAATAAAGCATTCTTAACGGCATCATCTAGAGCATGTTTAACAGCAGTGCCATCCCATTTATTTATTTTTACAAACTGTAACAAAAACAAATATTTTATTGGACACGCAATGCTGTATAAGCCGGTGTATGACGTGGACTATACGGAGGACACACCAATTGTCTCCATTTACAAAAACTTACCTCATCGAATTGTTCAGATTTCTCATCTATAACTCATTTTGTTTTTATTTTATTTTATATTTTTTTAATCTGATTAAAACCTATTCAAAAATTAGAGGAAATTAATGTATAATTGTGCAAAAAAAAGTGACAAGCCAACAAGACAAAAAACAATGTTCCCCCACTTGACAAATTATTTGGATAGGAAAAAATTTGACAATACAAATAAGTGCAGTCAACACGAATGTATACAAACCTTTTAAAACCGCTGCGGATAACATATAAGATATTTATCCGCCTGATCCATTCAGTTTGGACTACTATATGAAAATAAAAAATTGTAACGCCATTGAAAAAAAAATTAAACTCTCGCCTGCAATATCGGGAACCACGAAAGCGAGTGGTCTATTAAAGAATATGTTTAATACCAATAAAATAAGCAACGAATTGTCTAAACAGTCTGGAGTTTAACAATAAAGATTGTTACTTAGTTAGAATTCAATCGTAAAAATGGCTTCATTATACAAAAGGTGTTTCGTTCAATTCCAAAATAAAATGAAGTAAGATATATTTAGAAGCAGCCCTACTTTTGTTAATAAAAAGATATATACAAATTGTTGAAAAGTTAAAAAAAAAGAATGGATCACGAGGATTTTTTGAATAACGTTAGAAATTATAGTCAATTAGACAAATATGGAAATTTCGAAATTTTACCTAGCGAGTAATTTTTAAACTGACGGCGAAAACCCGATACCGGAACTTGACGATTTAACGTTACATATTGCGTACAATAATTGAGAATAGGTTTAAGCTACTTAAAGGTAGATTATTTTACGAAGCGTACTGCGTGATTTTTGCTCCGCAATCTATATAATGATTTGATAAAATCACTCAATGCCAGGGAAAATGAAGTAATGGTTATTAAAAATTCGGGAAATGAAATACTTTAGTTCTATAAAGAACTGAATTTGTAATAGGAATTCTATATAGAACTCAACAAGAGCTCCGGTATTATTGAAATATGTAGGAAGCATGTGATGATGACAATGAAAATGTATATCATAATATTTGACTTGTTCGACGTTGGAAAGTTGTGATAGTTCAAACAAAATTAATTACGTCTCCTCTTTTATCATATTTATAAATGCTTTTTCAGCAATCGTGAAAACACGGTATGCTCGTCTTTCTTTTCAATTCTCACTGATCTACAATTTGATTTTACGACTACAGGAATGCTGCGCAAAACAATAATGTCAAATTTCCAATTTTTCTCGGCATATATATATAGAAATGTTCCTATTCCGCTTTTATTGTTGTCACCTTTTAATTATTTTGTATTATATTGGCAGCCTTGTCGTGAATGTGTGCAACTGGTCGCGTATTTCCCTGACAGAAGAAATTTTATTTAACTAAATAAACAGGTGAAACCCAATTTTTAAAGTTATTAAAATAAAGTATATAAGATGGTCTTTGCATTTTGCATACGTGAAGCCGCAGATTAAGATTTCTTTTCGTATCGCAAAGTAGATTTAATGAAAAACATGTGGCTTTCTTAAGAGCTCTCACAAATGAGCCTTGGCGATTTTATTACTAATCTATATTATCCCTTTAATCCCTTGAACATTGAAACTAATATAAGAAAAAGAAGCAACAATGACTTTTAGACTAGTCACAAACCTATTTATTCAATATTCCAAGAGTTCTTTTGCGCAAATAAATTCACGATATTGTAGTACATTGTTCGATGTCGATCCGAAAATTCAAAATGCAATTAATACAAGAAAACCAATAGTAGCTTTGGAGTCCACGATCATTACTCACGGAATGCCATTCCCTCACAACGTTAATACAGCTCTTGAAGTGGAAAATTTAGTAACTTCAACAGGTGCTGTGCCAGCTACTATAGCTATAGTTGATGGCCGTGTTAAAGTGGGATTAAGTGAAAACGATTTAATTAAATTAGCTAAAGCGAGTGATACGATTGTAAAGTGTTCACGACGCGACATGGCATATGCTGTGGCCAAAAAACAAACTGGTGGTACGACGGTTGCAGCGACAATAAGAGCTGCTTGCATGATAGGCATAAAGATATTTGCTACAGGTGGTATTGGTGGAGTACATCGTAACGGTCATATAACCATGGATGTATCAGCTGATCTCGTGGAATTGGGTAGAACGCCTATAGCCGTCATAAGTAGTGGCATCAAATCCATATTGGATATACCACGTACTCTTGAATACCTTGAAACTCAAGGGGTTTGTGTGACCACTTATGGTAATGCGGAACAGCATTTTCCAGATTTTTATACTCGAGACAGTGGTATTAAGGTGCCTTACAATCTTAGCGATCCTCAAGAAGCGGCGTTTTTAATAAACGCCTTAAATAAATTGCAAATTAATTCGGGAATTTTAATTGGTGTCCCAATACCTAAGGAGTACGCAGCTGATAAAGATCAATTAACAGCAGCAATTGAACAAGCGTATACAGAGGCCGAACTTAAAGGGGTGACAGGTAAAGACGTGACGCCATTTATTTTGGGTGCTGTTGCCAGAATTACCGAAGGCAATAGCTTGCAGGCCAATATAGCATTGATTAAAAATAATGCAATAGTTGCGGCACAAATAGCATGTGAATTGAGCCAAATTGAGCAAAGGCGATTGCTTGAATCAATGGCAAAGCAAAATTCAACGGGAAATAGACAATTGAAACCTCTCGTAATTGGTGGATCAATGCTAGACCTTTCCCAGAATTTAATAGAAGATAAGCCTTTGGCTCTCGATGGTGCAACTTATCATACTCGTGTAACGCTGACAGGAGGCGGTGTGGGTCGCAATCTAGCAGAAGCAATTTATAAACTACACGGCCAAGCAAATTTGATATCGGCAGTTGGCAACGATCAGATGGGTGAAAGCCTATTGCAATTGATACCGAAACAATTACATAAGTGCATATTAATAAGTCAAGTTGAGTCTACAGCTATTTGTGCCATACTTTTCGATAAGGTAGGCGATTGTAAACTATGTATGGCCAATATGCAAATACATGAACAGATAACACCGCTTATAATCACGAAGCATGAGAACGAATTTAAAACAGCGCCTTTAGTAATAATGGACGGAAATTTAAGCAAAGAAGCTATGGAGAGTATTTTGCAATTGACCTTGAAATATAGTAAGCCGGTATTTTTTGAACCGACAGACAAGTGGAAGGCCGCAAAGCCATTTCAATTAGGTTTGCATTTAGCAAAACAAATACGATTTATATCGCCTAACATTCTTGAGCTAGAAACCATTGCTGAAGCATTGTGCCTTAAAAATATAATTGGACATAACGATAAGAACGTAAACTTATTGTCGTATTGCAAGAATTTAGTGGAAAGTATAAACAGCCATTTTGATTGCATCGCTGTAACCTTAGGTGGTCGTGGGGTCCTTGTGAGTATACGCGCTGATAATTTTTCGATTCCGCTATTTAATGCTGAAAACTGTGCATATTTTGTTCCTAAAACGGACAAGCATTCCATTCGATTTTATGAAGCCCCTTTAGTAAAAGATATCGTTAACGTTTCTGGGGCTGGAGATAGTTGGTCAAGTGGCTTTATTACTGGTCTTTTACGGGGTTTTAGTGTACAACGGAGCGTTGCTCTTGGTTTTCTGGCAGCTACTAAAGCACTGCAATATGATTCAGCTGTTCCTCATAAATACTTTGAGTGCCCCGCCGAAGAACAAAAGTTATTACAGGAAACTTTTGATACGTTACATTACCAAGATATGTGAAAAACAAGCTAATAGGCCCACCTAAAATAGAAATTTAGTAACAGATGTCCATTTTGAACAAGCACTACTACTTACAATTTCACAACTTTATCTTTGCCACCAGAAGCAACTCTAGAGCCATCAGGAGCCCAATCGACAGCAAATACCTCATCTGCATGACCCGGCAATTCTTGTGCCAACTTTTTAGTTTGAACACTCCATACTAACGAACCAGATTTCATTAAGAATGAAAATAAAATTTGGATGTATTTTAAAATTACCTTTTAGTGTTGAGTCCTTACTGCCACTTACTATCAGTCGAGAATCTGCCGACCAGGCTAACGTGTAAACAGCTTGGACATGACCTCGAAACGTGTTTAAAAATTTTCCATCTTTGGCTCGCCATAAACGTATCGATTTATCAAATGATGCCGAAGCAATTAGTTTAACATCCGGTGAGTATTTGACATCGTTAACAACATTCTGATGGCCGGTCATGCGCTCAATGCATTTATTTTGATTTGCTGACCATAAGTAGAGTGTATAATCATCGGAACACGATACCAATGATTCAATATCATCTGGGCAAACATTTTTGTAGCGTTCAAAGGCCATCTTTTGCATTTCTTCCTCTATAAATATGCAGTGCAAGATTCGAATCCCATAATTGAAAGGATAAACTTCATGATACTTACTGCTATCAACCATACGTCTTTTATTTCGATCTATAATAGAATGAAATGGTCCTGTACGTAAAACATAGTCTGTACTCAAAGTTATATTATTAACCCAATGAGCGTGGCCAGAAAAAGTGCGACACAAGACACCGTCAGCAGACCTCCACGCTTTAACCGTACGATCCTTTGAAGAACTGTAAATTAAACCGGCTCCTCCCCAACGTACAGCCGTAACAGCAGCCGTATGACCTTCGATTTTTAAAAGGGATTGGACGTCCTTTATCACTTTTTCACGGAGTTAAATTAAGCGTTCTTTTTATCTAATTACCTGATATAACCATTATGCATTGCCCTAATACGATATCCCAAATTCTACAGTCCCCGTCACTTGATGCGCTAGCAAGTTTTCGACAATCTGAGTTTCGGTGATATGGTTCCCAACTCATACAGTTAATCCATTTCTTATGTCCACATAAAGTTCGTCCAACTTGTTTACCTGTCTCGGGATCCCATATCATTATTGTGCCAGCCTTGCAGGCGCTGGCTAGTTTATGGCCGTCTGGCGACCATGCAACACACATAACCCACTGTCTATGGCCGACACAAGTGTGGTGAGGAGTTTCAGTATTCAAATCCCACAAGCGAACAGTAGTGTCTCCTGAACCACTAGCCAAACGTTCACCGTTTGGACTAAATCCAATAGATATAACAGCTTCGGCATGACCTGGCATAGAACTAGTACATCGCGTAACTGGGCGCACTTTAAATACCGATTGTGGTTGATAAACTATGTTGACGATGTCTTCCGTATCAATTGACCTTAAATCTAATGTGGCTTCTAAAGTCTTTTTAATTTCGTCTTCCCCAATGAAAAACAAGTACGGCGTAGATTCTTCATTTTTCAATAATGCATTGCAAATTAAACCCAATTGTTCGACCGTTACATCGGCTGGGAGATCTATAGGAGGGCCAGCTTCTTCTCCTGAATCAGAAATTAATCGAGCTTGCACTGTCTGTGGTGGTCTTTCATCGAGTTCATTGTCAGCTTTATCAAAATCATTTAATTTCGCTCTTTTAAACATTTTTATAGCCCGTCCAACACACGTCTTATATTCACTACACGCAACAATAACACGTGCAAATTTTTTATAAACAAACAGAGTGGCTAAGTTCAATTATGATTTTTTGACGTTTCAAATACCAGATTAAGGCTATTACATCTAAAACGTTGAAAACAATTAATGCATATGCTTCGAGAATGCAAATGCCGAAGTATGGCTTAATGTTCCGTGTTTGTAAGTGATTGAATTATTTAGCTTTTGCATGATTTTAAGATAATTTCGAAAATAATGATTAGTTTAATGATTAGTTTAATAACACAAAAATAAAACGTATGTGTTTATATGTGTTTTAATTGAAGAAATTTGGAATCCAAATTTTGGGGCGATTTCCCTTATTTGTAATCGATTCGTTGTTTATATATGAAGCAATCTCTATCAGCAAACAATACGTTAGTTGATTTTATGTGAAATATGACGTGATGGAAAAGAAAGGTAAGGTAAAGTGAAATTATACAACAATTTTGATCAGCATGCTGAGAGATTTAACCGTTTCGAATTTAATTAGCTTTATTAATATTAAAAACATTTTGGCTTTTATGCTCCCACAGTTTTTCAAAAGGTCCTTTAGATTTGGAAAAGGCATAATTATAAAAAAACATATACTTTGTTTCGCCTATGTTTCATTCATCTCGTTTCAGCTTTTCATCTTGCTTAAATTTTTTTTTTTCCACCTCTATAAGCGTATGATTATGAACAAAGCGATGTCCTATTCGTTTTACAAAATAGTTAATTTAGAATACCTTGTAGAACATTAAAGAACAGTAATTGTTACAAAAATTCTGAGTATTAAGAGAGAGAGTCAGATATACGTAAAGCCTAGAAAGCCTTATGATGCCATCCAGATAAGAATCATAACAATCGCAGTTGATCTATTTCAGCAAATGATATTGCAGCTTTGTAGAGCAAGTGTGATATCAGTTTCACAAAATTTTGTTAGAAGTCGCACGGCGTTTTACAACACTATAAATATGCATTGTACAGTGTTGTATAAGTTTGCAACTATATATGCCTGCTTTATGATATTATACAACTCTGTATATGACACGAAATCAAAATTATTTCTTTCAACAACTCGAGCAAAAGGACTAAAAGTTTATTTAACATTAATTACGAATTTTAAAGTAAAAAAAAAAGAAGAAATATGTCAGCCGTTGAAGAATTACGAAATAAAATAGCAGAGCTGAAACAAGAACTCGGTCAACAGCATGAAAATGCTTTACAAGTAGGTGGACGTCAACGCATTGAGAAAATGTCCGCAGAGGTTGTGGACTCAAATCCCTATAGTCGACTAATGGCTTTACAACGAATGGGTATAGTCAAGGAGTATGAAAGGATACGTGATAAAGCGGTAGCGGTTGTCGGTGTTGGCGGTGTAGGCAGCGTCACTGCTGATATGTTGACTCGTTGTGGTATAGGCAAATTGATTTTATTCGACTACGATAAAGTGGAGTTGGCTAATATGAATCGTCTATTCTTTACACCTGATCAGGCTGGCCTGTCGAAAGTGGAAGCGGCTGCTCGCACTTTGTCTTTTATCAATCCGGATGTTCTTATAGAAACACACAATTATAATATAACTACTGTAGAGTCCTTCGATAAGTTTCTATATGCTATTGCTAAAGGCGGTTTGATATCGGGACAACCTGTTGATTTAGTCTTAAGTTGTGTTGATAATTTTGAGGCTCGTATGACTATTAATGCGGCTTGCAATGAATTAGGTTTAAATTGGTTTGAGTCCGGTGTCTCAGAAAATGCCGTGTCTGGCCACATACAATTTATACGGCCTGGTGAAACAGCGTGCTTTGCTTGTGCTCCTCCTTTAGTTGTGGCGGAAAATATTGATGAGCGCACTTTAAAGCGGGAAGGAGTCTGTGCAGCCTCTTTACCCACTACAATGGGTATTACCGCCGGTATGCTGGTACAAAATACTTTAAAATATTTGTTAAATTTTGGTCAAGTCTCTGATTATCTGGGTTACAATGCTTCAAATGATTACTTCCCGAAAATGACACTTAAACCAAACACAGAATGCGATGACTCCCATTGTCGAGCCAAACAACGAGAATATCAAGCTAAACCCAAACCTATACCGGAAGAGCAACCTATAACAGATGAAGAAAATCCTGTGCATGAAACTAATGAATGGGGCATCGAACTGACTGATAGTAATCCGGAAGACCAAGGGGAGTCTACGCCCGGCCAGTCAAAGGAATTAGCTTTCGGTTTACAACGAGCTTTTGAAGCCCCACCAACGCAGGAACAATCTTCAGATGAACGCACTACAAATTCTACGGAGAATGTTGATTTAGACGATCTTATGGCTCAAATGAAATCTATCTAAGGAGCATGCCAAGCATTTACTCTTTTTAAGCTTCACGTCTATATATTAAGAACGTATTCCATATTTTTTTTATTTCTGAAAAATGTCTTATTTACTTATTTATAAAAAAATTGTTTTTCAAATCTTAAGCGATCCTAGTGTTCACATTTTTGTAATAAATTTGCAAAATAATTAAAGGCCGATTTTTAAAACATTTATTTGAGAAAAAAAAATATAAAAGCGGCGAATTATGGGAAATCATAATAAACACAATTTATTGGAGAATTGAATTAATTTCCATTGCCTTTGTTTAGTTCTTTACAGAAATCTTAATTGAACGCAAAATCGAACTGTGGGTAACTACTCAGCGTATCTTGCATTGTTAAGAAGATATGCTAGATGGAAGGACCGTATCTACAGGGAATGGAGCGAGAGCATTAGCATTTTGCAAGTGCATTAAATTGCAATTGAAAATTGATTGGTTGAATAACGTGTGTTTGAGTTTGAGACCGCAAGAGTAGCAGAGTCGGCTTAATAAGCCAGTGTTCACGGAGGGATTCAAATCTCAATGCGGTAGAGTTTATCTTGGTCATAGCTATATTAAATGTTTAGTCGATAAAGACATAACATTCACTTACTTATTTATTGGGTACCTAGACCACTCTCTATATCATTCCCTTTCTTCACTTTTTCTTATTACTGGCCGTCACCGTGTTACACAAATAGGCGACATCCCTTGACTGATTCGTCATTAAAAAAAAAAAATATGTGAATAGCAATTATTTGATCTTGCTGTTCACGTTGACTTGAATGGTGAAATAAAATGTTCGGAGTTCGCCATAAATGATGTCAATTATTAATTAAAATGAAATGTTAACCCATGGAAATTAATTCAATTATCTAAGATTAATTAAAAATAACGAACTTTAATTACTGTCTTAAATTTGTAAATGCAAATCTAAAATTAAATAGAGCTAAGACATGGTACCAGCTTTACAACAATAATGTATGTATATGTAAAAACAGTAGGTTATCCATGTTATAACATTCTGCGCTCTAAACGTATACGAAAACCTTCTTCACGTTTTAAAATTATATCAGCTTGCAATTTAAAATCCGACTCCTTTAGATCTGAATGTACACGATAGTTACGTAATATGGTGGATAAAAGAATTTTCAACTTTAGCATAGCATATTTCCAGCCTGTAAACAAAAAAAGGAAGAAGAGAGAAAATTATTATTCAAATATTTGATTGTTACTTACCTACACAGCTGCGCGGTCCAGCCGAGAAAGGTATGAAAGCATAATAGTGACGATTGGCTTGTCGCTCGGGTAGAAAGTTGTCGGGATCAAAAACGTTAGGATTTTCATAAATTAAAGGATTGCGGTGCAATTTAACGGTGGTGACGGTAACGGTAGCTCCTTTAGGTATAATATAATTATTTGATATTAATTTTAAATCTTCTTGTAATTCGCGAGCGATCACTGGTACCGGTGGATAGAGGCGCAAAGTTTCCATTAAACAGCGCTCTAAGTATTTCATTTCTAAAGTGTCCTGAAAAGTAACCGGCCGATCGGAATTGCCAAAAATGTCATTTAATTCAGTTACGACTTTTTCCTGTATATGCTGGTGAATGCCCATCAACGATAGGAAGAATGAGGAACACGCAGCAGTTGTATCGTGACCTTCGAACATTATTGTATCTACTTGTTCTTTAATTTCTGTATCCGTTATTAAGGCACCATTTTGAGCGCTTTCTAACATTAGGTCCAAAAATGCCAAACGTTTCTTTTCACCCACATAATTATCGTCCATATTTGGATCGTCGAGTAAACCCGATGACTGGCCAAATGGTAAACCTTCTACTGTTGTTGTGAGCTCTTCATCCGCCTGACTTTGGCCTTTGTTTTCATTCGAATTGTTCACAATTAGTTCGCCATTTTCATTCAATTCATGTTCAGCCAACGAGCCTCGAGCACCTTTGGCGAAGGCTTGCTTCTTGCTTTTTATGACTTTCTTGGTGAGACCGTGAATTATATTCAATAAACGTCCCTGTTCCTTGTAGTATTTACTTAAAGTAAATATGAATTCATTTCTTAGGAAAATACTGCGATGTCTTAAGTGCAAGATGTCGCACATTTTCATAACGGCCAAAGCGTATTCAAAACCCGATTTATCTTGCGTTTTCCTCGATACACCCATAACAGTCTCTGTTCATATAATAAAAATTTCTTTTATTAATATTAATTTTGTTAAATTATTAAATTTTACTTTAGAATCAATAGCTCCCATCACCGCAAGATAACGCTTAGAAATAGCGATATGTATGTGTGTTTGGCGCCATTATTCTTCAGACGCTCAGGTTCTTAAAAATTGAAACAGAAAAAAAAAAAAAAAAAAATATATATATATATATATATATATATATATATATATCTTCTTCGACTCTATGAGTACAAAATGTTCAATACGAACGCGAACTTTTTTCTTTGAACCTTAATAAATACACGTAAATGCACGTAAATAAAATAATTTCTTTATTATTCTTATTTTTTCTCGACTCTTGATGCGATGTGTTCTGAGATGATCTACATTTACTCACCGGCTTCTACGCGGGTCATAATTCCCTCAGATACCCTTCTGAAAAACATGGGTATCTTCGATATCGATTCATGCAGATTCTATCAAGGGACGACTGAAACGTCCCATCATATTCTATGTGGTGAATGTGAGACTATCTGCAGAATCAGACACCACGTGTTTGGCGAGTATTTTAAAACGTGGGACAGGGTATGCTGCTACGATCTAAAGAAATTAGGGAAGAACGCCATTGGAAATTGT
This sequence comes from Glossina fuscipes, assembly GCF_014805625.2. Lineage (NCBI taxonomy): Eukaryota > Metazoa > Arthropoda > Insecta > Diptera > Glossinidae > Glossina > Glossina fuscipes. Next base: position 12,489,666 of record NW_023998414.1, on the reverse strand, counting down.
TCAAATCGGAACACTTTTTCAATCAGTTCCCACGCAACAACTTATTTTGAAAAGTCGTCAAATAAATAATTGTATTAAGCGAAATGATGTAAGGTATTTAAAGATAGGACCGCGCTCAACTATAGTGTTTTTACGCATTTTATTCGAAAAACTTTTATACAAAAAATAGTTTTTATTAAAAAAAAAAACAAAGCAATGTTATGACTGACTTAAGATAATTGTATTAAACGAAATATACTAACTGCTACTCAGTCAAGGCTGCAATTCGATTTTTGCTTGTCGAAAATGCGTGTTTTTTTTTTTTTTTTT
>NW_023998414.1:12460686-12488957 GCF_014805625.2 Glossina fuscipes | reverse complement strand
ATATATATATATATATATATATATATATATATATATATATATATCTTCTTCGACTCTATGAGTACAAAATGTTCAATACGAACGCGAACTTTTTTCTTTGAACCTTAATAAATACACGTAAATGCACGTAAATAAAATAATTTCTTTATTATTCTTATTTTTTCTCGACTCTTGATGCGATGTGCTCTGGGATGATCTACATTTACTCACCGGCTTCTACGCGGGTCATAATTCCCTCAGATACCCTTCTGAAAAACATGGGTATCTTCGATATCGATTCATGCAGTTTCTATCAAGGGACGACTGAAACGTCCCACCATATTCTATGTGAATGTGAGACTATCTGCAGAATCAGACACCACGTGTTTGGCGAGCATTTTAAAACGTCGGACACGGTATGCTGCTACGGTCTAAAGAAATTAGGGAAGACCGCCATTGGAAATTGTTCAGATCGGAACACTTTTTCAATCAGTTCCCACGCAACAACTTATTTTGAAAAGTCGTCAAATAAATAATTGTATTAAGCGAAATGATGTAAGGTATTTAAAGATAGGACCGCGCTCAACTATAGTGTTTTTACGCATTTTATTCGAAAAACTTTTATACAAAAAATAGTTTTTATTAAAAAAAAAAACAAAGCAATGTTATGACTTAAGATAATTGTATTAAACGAAATATACTAACTGCTACTCAGTCAAGGCTGCAATTCGATTTTTGCTTGTCGAAAATGCGTGTTTTTTTTTTTTTTTTTTTAGAGAGAGAGAGAGAAAGTAAGTAAATAAATGAAATTAATTGAAAAAAGTGAAAAAAAAGTTTTTGTTATTACATAACTATGAATAAAAATGTTGCCTAACAACGTAATGCAGTTTCTTTGAAATTTCTTTTGGCCTATTTAATAGCCTGTCTGCTGCTATTAACGTCCATGCGTCCAAAACTACTACTGGCCTAACGGCACATAAGCATGCATTCGCATGCATTCGCATGCATTCATACATTGGTATGGCGTGCAGTGCAGTGCAGTGCAATGCAGTTGAAAGTTGGAAGTTGTCAGAGATATATTTTGAGGAAAAGAGATAGAAGTGAAAATCTATGTTAAAGACTTTGTTTTTTTTTTTTGCGGGTATATTTTTAACGGTAATAAAATTATGCAACCTGCATTGTAATATTTGTATGTATTTGTATTTAATTGTTGACGATTGAGTTATGTATATAACAATGACAAAAACGAAACGAAAGTAAGAAAGCAATAAAGCGTAAAAAGCGTTGTCGAAAGAAGTGATCGCAATGATTATAATTTACGATCGCAATCGGTATTGTTATTGATTCAAATTTAACGTTTTGTTGTTGTTGTTGTTGTTGTTTTTTTTGAAAAATTATTATTGTATATTGTGCATTTAGCAATTGGCAATTTATCAATTAGTTGTTCGTGAGAATTATAAATGAATGCGTTTACCTAACTAATATCATGATTACAGAAATTAAGTTACAATGTCATTAACATTTATTAACAAGTTTTTTTTTTTTTTTTTTTTTGTTTTTTTATTATTGCATATACTTACCCAATAGAATCTCTACCGTAGCCTCACTCATATAATCGTGGCAATCGAAAGTTTTGCCAATTTCCGTTTCGAGTTTGCGTACAACATTTTTTGAATTCTCATTAAATAGATTTATGAAGCTCTTTAAAACATTCAAATGAAATGTCGGTGCAATTAATTTACGATGTGATCGCCATTTTTGACCTACGATACGTAAATGCATAATATCTCAATTCATTTAACTATTGATAAGTTTTATTATAGGTCTATACTTACCTGTACTTATTAGAAGGCCATCACCGAGCCAAGGTTTAAAAAATCGATATTCGGAAGCCTTATCTATATAAACTTGACTGCTAAGCAATAATTCAACATCTCGCGGATCATATATAAATACTAATAATTTCGGACCAATCCAAAGTTTTGCTAAATGAGGAAATTCAGCACTTTTACGTACAACGGTCTTATAAACACCTATAAATAGAGGAAAAAAATTTTTGTTTTTTTTTTTACTTTGAAAATTATTTAGCATTTTCAAACTTGATCGATGGAATTAATTTAACAATATGTGTATTATGAGAATTCAAAATGTATACTTCATTTTGTGCTTACATATTCGTATTTTATTTGCTTGGGGGAGAGGGTAGAATTAAGGTAGATTTAAGTTATAATAAGCAACAGTAAGTAGATAGTAGTCAGTTAGGATAGAGTAGACCGTGACTGATGACGTGGTTGGGCGATCTCAGCTGGGAATACGTTTTATCATCTAAAATCCGGCAAAAGTTTGTCAAGGTCATATTTTTATGGCAATCAAAACGATGACTTCCGGACTTGAGGACAGAGATTTTTCTTCTTCAAATTTCTATTCGAGTTTTTTATTCTTGATTGGAATGAACCAAGATGTGCTGGGTGTAGCCCATTTTCCTTTTGTATGATTTAGGGTAGACTTTAGCGTTAGCGTAACTCAGCAACGTTATGGATAATACAACATAAATTCTCACGATATACGCATAGCATTCGTTGACTTAGTAAATCCGAATAAGATTGGATTTATCAAAGCGAGGATTATCACGGATAATCACTTAACATTCGATTCGTTAACTAAATTGCTTAGTCAACCTTGACTTGTTATAAATAATGCAAAGAAATCGCTGAATAAATTGTGACTTGAAGCTAACAGAATTCATTTATTGTATCGTAAAGAATTCCGACAATGAAGAATATAGAAGGAATTCTTTGCATTATTAAATTGCCATGAAATGATTCTTTACGAAATAAATTCTATGACTGGAAACCTCCCTTGACAAAACCTAAACCTTATGAGTAAGGATATCATGTATTTGCAGAAGGTATAAATTATTTTGTGATAAACCATGGATATGCCGGTGAACGGATCTTTGGCCATGACAAATCATTTCACAGTGTCATTTAGCGCTTCTTTATATATGAGGATCAATATCCAAATAATATTTTGATATGAATTTCTGTCAGTTAATTTCTTTTGTCTTACATTCTCATGCATTGTATCTTTTCTTTCCCTTTTTTAACTATAACAACGTATGTATGTTTATTAATTTTTAAAAATTTATATAAACTATTGAATTTAATTTCTTCTCCACTTTGCCCAAATAAAGAAGAACATCGCTAATCACTCATATTCATTTCATATACCATCGCTTCAATATTAAGCTCATCATATGATCGGACATATGAACCAGCATGCACCAGCATTAGCATGTGTGCATCATGTGCTAGGTATGTCAATATGTAACCGGAATTTGTCCATAGATGGCTTCAGCACCACGGGTAGAGAACGTGCATACATGATGGGCATATATGCCCGTGAATACTGAACGTGTAATTGCTATAAAAAAATCCGATATCATATTTACACATTTGCTATAGTGACATATAAGCTTGATCTGACGAGATACCGATGATGAGGTGCATGCTAGATTTGCCTGGCAGACATTAGCAAGCATTAAGATCATAGTGAGGCAAGGGTGACCATTAGATACTCTACACTATTTCCTGTAGTATTACAGGTTCGTTTGATAATATTGTACAAACACTTACACATTATTTTCATGCGAAGATAGACTTTTCATGAAAGCCCGCCGATTGGAAGACGTCCAAAATGTCACATGACATGATCGGAATTTTTCTAAGAGTTTTATTATTTTTCAGTTTCCGTCATAAAAAACTAGAAAATGGACTTTCTTCCCATATATAGGGACTTGCTTTTGATGATAGCACCCGATTTATTATATATTAGGGACTAAGATGATCCAAATTGTGTACCGGCATTTTTTTTTTTTTTTTTTTTTGTTAAATTCCTACTATCGTAAATTATTAAAAATTACACCGTCTCTTGAAGGTCTCTTACTATTCATGAGAAATCCTCTGTGAGGTGCGATCCAAGGAATGGGACCCATGTCTTCGACCCTACTCCATTTCGCTTGACACAGTAACGATTTTTCAAAATAAAGTGTTATATGGCATGTTGTCGAGAAAGTAAGCCAAACACTTTCTTATAGCAAATTTCATTAAAATAACGCATTAATTGCGATCTGTAGATTGAGCATAACAATGCAAAACACAGAAACGGACTGAAGGATAGACAAGCTTAAATGGTTCTGAATCGATCGGTATAATAGAAGGTGAGTCTTTCTGAGTATTGCATAAGTTGTATCGCAAGTCGCGCGGAAGTTATATTCACGTTCGTGTGAATACGTCATAAGACAACCAACTGAAACCAAGCTTACCTATCGCTTACCTATTGCTTTGTTCAACATTTTTATTAAAGCTTAACAAGCAATAACGAGCTTTCTATCGGAATTTTTGGGACCATAAAATAGGACAAAAGACGCAAATTGCTCAATGGTTCCATTGTTCCGAACACTATCATAAAAAGTATAATAAGCATACCTTGAATATATGAAACTATTGAACCATTGAATTATGATATTTTATATTGCAGCTTTATTTGTGCACTTGTTAGTTGGAATGCCGATAATTGCAGCGAAATTCCAAACGATGTCGTTCACATTTTTTCTTCCGTTCAAATACCTCTTAAGTATTAAGCATTAAACAGCCGAACATTAAGAGCGAAAGCTGAAATTTTTGCTCACATTTTATGAACTTTAGTTGGGTGGAGAAAATATGAAAAAGCAAAAGTCAATCACGAACTTACAGTAACACTTACGCATCGTGTACGGAGAGAAGATCGTAAATGAAAATGTTTGGCGAAATTTTATTATGTTATGCCTTGAACTATAAGACACGATCTAATCGTTCAATTATCCGTGATGTTGAGCAATTCTAGATTTTATTCGATTCAAGTAATCGTCTTACCACTACAGAGAGAGCAGGAATGCGTTATGGTTCCAAGATTGTTTTTTAATCTTGAAAATTCTCCTCTTCACTTTGGTCGCTCGGTTATTGCTGATGTTCGGAACGTGCTTCGGCATGCGAAGAGGTTTTGTGTTTTTCACTCGATTCCCGCTCCCCTGCATTTATATGCAGACACGAAAACATGTACAGTTTACGAGTTTAATAGCTACGATGAATAAGTATACGAATCGGACCGAACTTTGCACTTTTACGAGATATGTGATATTCAAAACTAATCATAAAGCGGATTCACTTTTGTCGTACTTTCTTTGTTCAATAAACTCAACTAATATTTATTAAGGATTTCTAGTTTAGCAACAAATACTTGTTTTAGATTATAACCGGACTCCACTCGCTTCCCAATGGAATTTTAAGATTCGATTCATTCGCTGCTATGCTTTGAAAGTGATTCCTTAGTTAACTTATAAAGTTAACGAAGAAAGTGACTGATCATGTTGAAGCTTTTCATCGATAGGTAAAAAAAAAAAAAAATTTTGAAAAAAAAAAAATTTTTTTTTTTTTTTTTCATTCACTTACTGAAGGGAAAATTTTTCTTTACAAAGTTTACATGTTTGTCGTTGTGGTTGCTTTTGAAAATTTTTAAAGCCGTGAAAAGTGTTTTGCAAGGCATTGAAAGGTATGGGCAATCATAGGTCTAACACAATTATTAAAACTGAATTTTTTTTTTTTTTCGATTAACACAAACATTAACATAAAGTAAAGTGCAGAGTTACTTACAAGCGGCTGGTCCTACGAAATCGAATAAATGTCCGATAATTGGTAAACCTTTTGGTCCAGGTAGTTTTGCAGCTAACTCATAGAGGTGACGCCTGGATAAACGCCAATACATGAACCAGAGAAGAATGCTTGGAAATAACAAGAAGTAGAAGACACTGCTGGGTGAAATAATATTCGGATCTTTTAACAAATCCAAAGCCATTTTTCGTTTAACAGTTATTTGCACTTATTACACTTAAATATCACGCATGCACGCACACAAACCCATGCACATATGTACAAACACCAAATACATAGAAAGAAAGTTTTAAGAATAAATGGAAATTTTTTCTTTTGCTTCCTTTTCCGTCTCACTTTTTTTAAATTATGTTTTTTTTTTTTCACAAAAATACACTTTCTTTGGATTTTTATATTTTGTTATTTTTTTTTTTTTTTTGTTTGGTTTTTCTTTATTAGCCCAGCCCGTGCCAGCAATACTGTGCTTAGGCATTCAAGTGTTACTTGTTTTTATAGCTTGTGTTTACTTAACATAATCCCGGTTTAATACAACGCTTACATACTTGCTTGCGCTCAAGCTAGCTTCAAAATAGGCCTCCACTGATGATATTCGTTGCAGCGATTGTCTGGACTGACTCATTTCCCGCTGAAAAGGGGAGAGAGCGAGAGAAAATCACGCGTATATCCCTGTTAGAGCAGTGGGAGTAAATATATGAGAGTGAATAAAGTTTTTGAGTCTTTTTTTTTTTTGTTTTTTCGTGTTTTTCTTTTGCCTAAATGGAATTTTTCCAACTTTATGATTAATAAGAAATAAAACAAATAAGAAAATAATATTTGAGTGTTGTCGAATCTTTTATACCCGTCATCATTATCCTAGCAAAGCCTAGGGAGTGCAGCAGAACAAAAACAATGAAACCAAATTTGCATATTGCATAATGGGCGTGGGTAGATTATTATTTTCATTTTTCTAAAATATTTATGGAAGTCTTTATTATATGCGGAGCCGTTCTCATTTCATCCTGCACTGTAGGTGTACTATATCGTTTCACCTCGGATTTTGGCAACATTTCAAGGCGATATCTTCTGATGAACTCGTGTTACTATTTTTGTATATATTTCGTTCGTTTATTGAACAATTCGAATCGATTTTTCTGATAGCGTTCGGCATTAAACATTCCATCAGACTTAAATAGCTAATAACAGGTCATAACGTCCTGGTTTCATCAACAACAGATTATCGTGTTTCTGTCAAAAGCGATTCCATCGCGTATTTGTGAAGTGAATGGTGCAACTGCATATACCTATGAATTGCCAAGATAGAGCCCCTTTTTCATTTCCACTTAAATTGCGATGCAAAAAGGATTTCTTTCGTATTGTTTGGGCAAAGAAGAAATTCTATCGAGGAATGCTTGATAATTGGAACAAAACTCGATACTTTTGACTGTTTATTCTTGCCAGATATCTAAGTGAGGAAAAAAAAAAAAACGCACTTCATGTGCTTAGGTCATCTAGAATTGTCTATGAGAAATTTCCGGCTTTAAATTTACACATCTTGCAGTGTAAGTTAGCTTACCGAACTTTAGAAGAGATGTTTGAATTAAACTTAAGATGAAGTAATACTTTAAGATATATAAAAATCACCGAATCACGTTATCAGATTTTAAAAATAAGTAAAAAAAATTTAAGTTTTTTCAAAATTTTAATTTTTACCTCTTGAAATTTTATTCATCAAATTACACGTTTTGTTGTATTTATGCATTTTCGTATATTAATCGTGTAATTTTTTTTTTATAATATATTCGCGATTTTTATCAAAAAATTTATTTAACAATAACATATAAGCATATCAACTCTGTAATCATAATTAAGAAAAACATAAAACTTACAAATTTTTCCAGGTATATAGATAGACCTACGTAAATACTGTTCAATCTTAATTATATTGATTTCTTTTAAAATTTTTAAATGGCTCCGGCAAGTACAGGACAAGTACTATGGCGAGCAATATCGCCAGATCTCGATATAACTGATCTGTGGAGTGGAAAGTTTCAGAAATGACTAAGGAAGAGTAGGCAATAGAGAGCAATTGGCAGATGTTGTGATACAAGAACAACAACATTCTATTGAATGTAATCGACAAATTGGAGACAATCTACAAATTCTTCTCGCCAAGAATTGCACTTGTCCAACAATGTCAAGCAAATGTCGAATGTTCGTTTTATCTTTTCAGTCAACTGTGAGAGCAAAAGAAAATTTCATATCAACATCTTCTCTATGGTGTACACGCTTTTTCCCAGAATTTTTTGAGCGCTATAGGTGTTAGTATATTACCCGTGGTGGGATCACGATCACATTTACATTCAACTTCCGCCGTAATCAATTTTTAGGCGGGGCAGACAAAAGAGCAAGAGCAAGAGCAAGAGCAAGAGCAAGAGCAAGAGCAAGAGCAAGAGCAATATAACTAAGTCGTGTCGGGATATCACGCTTGTGAATAAGACAACGCATGACCGTTATAGTAAAAGATAAATCTATCTATCTCAAGTCTCTTTGGCTATTTTGCATACATTCGCGCAAACTTCGTATATCCTTGTATTATAAATGGTGTAGGCTATTAAAAAAAAAAAAAAAAAAAAACATCGAATAGTTTCTCTTATGAAAAAAATATAAAAACAGTGCAAGTCAAATAATTTAAATTTAATTTAATTTTAAGTCTTTTTTTTTTATTTATACCAATAAATTATTTACGAATTTACAAATGACATAAAATAGATTTGCTGCGTACTTCGATAATACATTTCAAGAATTTCAAATAAATGAAAACTGATGCTCTTAGATCTAAATGTGAGACATATGGATGACAATTTGCGCCGGCAGTAATTTTCAAGTATTTCTTAAATTTGTAACGCGTTCCGCGTTAGAAGAACTTCACTTCTTCGCGTTAAACCTCATGTATGTGAACTGTTTAGATAAGTCATTGTTTTTCGCCTGTTATTAGATTTGCAAATATCTAATATTAGGCCCTTAAAAAACAAGACGCGAAAATATTCACATAAATATTCCTTCATGCATTCATCGCCAATTTGTAAACAATGATGCAATTTGATGTTAGTTAATATTATTATTTCTTTTATAAAGATCATCTAATCATGCTTTGATCTTTAACTGCCGCGAGAAAATTGATCAAATTCAAAGTGCACTTAATCTATTCAGCATTCGTTCATTCGAAATATGGAATTCATTTCCTGTTTCTACCATGGTTTTGCTTCGTTTTATGTGAAACGCTTTTATCATTGAAATATAGAAATAAATGTACCTTCAGATGTAAATAATAAAAAGAAGTGACATACTTTACGTTTTGTTTTTAATAATATTACCTAACACATCACTCAATGACTTTCCAATCTGATACATATATGGCAGCACTATTGACAGATCGATATAATATCTGGTTAATATGGATTTTTGCGCGAAATGCCGACCGTTCTTTAAGTGACGCTTACTAGCTGCTAGGGAATTGCAATTCCATGCATTGATAAGAGATTGCTTTTTGATGGCAAAATCACAATCAGCGTTAACTTAAAATGATGTGATGGCCGCTTTTGTCTATCGAAAGAATAAATTTATGGGTCCTTTGGTCATTGCAAACAAAGTCATCCGGTTTTTTCAGATAACGCATTTTTCCCCCTCCGCTTCCAAATGCATTAAGCCAGACAATAACAAATTGTTTTTGCTGTGGAAATGTACAACGGTTTCCCTCTTTAAGCAAATTAATTCTAATCAAGAATGGCGAGAGGTAGTTTTTGCGATTAACATTGTTATTATCTGGCAATCATTTAACTTTTCTCTTGACCAACTATGGAAATTTTTTGTTCATTTTTACTACATACATGTAAGCCATGGTATAATGGTTTATCGGGGTTTAACCGATTATTTGAAGACCTTCGCTCTTAAAAATTTTTATTCAAATACTTGAAAACGCGAAATATACTGTTACTTAAGTGAAACGGCGTACTTAAGTGTAATCTGCTACTACAGATATAAAATTTATAATATATAACTTTTTAAGCCTAAAAATATGCTAATTTAAATAATTTTTGTTATTAGATATATTAATGTTAATAAACACAAACACACACATACGCACATACATAACGATATTCACATGCATACTTGTATACATAAATAGATAGATAGATAGATAGATAGATAGATAGATAGATACACAAACACACATTTTTTTTCAATTGCTTGTAAACTTAAAAACTACACAGACTACACAGATGATTCATAGATGACAATTTGTAAAACATTCGGTTTTGTATTTTGGACTTCTTTAACTTCTTTTAATATTGCATTCGTTAAGGCTTCTAATGCTGCTATATCCGCATTACTTGGATCCTTACGTGTCAGCAATGTATTCCATTTCGGCATTGAAACCTAACAAATATTATATAAGAAATTAACTTGACAGTGTTTTATTACTTTACAAGATCTCAGCTAATTTCTTGCTGTCACCCACCACCACCATTTACCATCAACACTGCCCCTGCCACAAATAGAGCGTAGAGCAGGTTTGTCATTCTCTTTGTAACAATCTCATATACATGCTTTTGATTATTTTAATAATATTTCAAGCCGATTTAATTGATATCCCTTTGACTGTTTGCTTCGTCTACCACCTGTCCATCTGTCCGTTAGTGAAGCTTTCTGACCGTGTTTTCGATTGTTTGAATAAAGCATAATCGAAAAGCATACTTCTCGATTTAAGCTGCACATTGACCCTCCCATGAATAGACCTAGGTCAGCACTAGATTTTATTGAAAGGTCCTTCAAAGAGCTTGACGACTTTTACGTTAGCAGAAAGTCCATATGTGATCTTGTTGAGATTAATACCTGAGTATGCCTCTGCTGTCTCTGGTCTCCGCGCGAGAGATGCTATGCATTTTTAATAGAATCCGTTCAAAAGGAATTCCTGCTCTTTGTCATAAGAAACTTGGACACCTGACCCATTTCTTTCTTTGCCTTCGTATGAAAATAAATTTGCTTCTGTTAGCCTTACCGTCACTACTTAAGCTTATAAATGGTACGATTGACTCATGACTTCATGAGATAAACTTCAATGTTTGTAGCCATACAAGTCAGCCAATCCAGATGTAATTAGAAAACGTTTCAAACCGTTTCTTCTGCGACAATCCCAAGTGATATCTACAATTTCATCATTAACATGGGATTTTTTAAATTGTATAAAATCAACTCGGCTCGGCGTTGCCTATGTTGTATCTAAATTAACTTGTAATCTAGATATCTTCGTATGATTCGAAAACTGAACTAAATTTGTTCACTATTAACGGTTGCCGAGCTTTTGCATTTTTCCGACGGCTTCCGGATTTACTACCAACTCGGGCATGACACGCAACATAGTGGTAATAATAAGAAGAGATTAATCTGAAATTGATTAAAGTTAAAATTACTTTAGAAAGAGTGAGACGCGTTTTGATCTCATCTCTCATACACCATGCGTCGTGTAAGCCGTGTATCATATTTCGCTGCACATATTTGCAAAAACCAAGAGTAAAAGTTAAAATCAATCTTGATCGGCCTAGTAATCACACCTAATTAATGTATATTTTATTACCACATATATATATATATATATATATGTTTTGTCAGGTTTCGTTGGTTCGGTGGTGGATGTCTAAAATTCGATTTATGGCGAAAATTTAGCTTTAGCGTTACTTCCTGTTCTTCTTTTGCCATTTGTTCAAAAAAAAAAAGAGGAAAAAAAAATTTGCTTTTTGTTTTTTGTTTCCTTACCGTTAATACTTTTTGTAGAGCTGCATAATCTAGGCCAGTGCCAGCAGTTTCACCTAAGCGTCTTAAAGTTTCTGCCATTGGACCGGAAAGTTCCTGTGTTGTAAGGAAAATTAAAAAAAAGGCGAAAAGAAAATCAAAAAAACAGAAGAAAAGAAAAATATATATAAAAGGCATCGTGTCTAAGAAATCTTTGGCAATATTCTTAGCTTAGCAGATTCACTTACTTGCAACTTTGCCCAACTTGTGGCATATTGACGTCGTACCAACTCAATGATAGTAGAAGTTAACGCCAATCCAATTAATATATATAATGTGCATAGAAGCATATAATTTGGTTTTTCTAAGAAACAAAACTTAAGGAATTTTTTTTTGCTTTTTTAGTTTCCGGCAGAAATCTCACTTGGTACCAAATCACCGAAACCAATTGTTGTCATGGTTATGAAACAAAAATAGAAACCATCAAAAAATGACCAATCATCCTCCCAGAGTAGCAATAAACCGGCGCCAGCAGCTAAATATATGCACAAAAATAATACGGCAGATAGAGCATAAAACCATGTTTTCCCAATAAATTTAGTCAAACTCGGTACTTCTAAATTGAAATGAGAAGTCGAATTTTTATAAATTATTCTTATTCGTCAGCTAAAAAGGCGAAAGGATTTCACATATATATATAAAAAAAAAAAAAAAAAAAACTCTTACTTACTTGGTAGATATTTGCCTAAAACAGAGACAGCTGTCGCAAATAAACGTCCCCAATCCGCTATCACGGTTAGCGTAAAGGGAATGCCTATTAATGCGAAGCATATGCAAAATGCTCTGCCGCCTGTTGTCACTGGCACAATATTGCCATAACCTATATACGTAGCGATGATGATTAAGAAACATAACGCAATTGCATTAGTATTGATTCATTTTCAAAGATCTCTTACCTATCGTAGTTAAAACGGTTGAGGAGAAGAACACAGCTTGCAATATGCTCCAACGTTCATAGGGTTCGGGAAAGTCTCTATCTGCTTCAATTAATAGACCACCCTCGGCAGCTTCCTGTATTGCCTGTTAATAAATATAAACAAAAACCAAAAAAAAAAATAAAAATAAAAATAAAAAAAAAAAAAAATTTTTTTTTTTTTTATTTTTTTTTTAAAAAAAAAAAAAAAAAAAAAAAAAAACAGCTCATCTCTTAATTTTCTTTGCACTCCCAAGTGTAATAAGATAAACTTTTTTATATGAAACAAATTTAATAAGAAACAATAGCAGCATATGTGCTTAGTCAACAAAATTGGATAAAGCAATGTAAGAAAATTACATGCGGTCGTGATCGAATCTTTTACACCTGTCTACACCGTTATTCTAAAAAGAGGCGAGAAGATAAAAAGGGAATGTTTTTATAATTTATAATATTGGATGGGTGCGGTTGACTTTATATTTTTTTTTTTTTGTTTGTGGACTGATGCACATTTTTGCAACGGTTCAGATCTGATGCTAACCAATTATACATAGAGTTCAGAGCATTTCTGTAGTTTCTTCATAGGTGTTGCAAACATTTGCGACAAAAGATTAGATAAGTGCGGTCGTGCCGGTGCTGCAGGACAACTCTTACAACATAAATGAAAATTATTTTTACGATTGTTTCTGTTGTGGTTTATAAGTAGCGAACCAAATTTTGTTTTTGTTTTAGAAGGCAGAAGTAGTCTTAGATTAGTTTGTACCGCGGCCCTGTCCTCTTACCGATACAAATCTGCCGGAAAGAGTTTGCATTGTTTCTGCCACGTATAAAGCTGATAGGTTCCTTTTTGCGATTAGCAGAATGCTTACCACAGCCATTACATAGGCAGACAGACGGACATGCTTCAATTGAGATCAGTATTTGATGCTGATCAAGAATGTATAGACATTGTGGAGTCTCTGAAGTTTCCTCGTATAGGGTGGATAACGAAAGGCAGATCCAGTATTTTGGTACAATTAAGGAAATATTTTTGAAGCCGTTACGTAATGCACGTCATCTGTGCATTACAGCTTCGCGTGCGTCATTAGTTAGAGGAATAAAAAGCTATGCTACTTAATTTTCTCATTAATTAATTTTAATAAATATGACAAACGTCAATTTGCGTATAAAGATAAGGTGATAATGAACGGCGAATAGATAGCGATATAGTAACCGATTGTTGCTCGTTTCCCTAGGGATTCAAAGCCTAAAAGCCCAAAGTAAAAACTAGTCAGATGACCGGCTGCATCTACAACCCAGATATGTTACTGTGCACTACAATTACGAAAAATGGTACTTCGCAAAGGCAAGTGGTGCCTTACGTTAGTATAATCATTCCATGTATTGAAAATTTAATGTATTTAGTAGGTGTTGTTTTTTTTTTTTTTAATATCTAAACTTCATTCAGTGCAGTGCCATGCAAGGCGTTCGCAAGCTACATTTTCGATTAACAATAACAAAGTGTTGCATAATGTAGGAAAATTTTTACGATACATTGGCGAATGTTGACGGTGGTCGTCGGTGTACACAATGGCGAACGTCAAGCATTTGCCGTCATGCAATAAAAAGTTCAACGAAAGAGCAAACGCCAATAAGAAATTCAAAATAATTCGAATTAATAAAGCCATCGATGATAATATAATTTTTATATTAGCGAACTGGTGGTATTGCGCAGGCGCGAACCTTAATGGTCTGTCGCACAGTCGAGAGTAAAGTTGAATTTGAATTAATTCGCAACAAATTGTTGGAAAAATTGATCCCTCGCCTGTAATTCGTCGTGTGTTTGTCAGTAAGAAAGTTGGAAAGGAAGAAATAGTCAGAGAGTGACCGCAGCTTAGTGAATGTATGCCCAATGCCCAATCGATAAGTGTTAATCCCTTAACTGATGTAGCATTCACGGCAGCTACGAGCAGGTAAGCGTTGTCAAAGCGCATTGAGCATTAGACCCGCGATCCATCTTATGTACCCAGGAGAGCAGTTAAGGCATCAGAGTGGATCAAATGCAAAAGGTCTCTAATATGCCTTTATCTGCTGCCGATTGTCAGTTATTGATGTTAATATTTTGATATTTTCGTTTCTTTTGCCATTTAATGGGCGTGTACTCGATAAGTAGCGAGCGTACATTTTTCTGTAGTAATACAAAAAACAATCATGACAGAGTGTGTCTGTCTGTATCTAGGTTAGAATTACAATATTGGAGGAGTGCCTTGCTACTTGCTACAAACAATCATCAAATATAACTTTCTCTAAGGTAGCAAGTATGCGATGGCGATATATTCTTGTAATGTTAATTACAAAACTTGAGCGAAAAATTTTCATTTCAATCTGATCATCATGGTTGTCGATGCAAGAACAAGTCATTAAAGGTTAGTGTGATGACGAACAATGTAAAATTTCTTAAAGTTATGGGCTAAGCGGAGAGGGAAAAAGCCTAGAAAATTTATGGAATTTAAGTCAGTTGATTTAAACGTCACATAATTGCTAATGTAAAGAGATTTAATATTTTTCGTTTGTTTTTATTCATCACTCGCATTGCATTGTTTAGTAAACTACCGCTTCGTATTTACTTAATTCAAATTTTAGCAATTCATTCAAATTGTTAATGTCTGTGTTATTTAATATCACATTAACGAAACGTTCTCTCTCCGTTTTCACTATAGTTTTCAATTCAGCTAAACGTTCAATCTCGGCTGGCCGTTCCAAATGACGAAATATCTGCATTTATGCGAAAGAAATCAAAATTAATTTATTTTAT
Source organism: Glossina fuscipes (assembly GCF_014805625.2). NCBI lineage: Eukaryota > Metazoa > Arthropoda > Insecta > Diptera > Glossinidae > Glossina > Glossina fuscipes. Next base: position 12,473,734 of record NW_023998414.1, on the reverse strand, counting down.
TATTATTATTATTATTATTATAAATTTAGTGAAAGAATAAATTTTAAGACTAAAGTCTTAAAGCACTAGCATCTAAGGCTTTCGGCTTTTATTAAAAACTCGATCGCACTTGAGATTTGAACCTACGACCATCAGAGTTGCTAATCGGGACTCTTGCCTACTTGGCCACTCAGGCGGCTAAAAATTTATTTTATAGGTCAACGCTTGGTAGTCAATTAATTGTAGCTTACATCTAACTCATTAATATTGAAAAGAAAAGCCGTCTGGTAAAATTTTCATCAAATGATATAGAAATAAAGAACAGATCTAGAAACACGAAATAAGTGAATGACATGGACTCGAAGTATAGTAAGATGAAATTTGCTGCAAGGAAGCGATAGCATGCTAAAGCGTATTAATTTTGTGCGAATATATACAAGATTCAGAGGGATTCGAGATAGCCCCATCCAACTTTTATTGTAATGACAATCACTTTCTAAATCAACTTAAGTTTGTCTGTCTGTCTGTTGGTCGGATATTGTCAGTCAAAAGCATTTGTTTTTTTTTTTGTTTTTTTCATTGATTGTACAACAGAAACAACTTTGATTCATTAAAACTCAATTTGAACTCACTATGTATATATCCGCTGGTATATAAAGAAGAAGAAAAACTAATAGAACCGAGAACCGTTATTGTAATTAGTAATAAGAATGTGTGTTGATATTTGTATGTTGCCTTAAAAGATTACATTATTTAATGGCTTATGTTAGCATCTACAACAAAAAAAGTAATAAAAGCGGTTTAAAGGCTTGATACCTCCATCCATTATTATTTCCTACTAACATATTCTACACTCGTTATGTACGTAATATATGCACTATTTAGTCATTTAAAGATCTTAACGGCACTTTTCTCAGTTTTGTACAATATATATGATATGATGTAATAAACGAAGAGATGAGCGCAAATACTATGCTGATAGAGATTAGGAAACGTATTAGTAGAAACGTCAGCGAGTCGTTGGCATTCAGGTGAACGTCATCGTATCAATGATAATAAATGCTTTTTAGTGTAAAAAAATTGTAAAAAAAAAACGAAAATTTTTGGGTCTCAGTGTCACGAAGATCACAGCGTCGTGTTAAAGCGAGCTAATACGCTTTGATGAGATACGCAAAGAAACTCGAAACGATCACTTTCGCGTACAAATATTTCATATAACGAGGCGTGGTGTTAAGCATGCTAACGCAACCTTGCATTTGTTATGTATGGTTAGACGAGGAGGTAAGAAATTTATAATATTTGGAGAAGTTAGCTTCCTAGGGATAGTCAACTAACCCCATTGTTAGATAACATATCTCTGAACGTATGTTCAAATCCTTCAAATTTCTTCATTCCATAAGTTGAGTGAAAAATTTTATTGCAAGAATCGGTGACCTTTGATGAGCTTTGGACTTTTATAATAATAATAAAAAAATGGTTTCCATTAAATCAAGTTTTTGAAGAGTGAATGCTTCAGTAATCATTTTTTATTTATTATGATAGAATAATGCTCGCTCTGTCATTGCCCAAATTCAAGCGTTCAAGAAAACTTCTCTTACTTACGTGTAAAATGATGTCAACGCAAACGCGCGTTATCTTAGGCTGTTGACATTAGTCTGCGATGCATTGTTTACGCCCACTCAATATCACACACTTTTAGTTTTCGTTCTTTTAATTAAATTCATTTGTTGTTTGCTAATTTGGCGAGAAGCCAAAAGAATCTACTAAATATACGTAAACATCGAGAAGAGATATGTGTCTTGATGCTTCAATACCGAAATGTCATTCGCATCAATTGACATTTACATTTAATGAATGTTTACACTTAAACATATATATTTTTCGATTGTCACAACAAGTGGCCATATTTCACTTTTAGCTAAGAGCAATATGTTGATTTTCTTCTTTTTTTTTTTTTTTCTCTTTTTAAAAATCATTTCGAATGCTACAGATAGCGTGTGGTTTTACTTACTAACTTATACCACAAGATATCTATATGTAGTTAATGTACCATAAACATGTTGATATTTTACTTATTATTAACAAACTTGTGATTGTCAACATGTCAACATGATGGAGGCGTTGAGTATTTTTGTACTTGAATGAATACATTTTAATACTCATCATCGGGAGTTCATCATGAGGAGTACATTCATTACATGTCATAATGTTTGCATCCATTCAGTTTCACGGTACCCACAAACTATATATACATATTCGATTAGAACCAAAATCTAAGCCGATGTCCGTTTGTCCGTTTGTCCGTTTGTCCATCTGGATGTCAGCGCAATCTCTGTTGTAAACATTCTTCTGAAACATTGAATTTCTTGCATGCAAGATTCAAAAGGGTCAAATGGGTCAAATCGGTTGAACGATACGCCTGCAGTGTCACATAAACTGAGAACACTTCTATTTTCCAAAAGAAATGAAATTTTACTGTTTTTTGATCATTACGCATAAGATAAATCTATAAAAATTTGAACGTATATTCTACGGATGATATGATAGTAACTGTGTAGAAATAGAAAAAATTACCCACGCCTATCCAATATAAAATTTTTATTTTTTTACAGCACCTTTATAACGCCCAGTTGTAAGCATCAAAATACCTTCTTGGCCAGTGTCAAATTTGAAATGCCCCTAAACATGTCCGTCTGTCCAACTGCATCGTATCTATGGTAAATATTATCTCGTTTGTCAAAAATGAAAACTGCCCAAAACCCCTCCAGTGAACACGTGTACAATGCTTCCATAAAGTGCGAAGAACACTGTCGATTTCGGTATATTCCGCTCATTGCTCATAAGCTACACTAGACACGTGCGATATAAGTTTTTATTCTTATTCCACAAAAATTGAAATAGTTAAACCCACCCAATAATATAGAAAATAGATATTTCGTTTTTCTCTTATTTTTTTTAAGTCTTTTTTGGGACAACGGTTTTATATGTATGCAATACATTATAATCCATTTCACAGTTCATTTGTGTATTGGTTTCCCAATCTCACACACAGCTCGCTGCTAAAGGATGTACAAAACAATGAGATTTTTTTTTTTGTGTATAAATTATGTATGTAATTAATCCCAGAAATACTGGAGTTGATTAAAAATCCAGTACACACATTATAGTAGGCCATGATCCATCATTGAATACCATAGATAACCCTATAGTTATTCATGTAACGACTTTCGAAAATAAGATGTCTTGTAGAAAAAGTACTGAGACTTGAACCATTTTCAGTAGCTTTCGCTCTTGGGCCCCAATATCTCAGTGCATTAAATTTCATCAAATTATCTCGAAAGCTATGACCTATAGACTTTTACATTAAATCAGAGAATAATTGTAACAATTGTCTAATTAATAGACCATCGTGCTACAAGTAATGTAGGGTGAAATTAAAGTGTGCATATATAGACAGACACATTACATAAATGTCAATTTTCATGCATATGCACAAGTTACAATTAATTTATTCTGTTGATATTAATTATTTCGTATGCGTTAAACAACAACAAACTTCTGTAAAAATGTTCGCTACAACGCAATAGAATTATATTCAATTTCAAAGCTAGTTCAACCCTTTCAAGTAATTAATTGTCTATTAAAACTGGTGTCTATACACTTTCAGGCGACAACCAAGCCTCAGTTTAATTTTTTCTTCATCGATTTCTTTTTATTAATGTTTCCAATTAGTGTAGTGTCCTTAAGCAAAATATTCTTACTGTATAGACAATGAATGAAAAGTATTCAGCATATTTTAAAATAAGTTAAATAATTTGAAACATGCAACCTAAAGAGCATTCATAGCCAGAGGATAGCCGGTTAATGCATTTAATTAAAATAAATTGAAAAATGCACCAAACATAGAACGAATGTCTGGACGTGAAATCGTTCAATACCTATCTGCCAGTAAGTCTATTACGATCATTACGAAAGCTCTGGCAAATATTTGGGCAAAACTTTAGATCGATGAACGTTCTTTGTCTATACGATTAGTTGAATTAGTTTAAGGCTAGTGGTATGCAATAATATTTATTTACTGAAGAGATTTGTGCTATGAAATCAAAAATATCATCGTACGTACGTATGTATGTATGCGATATCATAAATATGTGTATATGTTATATACAGAGGTATTGAGTTTTTTTTATTTTTAATTATTATCTACACCTATTGTGTGGGGCGTATTAAGTCTGCGCGAACGGATGCAATACCCAGCAGGACTTGAAATAGATCCACGTTTTAGTTTACCGATCTTCTCAAAATCATTTTCTAAATCGATCTAAGCTTGCCTCCCCCACTGACATCTATTCATGTATTTTTGTGTTTAATCTCTACAGGTCGCAAATTTCGGAGACATTTTAGTACAGAAGTTTAGTACACTGACGTGTTTTAGCCCGCGGGCGAACGCTATTCAAAATGATTCGGATCGTCACACTTTCTTGGTCACTTACCTATATAAAGCCTTATTTTTACTTGTGTGAAATCTTTCGAGTAGAAAGATTAAAAAAATGAGGAACAAAAAGTTTGTAGTCGGACATTGCGGTCATAAAATACCAAAAATTATACCTTGTTGCCAAGGAAAGGTCATACCTTGTCAACCTCATCTAACTCATGTACAAAGAGCTACTAAAATATATATCAATGTATTCGATTTTTAGCTATGTAATATATGTAAAGCATTTCTTATCCTTATTCTGGACTAATTTTCATAATGAAAACCAATAATACGTATTTTGTTATTGTATAAACACTTATTGTTCTCTCAATCAAATTTTCCACATTTACACTGCATACGTTTGTGTCGAGAAGTATCAAAAACTATAATTATAAAATATCATTAACTTATTCACCAAACATTGGACGGATAGAAGAAGGCTTTGAAGGAAGTAGATTCAAAATATAATTTCGAATCGATCGGTATAAAAGAACATAATTATACACAATTTGTTCCGCGTGTTATCGACATCCGCATAAACCTAACCTACCTTTGGAGTGGAAGCCGAAAGAAAAGCAAGCAAGCAAGCAAGCAAGCAATGCATTCAAATTGGAGCAAAAATTTTAATATCCAGTTTTGAAGAATACTATCAACTAATTATTATACATTTATCGTAGGTACATAGTCGATATATTATCAATCTAAAGACAGATATGATATACCGTATCCTACCATGTTGAATATGAAAAGTTTATTAGTGCAGACTGACGGCTGGTAACACATGCCACATAATATTAACTTTATATATATATATATATGCGGTTTGGGTGTCAAATTATAGCAATTGCTGTGTAGTCAGAATGTTTAAAACGGTTTTATTTAAATTGCAGTACATTTTCCCGACGCTTGTCTGGCGCCTAAATAATAAGTATTGCATTGATTTTTTTTTTTTTTTTTTTTTTTTTTTTTTTTTTTGTACTGTTTGCATATGTGTAACGGCTTTGGTTGTTATAACTGTAATGCAAATGTGACTAAATAAAATTTCAGAAGAACAATAACCCTGACATGTAAAAGTATGTCAATGTCCTTACTATTGCTTACAATATAAACATACACGAATCCTTAATCAATGGCCACAGTCGTTTAATGCATTTATTGTTTTATATATATATATATATATATATATATATATATATATAGAAGATGTGTCTCGTAAATAATTTGATCAGTTTTTATCTTAATCAATACAAAGACTTTTTTCCTTTCTTTTTTTTTATTTGTTTATGAATAATATTGAATAAGTTGCACATATATGTATGTATGTATATATGTATATTCATGTATGTGGTTTGCATGAACGATTTGCAGTATATTTCCAAGCACTTGACACACTATTATATGTAAATGTTCCAAGTTAAGCGTAAATATTCTTGAATATAAATAAATAAAACTTTTACATATATTTTACGTAAAATTAATCTTCAGTTATTTGATTATTATTGCATATACAGCAGCTGCAGTGTAAATGTGTGGGATATTTTCCAGTTCCTCTCTATTGGAAACAAGCTATAAAACCGCAATTCGGTATAACTGAGCAAATTTTCAAAAATTTCAAATTCACGTTGATGCAAATTTTTCAATATCCACCGCATTCAATTAATACACGGACTAGGATGAAGGCGTGTTGAAAGAACGATCAAAAATATTCTACTCATTCATATTTGGTTGCTTCATAAAGCATAGATGGACGCGTTCATATTCCTTGAAAAAAAATGGCTCTCGTAGAGCGTTTCTTCTTATTTTACACTGATCTACGGAAATGATTAAGTTTGGCTGATAGTGTTAACTAGTTAGACAAAGGCTTGCGAAATTTCGGAGTAAAAAATTATAGGCGTGAAAATGATTAAAATTCATATAAGTCTATCTGTTCCGATAAGTAAGCAAAAGCATTTTAAGAAGTGACGATGAAATAAATTATTGATCTGGGAACATCTCCCGACTGCGATATATTGGCCAGACATGATTTGTCCTGGTCCGATTGGCATTGTTCCACATCAATATAGTCAACGTTCATTAAAAGTGTATTATCTTCTCTCTCTCTCTCTCTCTCTCTTTCTCTCTCTTTTGCAGTATACTCAGCAGATTTACAAGTCAGTATGAAGCAATTTAGTTGTCTACTATTACCGTACACACTACCAGTGTCAGAACCTATTCCAGATGCTCTCTATGATGTATAATACTAATTTTTTATTTATTTGACCGGTCACCGAATTTTATATATGTCATCAAGGGAGCCGTTAATTGCAATTTTCTCCTTGCTGGACAACGATCTTCTGTCTTTTCCCCTTCTGCCTTGTCAATGAATTATTGCTATTTAATGTTGCTGCGCGATATCGAAATTTGTAATAATTATTCATTTATTCACTTAAACGTAATGTATTTTGTGTGATTCGTTCCAATATTTGTTGCATGATAGCCGCTAACATATTCTTACTGATAGCGTCATAGTGTCATAAGAGGTTTTATATCCACTGATAATGATTCGAATTAGACAGAACTTAGCTATGCAAGTTAATCTAGTATCTATTCACCTCTAGTGCATGGCTAATAAATCTCTTTGAAAATTTTACACAAAATCAAATTTGAATGAGAAACAAATCAACATATGTTCCCACTTCTTTTTTTTAGCTAATAATTTTTGTAGTTTAAAGTAATGATGTAACAGTTGCCTCAAATGCTGTTTTAATGGCTCGATATCATGAATTTTGAGATTCGAAAAAAAAAAAAAATATGTTTACAATAATTCAATAAATCGGTTTTTTTATTTATTTATTTATTTATTTATGCTTTTTGAATATCAAAGTTCTATATTGTCTACACTTTTGACATGGATTCGATGGAATTATGAAACAAGCGGAAATGAAACGTGAAAAGGAATAATATATGAAATGCAAGCAATTAGATCACCCGACCCCTCTCACATTATTAATATCGTTCGTTGTTAATTATTGCAGTTAGATCAGTGTTTTGACGAAACATATTTATCCATCTTAAGTGAAATAATTATATATATATACATATAATAGAGGCTAGCATATGATCTAAGTTAACCGACAACCTTTAAATCCCTAGCTTATACATGTAATAATTTATATATGCCTGTATCATGTTTATATTGGCAGTGCATTGATTTCGAATATTGGCGTAAAGAACAAATTTTTGTTGCATTTCATATTCTTAAGTTAACTTTTTTATCAGCAAGAAACATATTCTATATGTACTTCATAGAAAATATTTCTATGGGCAAAAATGAAACTTCATTTCATTTCCTATAGCTATTCAAGTTTGAATTCCTTACGTGTAGAATACTGCTTGGGCTTTGAGAATATCTGGGCGGGAAGTATTTCTGAGAGGCCTTCAATAGGGATTGAGATTGGTACTCATGATTGGCCACTCCAGTATAGTGCGTGATTGGAAAAAAATTCTTTATAAGCCGGACGATATGTATGGGAGCGTTGTCTTGTTGGAATGTCCAATTGTCACCATATAACTATCTAGCATAGTCTGTTAAAGTGACCATATGCCTCCGCCTTCGTTTTGTTAAATATAAAGCATAATTTTTAACTTTCCTCGTACACCAAATGCAGATCATACCATAGGTGATCAGCGGCCACACGGTTACAGGTGTAACACGTTGGTCGGGGATGTCGTACATCACCTCAATATTTAAGATAATGATCAAATGCGTCCAAATTCAAACTTTTTTTCAACACTAAATATAAAATTTCTGAGCTCTTCACATACACACACACACATATATATATATATATATATATATATATATATGTATATATATACATATATGTATATAAATAAAACATTTCTGAGCTCTTCACACACACACACACACATATATATATATATATATATGTGTTGCATATGTTGGCAAAGGCAATACAAGCATTTTTATAGCGCTGGATTAAGCGTGCTTTGGCCATTTCGTGTTCACACCTAATCGTTGCGTCCTACTTAAGAAGTGCCTGCATACGGAACATTTAGACTCAATTCTACAATTCTGCTAAATGTTGAATATGCCGCTTGATCCTTTGAATTGAAGAAGGAAGCACTTGATAAAGAACGAGTATAGATACATAAAAATATATATGATAAACTCAAAAATAACTGAACATTCATTTTTGAATATATGAAACTATATTCGCACATATAATTATTTGTCAGATCGTATATCATTATCTCATGGTTGAGAAGAAAATCAATTTAAAATTTGAAATCAAAAAAAATAAGGTAAATTCCAAAAGATCATATACAATGCATATGCATAGTAAAAGTATTCTTCTCAACGTTAAATACATTCGAATAAATTGAATGTACTTTTACTACAACTAGTATATAATATGCCTTTAAATAAAGTTAGCTTTAATGAAGAAGCGTTGAAATACTTTCTATAACCTCACGCAGGAATATTTGTATATTATATAAGCAGTAGCAAAAAACTCAATATGTCAATATATATTTCTTTTCTTATTTTCTTATTTACTATTATTCATCTACGACTTGCTTCGGTAAATTTATACAAAATTCTTTATATTATTTGTCACTTTAAAAATTTAACAAAGACTTTCCTAAACGTGTATTGGGCTTGACGAGAATATTTATGAACGATATTATGCTTCTGTGCCCCCCTCCTCACTCATTTTGTAAACGTTACAAAATGCGATAGATAACGGATTGTTTATTTAAAACTTCACTGAATTGAATTAAAGCTAAAGGTTACTACTGCGTTACGACCACTATGTTCATTTATAAAATTGATTAGAAATTTACTCTGTGAATTTGAGCTTTAGTAAGTACTCTTGGATACATTAAAAGCAAAAAAAAAAAAAAAAAAGTGTACAAGTGTATAAAAAAAGTTTCTATTTTATTGGATTTTCTAAGGGACGGCATTCGTATATGTTTTCGAGCGTTTGCCACTACGTTCTTTCCGAATTCTTTATGTAAAAGTACTCTGCCTTTGCAGGCTCTACGCAGCACTACCAGTGATAACCTGATAGCTTTTGACAGCACTAAGCAGGATAAGCGGTCCTTTTCCTGCCTAATCCGAACGAATGCAATTGAATCACGTTGAGTTATAAGGAAGGAATGAACCTTTGCTCTATGTGTAGCGTGTAGCGAGCTACAGCAGCTCAAGGGCATACTCGTTAAGGATTGTTACGAAAGTAAATGCTTATGCGAATTGGCGCATGAATGTGTACGGCTAACAGACGACGTACGACGACGTTCGGCCTGTTATTGGAAACTCCGTCCAGGAAACTTTATTATTCGAATAGAACTAACGTGTGCTACTGTATCGCTGTACTCAATAGGCATTCCTCTGATTCTGATCAGTACCTTTTTGAAACAATGACTTGTTCTCTATATGAGCAGTTCCTCTATTGTTATGCGATGGCATGCAGTTCATGTTCATCCATTAGAAAAATGGGAAAACTATGCAAGTAAATAATTATTTTACGCAATTTTTTTTTTTTTTTTTTTTAAATAAAAAAGTAGCCATTACTTACTTGTAAGGCTGGTAAGTAAAGTGGCATATATATATATATATAACAAGAAATGAAAACATATCCAGAATATAATTGCTTTTTATATATCACTAAGAAAAAAAAATAAAAAATAAATAAATAAATGGAATAAAGTCTTTACATATTTACTTTAAAATTGTGTCACACGGTATGCCTCGAGTTGTCGGACAAAACTAACTCTGACAATTTTAATTGTTTATTATGAAAATGATTCTCCTTTTTTGTTTATTTAGTTACCCCCTTTTGCTTTTTTTTTTTTTTTTTTGCTATAATTCTATTGTAATTGTTAGTGCAAAACAAATATATGACAAACAAAGGGTTGAACAAAGAAATGAGAAACAACAAACAACAAACGGCAGATAACTTCTACGTGAAATTGAGGACGTGATCACGTACGACGAGGTAGAAAATAATATAAATCCTTTGAAATATTAAATAAAGCATAAATGCATGGATGCGAGCGACAAAGAAATTCTTTCAGTTAATTCAATATACTCTTATCCGTGTAGTATGTAAAGATTAAAGTCATCGCATAAGATCTTTTCATAAGAGAATTGTAGACGTTATGAGGACACGATATTTCGTCCACAAAAGTTTCCTATAAGTGAACAATGGTAATACGATCATGGGAATACGATACGGTTTGTTCGATTTTCATAAATTTGCTTTACCTTTACGGTCAATTTACAATTTTTATAATTGTTCTATATATATATATTGGTAAACATGCAACTCAGTTTTTTCCGTTCTTGTATAATTAAAAAAAAAAAAAAAAAAAAAAAAAAAAAAAGACCGTAATGTGAAATAATAGGCCGAATATCAAGAAATTTTGATGTCTTACGGTTGATGGTTAATACCATCTAAAACCTAGAGAGATTATAGAGATTCCCTCAATAGCTATCCTACGTTTGTTTGTCATCCTAAGGACTTTCTCAAAGTCAAAAATCTATCTTCAGTCGCAGTCAAAATCTATTTAACTCAAATAATAAGGAAGAATTTAAGATCAAGCTCGTACCTTTCCAAGTTCGTACCTTTTTCTTTTTTTCGATAGATATTTGAGAAGAAATAACGGAGTAGAGAGGCCAGTAATATAAAGTAAGGTGTAAGTTGTTTAGAAATGTTCTCTTATTTTAAGTATACACCAGTTGACTTAATCCAATCGTAACCTTTCAAAATAAGATGCTATATGGGGAGTGAAACCTGGGAATCCACCTGACTAGCCGAGTAAGTATCAACACCGACTACCAAGTTAGCGTACGCGTGTTCAGATCTCAAGCGCGACGGAATTTTTTTACGTCGCAACTATAGTAAGTGCTCTGTCGGTAAATGCACAACACTTATCAATTGGGCAGACATCCAGTAGACTCTGCTATTTCTATCTGGTTCCTCTGTTCTTTTTGGCAACCACCGTGCCATACGGATAGGGGACAGCCCCTGGGTGATTGGCTCAATAGCGTTTGTTCTTAGGCCAAAACACGCCAAGTTTTGCCAAGTTTTTTAAAAATATCTTCAAAATGAACGCGAACATACGGACAGACAACCGTAGAATCATTTCATAAATTGATCTTTTTTATAAAAGGTGGGTCCATCTTAGGCCCTTCCTTGCATTGCATATATCCACACAAACTTAATATAACCTTGTACCATAAGTTAAGATGAGCATATTTCGTTGCAGAAGGTTCGAGAATGGCCGATCCCAAATAGAGCCAAGTGAAATATTGGAGAGGTTAATTGTCAGCAAATAGGTCTGCAGCACCGTAAGCGACTTTCTAAGCAGAATGTTCAAAGAATTACGGCGGCTTGGAAGACACTTGGGTGGAAAGTAGAACGAGTGGAAGCCAATAGTGTATTCCACTGAGGTCCCATCGTCGGAAGCGTGCTAACGACAACCAGTCTCCGCGAAGTAATACCTAACGGTGGTCCCGCACTGGAGAGTGGTAGAAAAAGCATGTGGGGGGTGGGCGGGGGGTAGTTCTTAGTATATATGCATCACGCCTGGCGAATCATGCATGCTGCTATTAAGAACCAGCAGTATCTTTTAGAAGATTTTCTAACTCCAGCTCGCAGAGCAAAAAAAAAAAAAAAAGAAAGAAAATAAAGGTAAAGGCAAACGTAAAAATGATCCCAGTCATCTGGTTGACAGCTACGCAATTCGAAAAATAATTCGCAAAATTTCGTAGAGATTAGCTTTTAATGATGGGCATCGTAGATTCGACCAAAGGCGAATATGATTTATTTATTATTTTTTTTTGCTTGTTTTTGTTTTTAGTTTCTGAGAAACAGGAGCATATACTCACGTATATGCTGCCTTTAGATATTTAGTCTATTTATATAAAAATAAAAGTTTTTCTTTTCGTTTTCTTTTTAAAACTATTTTTAAAACAAATTTTATTGTTTTCAGTAAAGAGAATTTCTATTGCACTTACCAAACCACCGACTGCACAATAAATGGATAACGATACCAATAATCCAATGTGATTGAGGGCTGTTTTCCATTTCAATGACTTCCAACAGGCGGTTTTGCATAAACTATTCGATTTATTTGTGTTTTCTAAACGCACATCTAAATGTTTTAATTTCTCTAATAATTCGATATTGGCCTCATCTTGTGCATTAAATTCAATCATTTTTTTTTTTTTTTTCTCGTTTTATTTTGAGATCGAATTCTTTTTGCTTATTCAATTATGTGAACCGATCGTTTATAGCATTTACAGTTAGTTATTTTTGTTAAAATATTTTATCGCCTTATGTTGTAATGAGATCAGAGGCATTTTTACACGACATGTTTAACATTAATTAGTTGTAAGATCTATATAAACGATTTAATCATGTTTACAATATTGTGTGTGTTATATATTTAAAAAAAAATTTCAACATTAAGATGAATAAAATTTTTGGTTAGTTTTTGGTTAAAATTTTTTCCGCGTAGAACTATGTCAAGCGATAAACATTTAACTCCAACTAAATTTTTGGAGAACTTATTAAATAAACTCAC
>NW_023998414.1:12412581-12460676 GCF_014805625.2 Glossina fuscipes | reverse complement strand
CAACGGCATCAACAGAAGAAAATTTTTGTGGTGTGATTTGTCATGACTTTCAACGTGGATTATCATGACAAGGGCGCATCAATCAACTTACTTTCACTTTAGCCAATGAAGCTGCAAACCATTTCCACTGTGAGACTTGCTGGTATAACGAGTTGAATAATCACCGTCGAAAGTTGCGAAGGTCATTCAAAATTAGTTATTGCGATACTAACAATGCGACGTCGGCCCATGACATACTTTATGACATACTATGAGATAACCTCGGTCATTAGCTCCACCAATATATATATAAAGTATTACATGATTACTTCTACTGTACAAAAGTTTTTTTCTCGTTGCATCCAACATAATTTGTTGTAAACTAAAGAAGATACTCGCCTCGATTGGTGCCAACGAATACTTAAGAAATACAATGGCGATCCTTCAAAACCCATATACAGATGGCGAATAATGGATCTATGTGCACAAACACATAGCAGTCAGGAGGTGTCAAGATGAATTAAATCCAGTAAAAGTTATACCCGCCTGAAGCTCCTTGAAGCAACTGATCGCCGATCATGTAGCAATTGTGCATTTAGAAGAAACGTAAAACCGTAAATTTCAGACATCTTTGGTGAAGTAAAAAAAAAAAAAAAAAAATCCGCCGAATCATTTTTTATCATAACATAACAAGCTCTCATATATCTCTTCTAATAACCGACTATCTAAACCGCCAAAAAGTTGAAATAGTAGGCCATCTGTCGTACAGTTCTCGTTTCGTACCTAATGACAACCTTTTTGTAACCAAATGTCAAAAGTAACTTGCGGCAAAAAAGAATTTCGTTGGCAACAGAAGATGTCGATGTGTTGAGAAAACATATTTTGGAGCTGTGTCGACGCTTTGTTGCATGTTCAGTAAATGGCGAAAAACATCGGACGAAAGCATCTTCTTCACTTTATTCATTTGCTTAATGCATTGAATATTTGCGTATATATCCTAAGGCTATGTGACGATAAGAAGGGTAAGGGATGGAGAGAGAAAGAGAGAGAAAAAGATAGAGAGAAAGAGAGAGAGAGAGAGAGAGAGAGAGAGAGAGAGAGAGAGAGAGGGTAATAGATAGAGATAGAGAAAGAGAGAGAAAGACATTTTCCAAAAATATTTTCTCTACTTGTTAAGAGTAAAAATTCCGAACCGGCTTAGATATATGTATCTCCGTTCGCTTTTCAGATGGATGACAAGTGCAAAGTTCGTATTTCGCTCAAACATTCTTTTCGTTTAGGTTCATTTAAATCATATTCTAATAGCTATTTACGCATCCTAAGTTACCCAGAATTAACTTCAAGCTTTCTGGTGTATTCGCGTGTTTCGATCAAGAAAACACAGTATCGATCAAGAAAACACAGTATTATCGCTGTAATGAGTAGTGAGTTTACAGCTTCGTCTTCTTCGAACGAATGAAAAATTTTTCGATTGTAAAATTACTGTCGAGTGATAAACGTATAACAATATAACACCGAGTCCTATCGATATCGATAGCTATTCCCAAATGTTCCCAACGCGATTTTATCTAAGGTCTATTGCAAATCCTTTTTTTTTTTTTTTTTTTTTTTTTTTAATTCTTTTCCTTTGCAAAACAAATTCATGTAGTATATGAATGATATTTATCATTTAATTACTATACCCATACTGACTGCGATGCTGCTGACACGCACGCAGAATAACAAATTTTTGAAATATTTAAAAATTAATTAGATTTCGAAATGATTTGAATTTCACTTGCTGTTGCAATTCTTTATTGTTTTACACATGCAAGAAATTGCACTAACTGATGGAAAAACTTAAACATGTGCATGTAGAGCGTGTGTGCTCATCAACTTTTATTTATTATACCTTACACCATTTGTGGCACAATGGTACATTAAGTTTCGTGAGACCTAGAAGAACATGGAATACATTTACATTTGCATATTATGCGGATACAGAATCATTTTTTGAATCGATCTAAGCTTGTCCGTCTATATGGCTGCTGGTTCTGTTTTCTTGAGCTCAACGCACAAGACACAATTGTTGGGGATATTTTGATGAAATGGCAACATGTTTGCCTCAAGGACGAACATTGTTGAAAGTGATTCGGATCAGATCGGATCGGATCGGATCGGATCACTTTTTCAACCGCTTAACACTCCACTATGAATGAGGTATATGAAGCAAATTGCTCCGTGATTCACTATAGTGTTTTTTTACTTTAAAGTGCTAATCGCATGTGAGCAAATTGAAGCGAATCCCATTGATGGATTGAAGAAACGGTCATCATACCGCACCAGGAGAACGTCAGGCCACACGTTCACGCTGTTAACGTATTTTTACTTATTTTCATGTAACAAAATTAAAAGAAATTCAACGAAAACGTATAAAAGGGATGAACATTTAAAAGTTGGTTGAGCTTTGTTAACTCAGCGTCATGTTCGGATTACCAAACGAAAAGGAAATAAAAACTAAGATGTTTTCCGTCTCTCAAGGGAAATGTTAAAATTATCGCAACGAAATCAAGCGAGGATGTAAGAACTGTTTAAATAAATTTATCTAAATTTTCTTCAACTTACACTTTAAACGTAATCGATGATAATTCAATAGGAAGTTTTATTGTGAAGCAAATTCTGATTAAATTCGCGACCGATAAAATCGAAGCGTAAATTTGCGTCGAATATTTACCACATAACAAACAACCAAAAGTATTAATTAAATCAAAACATTCCGTCCAAGCTGCTATAATATTTGCCGGATCAGTAGATCGTTTGGCCTGGCATTCATTCTTCTTCGCTTCAATTTGTTCCCCTATGATTGGTACTTTTTTTTATAAAACAAGTAAAAAGATAGTGGTTGGCCACGGCGCACCATTAAATATCATACGCCACTTCGTTTAATGCAATTATTCCGAACATTCATAATTTTCAAAATAAGTCTTTATATCGGAATTTGTCGAAAACGAGAAGGTTTGATCCGCACTATTTTCAATAGCATTTGTACTTGGAAGCAACAAACGTCGCTATATGAAAAATTTCATAAAAATATTCCAGATATATTTTCAGATGTAGATTGTGATTTGTATATTGAATGCGAAAATATATGGACTGACGGACAGACAAACAAACTTAGATCAAATCAGTAAGTGACACAAAATCGATCGCTATTATAAAGAATGAGTCTACATGAAATCGTTCTGGTTGTTGCGTATCGTATCCGTACCAACTTAATACGCCCTGTATTACAAGTAATGTAGCATATGACAATTTTTCTAATGAGTTGCTGAGTTAGAGGATTCTCTTGCAAAACAGAACACAGAAAAAGTTCATCGAAAACGTGACCGAAATATAATTATTAAACTTTGTAGACGTTACGCGGCCGTCGTTGCATACGTTCTCCAAGTTTTGGTGCACATTTCCACTTAGTGTGTTGACATAATTTGCGAGCGGAAAAACTATCGGGAATTTCGCCATGGAATTATGTATAAAATATAATAAATAAAAAATTTTTTTTTTCATCGGCCAATATTTGTTTTAATTTTTTTTAGGCAATTTTGTTAGTTATTTGTAGAAAATATTAAATAGGTTTCTATTGTTTTATTGAAACTTTTCAGTTTTTCAGAAAGTACAGGTGCACTTTTAAGGGAAATACGACTTTTCTGAATGTAGCATACAAATGTCTATCGAAGGTATATGACGACTGGTGAGAAACACGAATGGTCTTTTATATATTTGGCCAGGTATAAATATGGAATGGTCAGACATATATATATATATATATATATATATATATCGATTTAGAATTTTACTCTAATTTCGAATATATTTATGTACGCGGATTTTTTTAAATTTAATTGATAAGAAAAAAACAAAGAGGTGCAACCTTTTCGATAATATTTGAAAGAACATTTTTTACAATTTTCCGAAAACAATTCTTTATGTTATTTTTTTTAACATTAATGAAATATATATTTTCTTTTTTTTTTCTTTTTATTAACAATATCAATTTGTTAGTTCACAATTGCACATGTGCTTCCACCAATTCAACCTTTGTGGTGAAAGCAAAAATACTGAAAATACTGAATAACTTGAATTTTCATTTTAACTAAGGAAGCTAAGGAAGCATGAAAACGTTTGTTGGTGGGGTTGGTTATCATACAATTCTATGCTATACGCGCACCTCTAATGAAATACAATAAAAAGAAGAAGAAGAAGAAGAAGAAGAAGAAAATTATTTACATAAATTTGATTTTGTTTGCTTTTCATTATCATTATTCTTATTATTTATTTATTTATTTATTTATTTATTTGTTTTTTTTGAATTTCGAGTTTTATGCAAACTTTATGCGTTATATGGATATGTTTGAATGCAATAAGAAAGCACTATTAAAGGCATTGTTCGGAAGTTTGATGCAACCATTACCGGCACATAAACACAACATGTTTGATGTTGAGAGCACGTTTTAAGGCTTTCTGCTTTTTGTTTTCTTTGCCTATTTTTTTTGCATTATTTTCTCACACTCTGTAAAATGCTAATAAAAAAATTAAAAAACAAAAAAAAAAAAAAACACACACACACACACATATATATATATAAATTCTGTAATGAATTGCGAAAAACATCAAAAAAACATTACACATATAAATCTATATTTAAATAAAATGGACATTTGATGACCAAGCAGCAAGAAAGAAAGACTTTACAATACAACAATTGTATACTTTTCAATTTACTTGCAACTAAATTGTATCTGAGATAAGAATGACTCTTAAATGTCGAGCGCAGAAAAATCAAACGGGAAACAGCAGTCATTCATTCCATTTTCTTTAAACCACCCTCCGAACATAACAAAAGTGTATTGTATAATAAGTTTGTATACACACACACATATATACATATATATATCTATATAATATCAAATCTGATTTTGGCCCACATTACAGGCACGCAATCATTTTTTACTTTGGTCCTGTTTTGCTTTATATATGTAAGAATGAAATATGAAATTAATTATCTACATTCACACAAAGTGAGACAAAATTTAAAAATAACCGATAAACTATTTTTCTTTTTCAATAGGAAATATTTTACTCAAAGGTGCGTAATACACATTTACATTCACATATATAAAATAGATGATATAAAAGTATGTATACACATTTTAGGCCAAAGTTTGGAGTGTTTCGAAGACATAAATCATAAGATATTCGCTTTGTGTTCGTATATAAATTTTATTCAAATAAATTCATACAATTTTTTATCTATCATTAAAAGATTGAATTAAGCGAGTATTCTTATTGCGCTTGTAACTTCCAGAAATATCGCTTAGAAACCATATATATATACATAGTTTGAAACTTTAAACTAACTCAGCCATTTCCATTGATATTCATTCTTCTTTGTCTGTTTGCTTGCTTGTCCATCCGTCCGTCTATAAATCTATTCGTCTTTATGCTCTACCCCCCGTACAGCTGTGGAGGACGCAAATTTAATTCCATAATTCGATCAATCAACGATTTGAAGGCTCAAGCCCTTCATACCAGATGTTCTCTGTTGCAAGGTCTAGAGACATGCTTCTCATTACTCTTGTCCTAGTCTGTACGCTCATTCCATTTGTCTACTTTTTCCTCGTTAATGATCTTATCACCGCCTTGTCCGCCATCTGTACAACGTTACATCTATTTGTCTATTTGTCCAATTTTCATGTCTGCCTATCCGTCCATCTATCCTTCCATCTATTTTTATGGCTATTAGTTTGCAAAATTAATTTTTCCATTCCTTTATTATTATATATATTATAGAAGCTAGAATATCATCCCTTTGAATTATCATTTATTTCGAACAAAGCGAAGCAATCTAATCAATCAGTATTAAGATAATGAATAAAAATTTGAATCTTCATTGAAGAACCGAGCTATCCTTTCACGAAAAAGGAAAATGCAACAAATTGCGACTTTCGAAGGACAAAATTTTAAATATCATACAGTTTCATATCACTATAAATTACGTATTTTTTTTTTTATCTTAATGATCATTAAAAGAGATTCCATCATGTCGTAATAAGTAAAACTGTAAAGTCATCATAGTGAGAATTTCGTGGGAATTCCTAGATGCATATGATTTTCTTTTTTATATCCAATTGAAATTTATTCAGACTTTTTTTGGTCGCGCAAAAATTGCTGAAACTGCAAATGAATTGTTGTTGTTGTTGTTGTTGTTGTTGTTGGTGCCGTATCTATTTGTTTCCTTTTAAGTTTTGTTTTCCCTTAAGTTTTCTAAATCAAAGGAATTTAAAAATGAACGAAAAATCAACAAATAGTGAAGAGAATGAAATTCTCTTACCTCTCAACAACAACAAAATGGAGTTATAAACGATTTGTTATTTCGCAGTAGAGAACCAAGGAAGTACATTTTTTTAATAGTATGAGCAGAGTAATCACTTGATTACTCACAATATCGGGCTGGAAATTAGCTTCGCCGCACAACTAGCCCGGGTCTATGGATCTTTTACGACTGTCTACGCTAACATAAATGGTCTTTTGCATTTTTTTTATTTGACCGTTGACTTGTCCACGTTATCCCGAGCTTCATGTTCATGTTCATACGTTGTCCCGTGCTTGAACGCTGCTCGATTTTCATGATGTATTTATTATTTTTTTTTTTTTTGCATAATCGAAAATTCGCATTGAAGCGAACATATCCTTCTTACCTGAATTATTATTAAACAATTAAATTTTTATTTGCAAATCTTTGGAAATTTATGAATCATTAAATTTATGATAAGTGATCAATAAGAAAAATTTCGCATTCATTTGTTCTTAACACATTTCGAATGAGATGCACAAATATAAAAACTTTATTAGCATATGCAGCACGTCACAAGAAAATGTATTTTCTCACCATTTCCTACACATGCTACGCATGCACTTACATGGTGTAACAAGAGAAGAGTAAAGGTAGAGTTTATCTCTTCCTACAAATGATAATGTAATACCTGCTAAGTTCCAACGATAACTAACTCTTGTGAAGTGAATTTTAAACAACTATACTTGTATGGACGAACTAAGTGTAGAGTGTGCACTAAGTAGTCAATTAATTGAATTCTCCTATTTAGATGACTCGTTGTTCGGCTTTACGATCACTTGCATTAGTGCAAACTGACACTGTAATCACTTGATACCTGATATTGAAATTCTTTATACCTTTACACGATTATCGTATGCAATTTTTTATACCCTATACCACTTATGGTACAAGACTATCTTAAATGTATGCAGATGTACGCAACACCCAGAAGGCCTTGAGTTAGCCATCCTTTTTTTATACCGAGCGAGTCAAAGTCATTTCCTGAATCGATCTAAGTTTGTCTATCTGCTCGTCCGTCTCTCCGTCTTGTTCGATTATATTCAATCGAAAGTTCGTAATTATCCCGGCATATTTTAGCCCAAGGGCGAACGCTATCGAATATTGGTCAGATCAGAGAACCTTTTCGACCACTTCCCATATAACACCTTATTTTGAAAGGTCATTACATAAATACCAGTATAATGCGAAATTACGTAGGATATTTAATGATGGGCCTTGTCTCACTGTAGTGTTTTTACTTGTACTTCTTTTTTTGCAGATCCAACTTTCCCGACTTGCTTTCAAATCTTTGAAATGCTTGACATCTCCCAAAACTCTGTTCGTACAGATAAAGACTGGCACATTCCGAATGTACATATACATACACGCATACACACATTATATATATATATAAATATTTATAACTTAAAAGTTATCTGTGCAAAAAAAAAGAAATAAAATCATACATACATAAATAGGCTATATGTTCCGCTTAGCGACCGATTTTCCAAAAAAAAAAAAAAAAAAAAAAAACCAATAAATTAAAAAGTATAATAATAATGAATAATAATTTATTTAAGAGATTTAAGTTTTAAATGCTTTTATCGCAATGTTTTATTATATTTATTTTTTAAACTTTCTTAATATATATGCATAAATGTTCTTCTTCTTCTTCTTTGCATATATTGAACTAGTGAGACTCTATTAGTTCAACATGTATGTATCAATGTTTTCGATTATAAATGTGCTGTTAATTTTTTTCTTAAGAATATTCGCATCAAGACGAGTGTGCCGTGATGCGAAGCGTAGACAGCCTTCTCTATTTAAAGCAAAGGTGAAAGCGCACATTAGCGGAAATTTATCATTTCTTTTAACGTTCATTTATCCCCCTCCTATTCATTCGTCTGATGTTCGAACTTTCAAAGTTGAGCAAATTGATATCTTCTTCGAAAATAGCTATAGATTAACTTTGACCAAATGCTATATATACTCTCTTCATAGACACTACCATTTCAATAAATTTTCAATGTTAAGAAAACAAATGTTGACAACTTACTTACATATAACGTATAAATAATAGATGTGTGTCAAGGTTCTTGCAACGGCTTCCGTCGCGAAGACTTAACCTTACGATGCTGGATGGCACATGAGTACTGAATGTGAAAGTGGGTCGCTCTCACTTCCCAGAGCGTAAGACATAACCATCGACATGTACATGACTTGCCCTTATCTCCTGCAATGCATAACTTATGTAATACTTTAATCTCTATATTCCTGCGCTTTTAATATAAATATCATTATGGATTACAGCAATGATCCAAAGTCTCAAAAAAAAAATAAAAAAATAAAATAACTATTTCGGTCCCTTAACCTGCCTGTATGCAAGAGTATCGTTGAGTACTAGAAGGTTACTTTATTATATAATACACTGTACCTAGAAAGAAAGAAAGGGAAAGAAAGAAGTATTTTTTCAATTTCTTCTGAATTTTCGATCTGAAAGGTAAGCGATCCAATGTAAGTTGTACTTTGACACATAATCACCATCAGTTTCTGTTATATCGCAAAGAGTTATGCTATGGATTTTAATTCAAATTCGTTTTGCTCTTAATTGTAAGATAACTATTTCGGAACCACTTCAATGATTTCCTTGTTATCGTGTAAATCGAATTAAACATGTTTCCCTTAATATACAAAATATGTTAACACTATATGGCAAAGAAATAAATAAATGAACCATGAAATAAAATGAAAAATGAATGAAAAGACATTAATGCAAATATCTTGAGTATTAGTTTTTGAGTTTCGAAAAGTTTGTATTCACAATAAGAGATGGGCAATGAACCTTGCGCACAAGCGGAACACTACGCCTATTAAGGACATAAGGACAATTCGTGGCGGGTTGTATGATCCGTTACATATGGATTGTTAAACCTGATCTATTTTCATATATCCGTCGTGGCCAATCGCAACAATAAATGATAGGTCAGCCGTTTTTAGAATATAATCAAATCTCATTCTCTGAATATTCGGAAACGGTGTCCGAAACGATTTGTTGAGCTGAATCAAGCTTTTTCGCAGTCTTCGATGTGGACAAAAAATTGCGTTTTGCTCTAATATGATTTCGTCAACATCGTCGTCGGTCCAAGTTGATCGTCTAGAGCTTGGCTTATCAGAAAGTTCGAAATCACTTATTTGAAATTTTTTCAAAGTGTCGTCTGAATGTTCTACTCAAGAACTGTACCTTCGCCAAAGAATTTCAATAAATTTCCTGTACGTTTTATTAGCATTTCTTCCTTGCTTACATTCGTATAAAATACATTAACGTAAATGAAGTTTATCAGAAGCCATGGGCACACTATGGCGTCTCACTTAATACCAACATGATTTTAGTTCATTTGCTAGGTCAAATATGCGCATACTTATTGTAACCGGAATGAACGGAACTTTCCGATAGATCTAATATGGCAAAGTCGCCTCTAACGACGCCTATTACAGTTTACGAAGTGTGTTTATAACAATTTGAAAAATTTATGATGATCGAATATTTAAAATACTTAAGATACTTTTCGATAAGCATACATTACTGTGATAAAGTGGCTGTAAATAATTGGAAAAATATTTATTTATTCATTGAATTAATTAATTATTTATTTACGTACCATTTAACATTTAACGCTTATAACAATTCACAAATATTTAATCATCACTTTTCTCAAGTTAATTATTAATGAAATGATTTAAACTTAATGAACACAAGTTATTTATGCGAGCATAATACACACACACATATATACATTAATAATATATATATCTATTTTCAGACATCGTTTTTATAAAATCAAAATGTTCATCAATATTTTCCATATTAACCTCATGCTTAGCAATGATGCTTTAATGGTCCCATTATGACCATAACCTTGATGAACTCTATCTACACAGTTATACATAAACATTCAGAGTTTAAGACAATTTTGTATATATATATAATTGCAAAGGAATGTTTAAATATTTCTTGGTAATGTATGTTTACATTTTATTGTATTTTATCGATTTAATTAAACAAATAAAAAACTAGAAATTGTGTTGATTGACTTTTTTTAACATTTATGCGAGAATTCTCGCAATAATTTTCAACAAATTTTTATCGATTAATATACATTTTCGATAATCTTGTTTCTTAATTTTATTGAAAATTTAAACATACATTTTTTTTTTTTTTTTTAAGTTTATGATAAAATTTTTGTACTTTAAGTTTTTAAAAAAAATCTATTTATCGATCTGATGAGTGTTAATAAATAAACTTTTTATGCATGATCCAATCGTACTATAGGTACTATTAGTAGAAGAAATAGTTTTCACAGTCCAATATTAAAAACTCGATCGTTTTCCCATATAAACGCCTACTTTTAGTAGGAGAGAGCCGAAAACACACAATTAACTATGCTGTGGTGTTATTATTAAGCATTTTTTGTTGAGAAATTTTATAAATTACGACATTATATAGGCAGTGACTGTGAAAATGATACGTGAGTGACTGGAAGTGACTGTGAAAATAAAGTATACTTTAAATTGTTCAGGCTATTTATTATATACACATTTACGGACACATTTAATATATCCTGTGTGGCAATGATGGTGCATTGAAGTGAATTTGCCCATAAGTAGTGCGCCCATGATATCTTAAATATTCGTGATATTTTTGTTAATTAAGAACCCAAATGTACCGTTCACAATATCTTATAGGTTGTAAGAAATGTTTTTCTGTTATAACAGTTTATAATAATACTTTTCAAATTCATATAAAAATAATTTAACTCATGCTTGCCTTAGCCTGCCTATACAATTATATATATCCATTAGGAATATGTAATATTAAAATCTTGAAAAAAAAAAAAAGGAAAAATAAAAACTCGAAGCCAAGCTATTATATTTACAACTTTAAAAACAATCTAAAAGTTGTCAAGTGCCAGAATAACTAAATGAAAATCAGGTCACACGAAACATGCAAACTCAGCTATAAAGTGAAAATTAGTTAAAGAAAGTAGAGCAATGAAAATTTTATAGCGGCATTGATTTCATAGGCATTGTGCTCAGATGCTTACGTGTATGTGTTTACAAATTAATCCTATGTCCAAACATTCAGTTTACATAAGTCATTTGGCAAATTGTGAGGTAACCAAGTTTTATAAAAATAAATTCTGAGCAAATTGTGTTACTTCCTGCTGGAAAATGCTTTCGTTGTTTTGTTATTTTGGAAACTTTTTAATCATTTTAAAAACCATTCAAATTAAGTAAAATTTTTAAACTTAATGCGAGCAAAGTACTTGCACAACCGTAATACTAAGCTGATATGACGCGTTAACAAAAATCATGGACAAAATACATAAGATGCTACAGTCGCTAAAGATTATCAAATTTATTAGAAGGAAAATTTTCAACAAAAAAATTATTTGCTTAGTAAAGTTCGATGAAGAGTGGGAAGAAAGAAATCTTTTATCATATTCATCGAATATTTCATAGAGCGAAGAAAAGCGAACATGATTGGGATCTATCATCAACCTATCTTTAAATAGTGATCAAGTCATTTAAACAAACCGCGATTGTACTCGCTTTCCTACTAAAATTTCACTTGCTCTCTGAAACAAGCGACAATGAGCAATGAAAGTAAATAAACCAAAACCGAAAAAAGGCCTAACGAGTTTGGCAAAACCCCATTCGATCAGCTATTACGAATAACTGACCCTAGGTAACACAATATATTCCGAATTGTAGTCTTGTTAAATGAAGAATTTATAGCAAACAATTCGAAAGAAAGATTCGAAAGATTCGAGTCCTTCAGAAACTGAGAGAGAATAAGAGAATTTCAATAAGTCCACAATATATAGATTGATTTTGACAGCATTACGCTATGATTTGTTTTGATTTCAAAATAATTGAAATGCCGTCAATTGTGAGAAAATTTTAAGCACTTTTTCGATTTCCAAAGCGTAACACTTTTCAGTAAGAGTTCTCGATTGATAGCAATTCTCAAAAACGATTTCGATTTCAAATTCAATATGTCAATATAGACAACCGATCGAATTCCTAACATATCCATTTAGAGTAATAAGAATGCGTTTTAGATTTCCCTCCTAGCCCTAGATAGGGCTTTGGAATTAATAAAAGATGCCAAATTTGAAGCGTTTCAGTTAATACCGTACCATTACATTTATTTAACGCGTAGTTTTCATTGAAGTGCTTGGGTAAGATAATGGTTATTCAGTGGTAAGGAAAGATCACTCTTATCATAAAAGTGAACGAACTGACGATCTTTGCGCAGAGCCAATACGCTATGCATGACAAAAAGGGGCTCGATATTTTCACTTGCCTATTATCCTGGGGCAGTAAGTCATTTCTAAAACTTGGTGCTTCTAAGGTTGACCCTATGTCCAGATTTGCATGTAATAAATAAATGCTTGCATGGATTCTGCATAGCTGGCGATGTCTATTCATATGGAATAATTTTATAAAATTTTTAGATTTTTTCTCTTTATAGAGGCGAGCGTTACTTACCACACCACCCACACCACAATAAACCGATAAGCCGACCAATAATCCAATATGATTGAGAGTGGCTCTCAGCTTAAGAGATCTCCAACAATTCTTTAAGTAAAAGCATTTATTTGTTTTTGCAGAATCAACGCGTACATCCAAGTCTTTCAACTTGTTAAGAAGTTCAGCATTAGCATCATCGGTAGCATCGAATCCAAACATTTTATAGAGGAAATCGATAATTGCGATTATAGAACACACCTTTGGCAAGGTAGCAATTTATGACGCGATAACTGTAGCATTATATGTCAAAGATTTTAAATAAAATTTCTTCTTCTTCTTTTAACTTGCAATGAATTCTTTTTTATTGTTATACATTTCGTTTAATTCATTTTAAATATGCTTTGCTTTGTGGAAATTTTTTTTATTTTTTTATTAGTTTTGGATCTGTGAATAATAAAGCACAGTGAAGTTTGAAAAGAAAAAAAAAATTTTTTTACAAATTTTCTATAGACTACCAGACTGTAATTGTATTATATTAGGCACGTTGACGACTCCTTAATAAAACATTGATATTATCTGCATTATGACAACGGCAATCAAAAGTAAATTAAGGATAAGAAATTCGAGGCTGATTGCTATTTAAGATAAACTTACTACGGCTCTATACAAATTGATTGACGAGAGATGTGCCTTAAATCTACATGTAACTTGAAGGGTCTTACTTCAAATAAATAAATAAATAAGATTTCGAACATCTCCTATAAGCGGCTCTTGTAAAGTCCGCACTCGTGTTCAAGCGAGTCTTCTGCAGAAGCTTCCATGACAAATTATTGCATTGAAGTTAAACTATAGTAAAAAAAAAAAAGAAATCATGATGGGCGCCACAAGCTCACCTGATCGGCTTGACCGGCCTACTTTTTGTATCTAATAAATAAATAACTTAGAATGCAATAGTCGGACAAGGTCGACCATTAAACATTCTACATCACTTTGCTTAATTAATAATACACCAAAGATTACATATTATTTTTATGTAAATACATAATTTTCGTGAAAGGTGTCTTATTGAAGATACGCAAACGTCAACGTGGTCTAAATTTACCAAACTTAATTTGCTTGTTGAAGAGTGCATTATTTTCCAGATGCTTCCTTCATAACAAATCGCAAATTAAGTTTTCTCGCGATAAAAGGGCTAGCACTCATGAAAGCGCCCATATACATTGCGGCCCCACAAAAAGTAGATCTATATGCTCCATATTCCCTACGGACGATTTACTACAGGACAGATTTTCATTATAAAGTATTAAAAAGGCGGGTCTATTTAATACATAAGTCAGATTTTTCATTAGTCTTTCTATGGCCTTGGATAAAAACAATAGACCTACGTGCTCCAAGTTCTGCTCGATTAATTTTTTTTATCAAATTATTATTGCGGATCATCAACAAATATTGAAAATTAGGCCGTTTTATAATATAAGGGGTCCGTTTCTATAGAAACGGTTATATGATAGGGGGTTTGCAAAAAATTGTCCCATCTTTGAAAAATTAAAAAATTTCTTCTTACAAGAAAATTAGGCGTTACATGGGATGTGGTCGGTAGAGTGATTCTAAATCGTTTGATATAATAACCAGTAAGAGAATTATATTCGGCATGGACCGAATCTCGCATACTCATTACTATGCCTTTCGCATTCTACTCCTCAAGTTCTTTTATTTAATTGGTATTGTTAAGTAAAAATTCATCCGCCAAGTCATGATGTCTATCATGTCCCTTTTAAAGTTAAGACAAATTTTTGTTAAGAAAAACAAAGTTATTAGTTCAGTTTATGCTTCACTGCGGACTTCTGCTCTGACCAATTTGGCTCATTTCCAATAACGACCTGCGCGCAAAGGCTTCCAATGTTTCTATCAAATTTAAAGCCGATATCTTAATTTTTGCGACCAGGAGAGTGCCAACAATAAATACCACCCAGGCACATAGACGGACAGACATGGCTAAATGGATTCAGAATTTCACGCTGATCAAGAATATATACACTTTGCGTGGTCCCTGAAGCTTCCTTTTGGGTGTCACGTACCTTATGGAAAAAAATGAAATGACTATACAACCGTCTTACAGTGGTGGGTATAAGAAGTAAGAAAATTATATTCGGTCGTGATCGAGCCTTCTATATCCATTACCATTATCCGAAAAAATACAAAAAAAAGTAAAGTTCACTAAATTTTCATGTTCATATAGTATAGGAGCGGACGATGCTGATTTTTTCTTAATTTCAAAATAAAAGTTTTTGTTTGGGTGTTATAGGAGTGTCCT
Source organism: Glossina fuscipes (assembly GCF_014805625.2). NCBI lineage: Eukaryota > Metazoa > Arthropoda > Insecta > Diptera > Glossinidae > Glossina > Glossina fuscipes. The sequence continues at coordinate 12,445,479 of NW_023998414.1, read as the reverse complement.
TAGAAAAGTTCAAGTCACTTTCAAATTCTTTTGCAAATTTTTAGGCGATATTTTTATTTGCGCTAACAGACAGATGGACAGACAGACATGTTTAGACGGACCACTACTTGTGGCACAAGAGTGTATTGAGTTTGTGCGAAGAGTTGCAACATCTGTGAGGACCCATCATTTAGTTTGCCTATCCAAGTGCCTATCTGTCTGTTGTCTTGTTTTCTTTCACTTTTTCAACGACTTCTCATATAAAGCCTTAATAGGTGATGAAAGGCATTTAAAAGTGAGCTCTGGGCCACTATAAGGTTTTTACTTGTTTCATTTGCTCATTTGTTCTAGAAGTAAACGTCAATTTTTGGTTAATTTCTATTTTAACCACAACGCTGGACTGCTAATCGAACAGAAACATCAAATTTGTTGTCGACTTAGACAAGAGCCGGACTGGGGGCAGAACTTTGCTTCTGAGAGCACCAAGATCTATGTGCCTTGTACGCAGGCAGCTTTTCGCATATTAAGAATTAGTTTGCATTACAGTGGAACGGAATTCGCTTAAACAAAGTTATTTCCTTGAATTAATTATTAAGACTTTCGAGGATAAATCGTTAATGAATGTTTTCGAAAAATGATGATACGATAACGGGTGTGTGTTACACATTCTCTTCATATAATACTTGCTAGTGGTTAAGTTCAATATTTTGCTTTCTTTGTTTTGTTTGTTATTTCAAATTTTTCTTCTTTTCTTTGTTTTTGGAGTTTTTTTTTCTTTTTTTAAGAAGAACGTGATTAAGTTATTTTTGAGTTTTTGAAATTTTTCTTAAATAATTTTTAAAAAATATTTTTTTTTTTTTTTTGTGCAAAACCGATTTTCTAATGAATTTTATTTTTGTGTTTTTGTTAAAAGTTTACACTTTTACGAAAATTCCACTTAAATTTCCCATTTTCGGTTAATTTTTAATTTAATGCGCTATTAATATTTTGCTATTCTCTCCAGTGCTTTCTGCAGTGCTTACACTTTAACATCCAGACACTAACTGTTGGAATATTCCTAAGTTCACGCAAACCAACACATATATATTTATCGTACAATTGATACTTCATCTTGTTTTTTTTTTTTTTTTGCATATATATATATATATATATATATTCGGTACACATGTATACAAATGTTCTTATATTATATATTTATATGGCTTTCTATTTTGACAGCATCATCTCTGGTTCAAGTTGTTTAAGTATGATGTTATTGGGTATTTTGGTGCGATATATATATATATATATATATATATATATATATATATTTTTATCCATCACCCGCAAATTTATTGTTTAATTTTATAGTGTTGTGTGTGCTTGATCTACACACACGTGTAGATATGTAAGTGTGTGCACATGTTCGCAACAATTAAATATTGATTGTTACCCTATCGCAGTCAATGTGTTCAAACATAATACAACAGGCATGAGATGTTTGTTGTTCAATTTTATTTAAGATTAACTAATGAAAAAAAAAAGAAAAAAAATAACTACACACTTAAGAACATACTGAAGCGACAAAAGCTGACACGGTAGTCAATTGAATTTTCAGCACATGTGTCAACATAACAGGTGTGTGACAATAAAATTTCGCTAAAGTGCTTCAAACTGAAGTGTCATCACTATTTGCTCAAAAGTTTTATGTAGCCATGTATTTTATTACTTGAGAGAAAATACCTCCGCACGTAGAAGACATACGTGTGATGCAACGGAATTTATATCGAATCGATATTGATCTTCTCATTTCCGTTCCATTCAAATATACGTACTATATGTAATAATGTTTATAATTAATATCTTTCATAGACTATATATTTTTCTAATTAGAGCAAGGTTTTGAGTGGAACCTTCTTTAACGTTATACCCGTCATCAAACGATGAGGAGTATACTCATTTTGTTAAAACGTTTGCAACGCCCAAAAGGAAGTTTCACAGACCCCCCAAAAAGTATATATATTCGTGATCAGCAATTATAATAATATACTAAGCATAAAAACAAAGATCTTATATAATGAAATTGCTTAAGTGGGTCGTAGAAGCTAGAAGAAGCTGAAGCTGGCTAAGTTAGATTGTATGGAACATTTTATAAACTTTTACTTTGAGATGATTACGTGTCGTTGGATTTCCCTTCAAGGATCCGCTTACATGACTCGATCACATCTTTGCCACGTCATTCAGCAAATTTGAAAAACTTATTGCTCGAAAAAAAGATGTAAAGAAACAATCAGTTCACCAGGAAATCGCAAGGTCAAGAATAAAATTTTCAAAATTCCTGAGAAGGAATGCGCATATTGTGCATATTATGTAACATATATTTTAAGGCTGAATCGTTTAAGCATTAAGAATAGGCCTTGAAACTGTTGTTGTTCTAGAAACTGAATAGATAAAATCGAGTTTATTCTGTTCTGGATATTTCAATATAAGACATTTAAATCAATCCGATATGTAAATTATCATCATTCTCTAAACATAGTGAGCAGTGCTGCTTTTTAATTACATACAGATTTGGCTGAATGCTAAATAAAGCTTGACAGCTCTAGATTAAATTTAATCTACTTTAAGATAACCATAAAAATCTTACAGACTGGCAGGCAGACGCGACCAAATCAATTCCATTGTTCACACTCATCAACATTATATTTGCATACGATGAAATCTCCAAAGATTATTTTAGCTTATCATGAACATTTCATAAATTTAACGGACTCAAGATAGCGGACAAGATTAGAGAAAGCCTTTGCATAAGCAATTGTGGAGAGTGAATTGTGGATTTGTGTTTGCATTGTGATTTCGATATCACTTATTTATAAAATTATGCTACCATTGCCCTTCTGTTTGTAACATCCGGAAGAAGGTATCAAAGAAAGAGACAGAAACTAAATATAATCTTGACGAGGGTAAAAATTTAAGTCCGCCTACTCACGTCCTGCATGCTTTTATAACAAGTAATAGCATTATAGTTCGGCAAGGTCGACATGTTACATACCCTAGACCTAGATTTCGACAAGTACAACTATTCACTTGTTCCGGTAATAGTACACCAAAGGTTACGCATTATTTTAATGCACAGGCATACTTTTCATGAAAGCCCATATATTGGAGAAATCCTTATATGTGGTAGTGGTATCTAAAAAATAGTCTTATGTGATCCAAATTCGGCAAAATAGATTTCTATGTCAATTTGTCACCATATAACACCATATAACAAATCGTACAACAAAACGATGCATATTTGACCCAAATCGGACAATCCGAAGCATGTTAAATAAAATCCTGAAGTTCATATAAAAATAATGGATTTCTTTTTCCCCAAACTAATATTAAAAATTATACCCTTTTTACTATATAAGGATGCAATTTTCATAGGAATAGTTATATGAAAGAAGGTTGAAAAAATTAATCCAGCCGAACGAAATTTTTCATATCAATTTAGTATATTCAAATCCTATTACGGAGCGAATTTCGACTGTTACGACTTTTCAAAACACGGACCACAATTAAATATCCTATGCGACTGTGCTTCATGCAGCTATTCGTAGAAAGATTTTTCAAAATAGGTTGCTTTAGGCGAAGTGGTCAGTATCGTTCGCCCTTAGGTCAAAGTATGTCAGTGTACGGACAGACGGACAGAGAGGCTTAGTATAATAAAAAATCTCAAGTCCTATCTTAAGTCCTTTATGGCTGTTGCATACGTCCGCACTAGTTGTAGATTATTAATATTTGACAAATCGAGCATACACCAACACACAAATCAAAGAGAATAATAATATTATTGTGAATGTAGGGAATAAACCTTTCCCGCAAATGGTAACTAATAGCAATATATTTGTCTTGGAGAAATTTTGTATATCTATCGCTAAAGCATTATTTGTATTATTACAAAATATTTAGACCAAAAGAATAAATACTAAGACGGAAAGTGGAATGAGCGCGCACTAACAACTAAGGCTGGCTATCCACACCAGCTTCTCTTCTTTTTCTTAGCTACGCTAGATGATTAGTTTAGCCGCTTTATTATTATTATTATTATTATTATAAACTTAGCCAGAGAATAAATTCTAAGACCAAAGTCTTTAAGCACTAGCATCTAAGGATTTCGGTTTTTTTCAAAAAACAAACGTACCGCACACTTGAGGTTTGAACCCACGACCATTGAGTTGCTAGTTGAGACTCTTGCCTAACTGGCCACTTAGGCGGACTTAACCACTTTAATGAAATTACAAATTTTATTGATAAGTGAATTGCAAAGATATTTTCCAGGTGTCCGCAGAAAGGTTTTAGAATTTACAAAGTGTATCTTTAATCGTAAGATGTCGTCCACAATCGCAAAGTAAATTACATAGAAAAAGCGACATTTTTTTTTTTTTTTTTTTTTTTTTACTCAGTTTAAAGCGAAGAAAACTTTCTCGTTTGTCTGACACATAGATGGCGCATTGTATTTTTTAATATATATAATAATTCTGGTTGTACACTTTAGTATTTTCCGTCCAATGAAACAGCAAGGAATCAAACCGTCTATGATATCAAATTTAGGTAAAAGAAAGAAACGAAGCTTTTGTCACACGGTATCATATATGGTTTTGCTTTTTTTTGCTACTTTAACGTAGGCCAGCCCAACAAACAATTTATAAAGTAAAGCGATTGCAAAAGAACAAAGGCATCGTTTATGCTTAGATCCTAATTAGTAATTAAATCAATCTCTTTAATGTTTTTTAATAAAGAGCAAATAACAACGTTAACACACACACACACAAACAACGTCATAACGCTACAATTATTCTTATAACGACTTTTCAAAATAATATTTTTGATGTGGTGATCTTTTTATACCCATCGACGAAGGATGAAGGTATATTCATTTCGTTAAAACGTTTGCAAGGCGCAGAAAAGAAGCTTCAGAGACCTCATAAAATATGTTCATTCTTTATCAGCTTCAAATTCCGAATCGATTTAAACATTTCCGCCTGTCCATCTGTGCGTCGGTCCGACTACGTAATATCTATGGTAAAAATTCAAATATCGGTTTCAGAATTTGGGAAAATGCTTCACAAATTCTTCCAAGTAGATCGATATTAAAAATGAGCCAAGTGAATGAAAACACACGTTTACAACATAACCAGAGAGAAGTAGTAAAAAGAAGCATCCGCTTTACTTTTCAAAAGGAAAACACCACGCATCTCGCGAACTTTTGCAGTTTCTGTTAACGGAACTACCATAGCGTTATTGCTGTTCTCTTTCATTCTTATCAATAACATGGGCAAAAGTTCCGTTCAAAGTTTTATTTATATGACGACCACCCAATATACATTTTCGTCTTTTTAAATGCACAAATGCTATGGCATTGTAAATGTATGTATGTACGTAAGAGAGAAGCCCTAAATGTGACGAAACAAAAGTAATTAGCTTTCATTTCACAGCTTTACATTAATTCACATTGCTCGCAAAACTTCGATAGATTTCAGTGAACAAATAATTTATACATATATAGAGGGACCGATGCAATATAATATGTTTGCACAAAGACAAATTTTAATATGAAATTTTTATACACATTTAATATATTTTACGCAATTTTTCACAAATTAAAAACAAACAGGAAAATTATATTGGGCCATGACAACGAATCTTTTATACCCATTGCCGGGCCATGTCTGATCACACACGATCAGCTTAAACATTTGCAATGTCAATTGTCGCTCTTCATCAATCGTGATCGTAAATTGGATTCCAAAGCACTAAATATAATAATTGTTTTAAAAAAGTAGAGATAATTGTAGGTGAAGTTATTTCCCTAAGAGGAAATGCCTCAGGCCAACATCTAAATCTATTAATTATAGTGAATATGGTTGAATATATTTATAAGGAGGAATATATTCAGCTGTGTATGCACGAATCGTTCGTTAGGAATTTCCAATTTGCTATTTGTTGAGTTGATGGCCAAATATTTATTTCCTTTCTTTCTATCTATTAGTAGTAAGTTTTCGTGTAGCTCTAAAGCTTTATAGTCTAATTTTCAACTGCACGAGGATCAGAAGCCCACTCACTATATCACGAGTACATGCGAGCAGAGGCGACAGCATTGGTGTACTGTAGATTGGTGCTTTCCAACATCCTTCGCGGAGAAAATTAACCCGTGTGTCATCGGACACCGTGGGGTTAAACCGACAAGTTAGTGTAGCCACGTTAAACCATCGAAGACTTCAAAGGCATCTGTAGCTCTAACGCTTGGGTGTGAAAGTTGGGGTATCTTTTCAAAAATACTTTTGCATAAAATACACGGTACGAAAGGTCTACCGACATTTCGGACTTTTCTGTCGCCAAATATCTAAATGAAGAAAAGGACCTTTACTTAATTCGAGACTAATGCTAAATTTGCCATTTTGTAATAATAATATTTTTAAATTTGTGTCAATTGGCTGCGCAGCCGCAAGATATTTGAAATTTCAATCTGATGGATTCTAGAGCTTCAGCGGTAAAAGCTCGTGATGCATAGTAGACGTGGATGGTGTAGTGAATCCTAAATGTCGCTGTTGCCGAGGACTACGTTCGGTTTTAAAATTAAGTGCATTAATGAACTGTTTATAGTCCGGCTGCACGGACGTTTGAAGTAGTTAGAAAAAGCTTTTCAAGCATCCTTCCGAAGCAATCGGTCGATGGCTTAGGATGAAAAATTGTATCTTCCTTAATGGAGGGTGATCCTCCGCTATACACTACTTCCCAAATGTTATTAGCTAAGCGAAGTAAAGTCTATATATCGCCAACCTTTGTATCTGTCATAGTTACATACAAATTCTTGGATATTTTCCTCAACCATATCTTCGCGAGCAGATCTAAGTCGATTTAAAATTTCAACTAATATATTTTCAAGGTCCACTTATATAGATGGGCTTGGGTAGCTGAGTGATAAACGTTCACATTTTCACTTATGCTCTTTGTAAGAGAACAAGAAATAGCGAAGCGATGCTCTTTACTTTATTTAATCACCACAACGGCTGAGTAATATTTTATAATATTTAATTTCTTATCGTTTTCGTATATATATAGCAGAATATATGTTGTGTTTAAAAATGTGCAAATAAATAATTTAATATTAATTGTATTAACTAGTGGGGGATGGGGATAAGCTGTGTCGATGAATGTGCTATTCATTCACAAGACGGAAGTGTAGACTTAGATTTATGAGACGATTTATAAAACAAAAATTGCACGCAGCAATAATCAATTCACCAAAATCCATTTGTTTTATCATATTTCATAACATTATAGTAAACTAAACCCTTAAACACTTACGATTTTCGAATGCGTAAACTATCGGAAGCTATATAAATGGATCGAAAGTTTTCAAATATTTTCGTCATTAATATATTTTGCAGGGAATGATTCTTAAGGTGAGAAAACCATTATAATGCGCATTATGTCACATCTGTGTGTTTGTGCAAATTACATAGTGGACTGACTATCTTTGGATGCGATCTTCTTATGAAGCGGTTTAAGAATTCACAAATTCACAAATTCTGTAATGCTGTGATCATGTTAAACGAATGACTGCTTAGCACATACATAGCGGTGTATGGATCCGGCCTAAAGGCGTTTCTTTGCCTTACAAGCATTCGTGTCTTTCTTCATATATTTATAAATTGAAAAATGTAAATCTACAAATCTATCTTCATTTTAATTATATTTTGATATTCGAAACAAAGTTAATCAATAACAGCAATCTGTTGCACATATAAATAATTTAATTAAGAAAAAAAATTCTTTCCCAATGTGATGCAGTAATAATGAGATAAGTACACAAATATTTATGCCAAGACGTTCTCTATTTGAATTACATAAGAATCGCGGCTATGGATTTGGTACCCAATGGTCCCATTGTTGGATTTCGTTATAAAGTGTTATACCTGGACTTTGCGTTGGAAAGGCTTGCCTGCCACCCAATAGCTCATAATTTTGCTGCAAATTTCCCATCTTCACTCCACAACTTAATAACTTTTTCGCAGATGTTAGAGCAGCAGCAGACGGTAGCTTAGCTAATATATTAAAAACATATACATATTGTATTTTAGAGTCTTGCGAATGCTTCGAAATTTCAAATACCTGTATAATCGCCAATAAAAGCAATGCCTGTGCCGTTGGTATTATAACCATAGGTATGAGCGCCTATGATAAGCCAACCAGTGCCTTCATAAACGGTACCGTCGCTAGCTATTAAAAAACTGATATAAAATGAAAAAAATTGTATAACACACAGTATTCACTTATATTTACTTATATTTATTATAATTTTTTTGAATATATATATATATTCTACCCACTTGTAACCGATATCATCATATTTTAAAGTTTGCGTATGATAATCTTGCATATTTTGTAAAAGCTCGGCACATGTTGGAAAAGTATCACATTCAGGCGTTACGGTATGATGTATAACAACATATTTCACCGGTATTGGACGATAATTTATTTCCGGACTTGGATGACCACCCCATTGTGTTTTTAATTTTATGCTGGGACAATCGCTTTCATCAGAACATGCAATTGCTAGTAAGGGCATCAAAGTTAATAAAACTTTTGCAATAATTTTAAACATGATTTCCTTGCGTTTATCACACCAAACTGTTTTTCATTAAATCATTGCAAGCACACTGCATTTTATATAAAAAAATCCAATTAGATTTTCAAACTTAAGCTTTCCTCTTTCTATTGTCGATTAACTTCGAAATTCTAAAGTTTTAATAATTCATTCTTAAGCGCGCTCTCTCTTTCTCTTTCTCTTTCTCTTTCTCTGTGCTTCGTTTTTGGTTTTCCTTCTTGTGCTGTGTAAAAAAAGCTTTTAATCAAATTCACAAAAAAGAACTTTTTAACGAGTTAACGAGTTTCCTTTATTTGAATCATTGGTACTTTACCGGTTTCAAATATTCACAAGAATACCATTCAATCTCGCGATTAATCATAAACCGATATAATTGATTACATTTCACGTAAATATCTGCATTAAATATAATATTTAAAGGGATTTTTTTCTTCAAAACTATGGACTTTCACGCAATTATATGAAAAAAAAAAAAAAAAAAATGAAAAAAATGTAAAATACAAAAGAAATTCAAGACTGGGATTCACAATAAAAATGCATAGAATTCAAATTAATCGAGGAATAAACAGAACCTAAGCTATCGGAGAACATACTTCCTTGGTAAGCTTAAAGAAAGAAACAGGATCCACTTATGAAAAATGCTAAAAAATCGGTTTTAAAAACGGAAATGTCGCAAGAGAAACATTTTCAATTTAATTAAAAAATTTGAAACCCGTATCCGTTGTTTCTACTCAAAAGATCTTGGTAAATATATATATACATATATATATATTGTATGCACTCATCTGCAATTAATGGAATGATCGACGTGCAACAGTAGCAGGTAGAGAGAGGCATATAAATGAATATGTCGTCATGTATGTCATATGTGTGTGTGTGTGTTTTTTTTCTTCTTTTTAGTATGCGAGCTAGAAATCAGAATCTAGCTCGTACTAGTAGCATGCACGATTCGCCATCCATGGTGCCTCTCCATACACCTCATCTATCACTCTGCTTCATAAGATCACCGTTAAGTACTACGCAGGATGGTGATCGTTAGTTGGCTACGCTTGATAAGACCTTTGTAGATTCTCTCTTACTTATGTCCCCTACTTCTGCTCTTTAACTGTGTGCGTAGATGTGTGTATGTTATTTATTTTTTTCAACATAGCTGGCAATGCCAACTAATGGCCCTACAACGTTTGGATAAAACCATCTCGGAATCACTTGCACATTACGTGAAAATAGGCCCTTATGGCAGATCGATCCTCCCTATATAATTTTGCAGCTGTTCAGATCTCGCCTTTATTCCGCCAAATATCGAGTAATAAACTAAAACATTTCCTTCATCTTTCCGACTGCTACTAGACTGCTAGATGACATAGTATAACTTCTAATTTCAGAGATCGAGAAAATATATTTCTCAAAGGTGTTTATGTACTCGTAATCATGTATGCATAATGTATTGAATTGTTTAGCTCATATCTTTTAGCGATTTGTAAGTGATGTTGATCAAGGTCATTCTCGCATTGCTTATCCATTTTCGGGATAGATGGCGCTTATTACTAGTAGTATTTTAATAAAAATATATTGATATGCTTGGTATGGTTTCCTTCTAGCTTATGTTTACAATTTTGTTTCAATATTATCCCGTTTCTTTAATTATTATGAACTCGTTAAGCTCTCTGGTAAATTTAATCTATTCGAAATCTACCTATTCTAGATCTATATGTAAAACCAAACACATGCAAACACATGCAGCTTTCGATATTCTAACCTAATGTTGAACATCTTCACAATTCAAAGAATAGATAGATATAATCATGTACATACACATAGACAAACTTAAAAGCGATATTTTGCATATAATTGACTTGACTCGAAATTTTACGCTAATCAAAAATATCAATATAGCCGATTGAAATATCACTCATTCGTTGTATACAAAGTCCACTTTTGATTTCATATTAATGTTTTTCTTTGCACTTTAGATACATATATATGTCGAAAAAAGAATATGTAAGAAAATCATATTTGGTTGCGACCCATCAACGTCGTCCTATAGAAGATTGTATAAAAAGGAAATATAATATAAATTTCCATACTATTCATATTATTAAATGGGCGTGGTTGATTTTTTGTATTCTACCACAAGTGATATAGGATACATTAAATTTGTGCGGACACGAGTGTAACACGAAGAAGCGCCCAAAATAGATCCATCTTTTATTATACCGAGCGATCGAGACAATGATTCTAAGCTTGTTTCTTCTTCGTCTGTTCATTCGATGTCTGTCCACCTAAACTTGTGTTCAAGATACAGGTCGCAACTGTTGAGATATTTTGATGAAAGTTGGTACACACACGTATTTTAACTCAAAGACGAACGCTATTGAAAATGGTTTGGATTGGTCCACCTTCCCGAGCACTCTCCATATAACGCCCTATTTTGAGAAGTTGTTATATGAAAAAAATAGCAGTGGCTAAGTAATGGTGTTTTGACAATCAGTGCTTCGTGATAAGAATCAAATCAGACAATAGTAATTGCACATAAAAAAAATGAACTGTACCAAATTTGGACCGTGTCGGCCTATTCTTTGGACCCTATAAGGATTTTCATAAAAGTTCTTGATTTTTAGGACAGAAAAGTCTAAGTTTTAATATTTTATGATAAAAATAAACGCATATTAGAAGTCTGATACAAAAATTAACTACGCTGAATTTTTGGATGCGTACCACAACTTTTAAAACTCTTGGGTAGTAAGCCTTTGTTTATAAAGAGGTCTAATTTTTAATATACAGTCCCATAATAGTAATTTCCTGAAAAAACAAGATATAATTTTTGTGTTCTATGGCAAAAATTAGACAATGTAGGATAGGGTATTTAATAGTCGGCCTAGCCGGACTATAATGTGTTCACTTGTTGTAGAATAATTTTTTGGAAATTTATAGCTACGTATCTGTTGCAGTTTTTCAGGAACGATCAAAAGACAGGCAAACCAAAGACTATTTCTGTATAGACACGTGAGTGTTGTAGGCGCGCTCTTCGACCTGCTTGGGCCATTTTCAAACTCTTTTGCAAACTTGTAGGCGATCATCATCTTCATCTTAACGAATGGAAGAATGTTTACCACAGATACTACACACAGTTGGGCGTACAGATAGCTGAACGAACTAACAGACAAACATACTTCGATGCATTGTATGCATTTTTGAAGCTTGCCTCATTGCGTTATTAAAGAGTGTAAAAAAGAAAAAAAATTATATTTTGATATTCCCTAATATTACGTACGTGTGTTTAATTTTTTCCATTTTCACAGAGGTTTTACACTATCGCTCATAGAATATACATTCAAATTTTTGTAGATTTATCTGCTACAGTTTGTGAATAATGATTAAAAAACTAATAAAACATTAGTTTCCTTTTGAAAAATACACCTATCCTCAGTTTACGTAGTACTGTAGGCGTGGCATTCGATAAGTTTGGCCAATTTTCAATACTAATCGGCGTACAAGAGCTTTCGATATTTCAGCCAAATTTGACGATCAACAGCCATTACACCGATAGACAGACGGACAGACGGACAGACCGACATACCTAAATCCATTCAGAACTTGATTGATGATTAAGAATATATATATACTTTGTGGGATCTCTGAAGTTCCTATCCGAACGTTGCAAGCGTTTTGACAAAATTAACATATCATATTCATACACATTCCATTTCTTCTTAGTTTTCCTCCTCCTTATAGACTTGCTCAAGAAACCCTATAAGAGCGTGGTCCAAAAAGTACTGTACCTGGCCTATAGTTTATTATGAAGTTTTTCAAAAAAAAAAAAAAAAAAAAAAAAAATGCAACGATGGAAATGAAACAGTTTAAAAAACTTATGTGTGAAAATTCCAGAAGTTACGCTGTTTGGTATTTTTCTAACTCACCAATAGCGAACGCTCTCAATAAATTTGAGAATGCGGGTTCAAGTTTTGTTTCATTTCAAAAGCCTCAATCTAACCAATTTCAAAGCCTACGCTTCTTTGCTGGGCAGCATTGCAGCAAGATCGTATGAGCAGCCAACTCGGGCAATGGAAAAAAAAATTGTATTTGACGTCAATTGAAAGGGGAGGAGCCTATGGACATGATGGCCATTTCAAATGCGCTCTACAGGGGGTTTGCTCACAAAGAAAAACAAAACAACTTAGCCAGAGTGAACGTGATTTCATATCAATAGACAGACTACGCTTCGATGCATAATTATGGGTAAAACATGAATTCATCATTTCACTGCTGAGGTGAGGGAACACTCAAAACCTTAAACTAGAAATGGAAAATCAGCTCCGAAAACGTTCAGCAGCAAAAAAAAGTTCCATGTGCTGGCGTGATACTAGCTTTTCGCGTGAAATAATTTTCAATTTTCTCTTCAAAGAAATAATGTTGAAATGTGTGTAATGTTTTATAAAGACGATGCACTAGAATATCATTTTGTTTTTACTATGGGCAGATTCTAAGAATTAAAGTGCGAAAGGCTTTTCAACTATTCTGTTCATCGGAGTTAGTTGTCTGGAACTATTTTCTCGTTCCAAAATTGAAAACATCGGCTCGACGTTAAAGAAGTTTGTCGACAATGCAGCTATAAAATTTATTGTAGACGACTTTTTGAGACGCCTTACAATTCTCATTGCAAAATCAATTATCGTTGGCGAAATTGGATCAAGGTTAGTAGACCCTATTGTTGCATGTATTAAGATATATTATTATTATTATTATTTTAATTTTAGACTAATTAATTGAATTCTTAGACATTGAGCACTAGCAACACAGGCTATCGGCTCTAATTTAAATAAATGGATATTAGATAATAAGCTTAGTAGTATTAATAAAGTAAAATATTGAATTCATATTCTGTTCTGAAGCTGATTGTAGAATGTTCAAAGGGTTAATCGTTCCAAATGCAATACTTCTAGCCAAGGAAAAGTTGAGGCAGTCGCAGAGAATGTGCTTTATAGTAAGAGTTTGTCCACAACAGCAGATTGGGGGAGAAGGCTTCTTCAGGATCCATTGGTGAGTTGCAATTGTATGACCAAAGCGAATTCTCGAAAATGTTCTTGGTTTGGATCTTGGTTTTCTCAACATTTATTGGATATAGAGGTAGAGTTAATTGAGGGTTAATGCATAAAAATATATTTTTTTGGCAAATTTTTGTCTTTTCGTTGTTAGCTTGGGGACATCGCTTGCTACGTTCATATCATCACCATCTTATATATTAAGGTAACGCTACGGTCGGTAATCCTCGGAATGGACATATAGACGTCGATTACTAACAAAAAATCCATGTTATATGTAAAAAATGCCAAAACTCAAACGTTATCTGTCAAAATCTCATTTCATTCTGGTCGTGTGTCTCCGAGTCACAAGTTGTTTCACTAATACTATTTTTTTGATTATTTTGGATAAAAACGTATATCGCTTAAGCAGAGCGTTGACTTGAGCAGTATTATGATAACCTATAAGTTCTTGAATTGAAACGAACGCCCACGGACATCAAAAGGACATGAAAATCGTTAGCTGACATCCCCTAGAAATATATTTAAAGCAACGTGTATTCACTACTTTGCATGAAATTTGATCATGAGGAAATAGCTTCCCAAACGGGTGTCACATATACTTGCAGCGAAGCAAGCACACTGTGTCACAAGTCGTTTACTACACAATGGCAAAATCGAATGAATTCTTAAGATTTTATCCCATAGTTCTATTGTTTGTTTGTGTATCGGAAAAGAATTCTCCAACGGCGGGGGATTTTAATCAAATTTCTCATGGACAATTTTGGGAAACCAAAGCATTAGAAAATCATGTCACAGCAGAGATATACATATGTTATAAAAGCGATGAAGTGATTTTTTTTATTCTTAAAGGAAACTTCGTCATGAATGAATGGAGTGGAGTTTTGCCCCAAAGAACAAACAAACTACTCTACTTAGATCTGAGACATATTGATCGATGTATTAAAACGTTTCGCGTTTATATTATGTTTTACAAGAAACATTAAAAATAAAAAACAAAAACAAAAAAAAAATCTAAATGTGGACAGATTGCTGAGCATTAAACACCCTGTAATGAGTACACGTTCACGATATATATACGAAGGAAATTTCTATTGATACCGTATTTAAGCTAACAGGCGACCAACCAGAACAGGTAACTATCATACACCACCAGTTAGTTCTTAGTTTGTTTTACGGCAAGGAGAAAATCCACCTAAGAACATATGTACATACATTTAAACCGCGTAAAGAGGAAAAATCATTTTTTGGTATTTTTCAACTTGACTGAGCATAAACGTTGGACTCGCGAACGCAAAAAGAGAATGTATTGCGCAAATTGTATTCGTTAACATTTCAATGAAATTGGTAATAAGGCCATAAACAGTTTGTGTTAAACTTGCGGAAGTTAAACATCCTTAAAAACGGGTTCCTTCGAAACTTCAAATACGCACTCTAAAATGTTTGTAAAGTTGTGAAAAAAACAAAAAAAAACAAAAAAACAACAACAACAACAACAACAATAAAATTCTCTTTTTTTTAATATTTTCCTGAAAGAAATAGTTTTCGTAAAATTAAAATAAATAGAAAAGAAAAAGAGTTTTGAAAATTACTTCAAACGAAAATTTTTTTTCTAAAATCTCACACGAAAAATGATAGATAACGTACCCGTTTATAGCGGAGCCAATAACACAACGTCATCATCGCAGCAAGGCTCACAGGAATACGGGAATTTTCTAAAGCGTAAAAATCTGGAAAGCGAAACTATTACCGGGGATCGTATTAATAGTGAAAAAAATAATAATAACAATCATGATAGCTTTCAACAACAAGATTTATCAGATTCACAACAAAATTGGAAGAAACGTCATTTAGACAACGGTGCGACAACATTAACGACATATGAAAACCAACCAATTTTCTATTCTCAGACTATAAGTGAAACGAAAAAATCCGCAATTTTGACAAGTGCCGAGGCAGGAGACGGAACGATTCGACTTGCATGCGATGGTGACGGTGACGGCGATAGCTATAACATTATGACGAATAGCAATTTTATTAACGATTTCCTAACATACGATGCCAATCTGTTAGTGCCAGTTACCAGAAATGGCAGTTTAACCGAAAGTCTTATCAGTTCAGAAGAATCGATATTCACCACATCTCCATCAACTATATGTGTCAATACTACAGCACAATTTGAAGATACTGCGGATCATTGGCAAGCTTCCGATTTGCTCGAATTAGATCATCGTTACAATTCAAGTTTACAAACTGAAATTACGCAATTAAATCCGACGCTATCCTTGAAAAATGCTGAATTGCCTTTAAACAATTTAAACAATGATAGCGACAAGGCAAGAGAAGCCATAACGTTTACTACGACTCAAGTGAATAGCAATAATAATAATAATAATAATTTTTTAATACCCGCCAGGCCAGAATCGCAGCATAATCGCTTGCCATCTACGACTGTGGGGAAAAATCGTACAAATTTTATGACATCGCATCGTGATAATGAAACGGATTTTGAGGATAAAAATTTATTATGGTTATTAAATTTCAAATTTGATGAGTTCCCTCATCTATCGCCAGATGTAGCGGGAAAAACGAATAGAAATTTTCATTTAAATGCGGCAACAACTAATAATGTTTACAATTCTTCGACTTATGCTGGTAATAGTTCGACATCGTCGGCACCCTCAATACCATTGGCCTCATCATCGTCATCATCATCATCATCATCATCATCATCGTCGTCCTCGTCGTCGTCGTCGTCGTCGTCGTCATCATCATCATCATCATCATCATCATCGTCGTCATCGTTGTCGTTGTCGCTGTCGTTGTCGTCGTCGCCGTCGTCGTCATCGTTGTTACTATCAAATAACAAAACGCATACAACTTATCGAATTTCGAATAGAGAACGTTCACGTTCCCCTAAAAGTTCGATTAAAGCGAGTAAAAAATTCGAAGAACTTGTTATGGAAGTAACATCGGAAATTGACGGAAACGATATGACAATAACTGAAAACGCAATCATAGATGAGTCTTCAATCCGATCGTAAGATTTTTCAAGTATTTTTCACATTTTATCTAAGAATTTTAAGATTTTTCCCAAA
The DNA here is from genome assembly GCF_014805625.2 of Glossina fuscipes. Taxonomy (NCBI): domain Eukaryota; kingdom Metazoa; phylum Arthropoda; class Insecta; order Diptera; family Glossinidae; genus Glossina; species Glossina fuscipes. Next base: position 12,428,725 of record NW_023998414.1, on the reverse strand, counting down.
TAGATTTTTTACATCAACATTTATACAATAATTTATTTTTTTTTTTTACGTATTTCTCTTTCTTATCTTCTTACTGTAATTCACCTACCACCCACTATTTACTATGCTTTATTATGTTGTACTATGAAGAGCCAAAAAACCGCCATTTACGTACACGGAACTTATTGAATACGCCCTCGAGGATAAGGGTGAATTAACCGTTTCTGGCATCTACCAATGGATATCGTAAGTACGATAAATGTATTATTAACGCCATTTTTATTCCAACCACCAGACGAGGACGCGACTCTTATTAATTATGTTATTCCGTATGCGTATGTGTACGCATATGCGATGCTTCATAGGTATACGAACTCTTGAATAAACAAAAATTTCCAATCATATTTGTCCGGCGCGATCCGATTAATATCTCCCCCCATTATATTGAGCCTTATAGGCCGGAAGACATAAACAAATCATAGAAATGCTATTTACAAAAATTAGCGCCGATATCGATGGGATAGATATCTTACTATAACAGATATCTGTCTATAACTTAGCACATGTATATACTAGAAAATCTTGAGTACTGTGTGCAAAAATTGTAATAATCGGCCTGAGGAAAACGCCTCGAAATCGCTTTTTTTTCTATCATTTCATTTAAAATAAATTTTTGTAATTAACATAATACTTAAGAAAGACAGTATATGTATAAATGTAATTAAAAAACATACTTTACTAAAAATATTGCTGAATGCATTTCTCTTTTACAACAAACCGTTTATACATTGGATGATGATGAATCTTAATACTTGACCCGTCGCAGGGTCAAATTTTTGTCAATTGAATTTTTTCAATTTATGCTCGTGTACACTTCTTTTTTGTTTTTAAATTAGACAAACACAGTCAGACTAACTAACTAACTAACATTATATTATGTTGTATTGCTTTAAAAGCTCGATGGGTACATCAAAAATTAACATGAAGGCCAATGGAATAAACCTTTTGCGATTCATTATTTACGAATTAATTTCGTGTGTTTGTGTAAAATTGATTCGACTTTGAAAATAACTTATATGCCTCTTCATATGTATCGATATCGATTGCTTTCGTTCTATTATTGTTCTGTCTTAAGCAATAAGCGCATAATAAGCGTAGAAATGCCAAATCACTTCTAGTTTTTAAATGATATAAATTTCTCAGTTAAAGGCATAAATTAATCTTATCATTTTATCCATTATCGTATTTTAGGATTTTTGTCAAAAAATTTTAATTTTATGAAAATGTTTTTATTTTCTTTTTAATTTTCCCGCCTCCCGTAGCATTCGTATTATAATTGCATTACGGAGCTTATAAATTATGCCAACATACTGCAAATAGTTTATTGGTTTTTCTGGCGAAGTAAAATTTGCTCATTTCTTTTTTTCTCCTTTTTTTTTTTTTTTTTACCTTGTTTTCATTTCCTTTACAAGAAAAGTTTTTGTTTTAGGAATTTCTTGCTTATATATTTTTATAAAAAATTTCAACAAGTTGCAAATTAAACTTATGGGGGGGAATAAAAAAGAATGTCTACCTATATATACGTAATTTGGATGAATTTAATAAATCTGATAATAAAATTCTTCTTAGTAAGGGAAATAAATATGTATAAAAATGCATATACATATACATACATATGGTCTTATATTCAACTAATTTTCCAACATTTTTTTTGCTTTTTCTTCTTTTTTTTTTTTCATTGTTAATCCTATTTGAAAGCATTTCATTTCTCTTATGATCAGTTATGGATATCTAATCAGTTGAAGAACATTTATCAGGATTGTAAGTCGGGTCGAATATATGCTTTGCTTGATGTTAACGCCCAAGTTCTCGGCGAATGTTCCAATTATTTACAAACACTATTGTCGATTATAAGCCGGACACAGAATTCTCTGGGGACATGCATAACTATGCGTATATGAGGTTGATTTTTTTCGGTCTCTACCCTGTATGGCAGGAAAAGAGACATATTTGGTCAAAATATCAGACTTATGTATACATTGCACGAGGTATGCGAATTCAGTTTAGACAAGAAGTCGAACATTCCGTTATATAAAGAGAATGAATGGGTCACTTGACATTTAGAAGTTCCCATGTCGAGAATTTCAAAGTATTCATAGGCGTTCTATACGAATATGATTCTCGTTGATTAATGTATTAAAGTGAAACGACAAGCACATCGAAGCATCTTAATGCGCCCTGATATTAACTTCTCGTCTCTCACAACCTATGTAAGTGGATGCGAAAAAGCTATGGCCATGGGTTACTTACAGTTATGTACCCACAAGTACCATACATAAGAGGTTATATTCTATTATTTTCAACCCGTATATAGGTTAAATCCGTTCAGTTACTCTAATGTTTTGCCGGGCTTAACAGCAAAACTTGCTTAAGCAACAAATAGGCCGATTATAGTGCCGATAATCTATATAATCGAGAAAGGCTCCGACTAGAAATCTGGTATCGCTTTGCTCCCTACTCCTCCACTTCCTGGCAGTTTCTGCAATACTTGTTATTAGGCATATGTTTTTGTACCTATCGCCGAAGGATAAGGCGAGTATTCAATTTTTCAAAACGTTTGCACTGTCCAGGAGGGCGCTTCAGAGACCCCACAACATATCCGTCTCTCTGTCCATCTATGTAATGTTTGTTGTAAACATTCTCTTGGCCGAAAAAAGAAGCTATCGACTTCAAATTTGGCTAAAACATAGGAAGTTCTTGTGCGCAAGATGGTATTAAAAATGGGCTAAATATGTCAAAGAACACGGCTATAATCCTACGCAAAATGAGGATACCTCTGTTCTTCAAATGGAACAAAAAATTGTTTTTTCGATCAGTACTCATAATCTACAAAAATTTGAATGTACATTCTATGAGCGTGGCTGTAGTAGCTCTACGAAAATGGAAAAAACCGGCCACACCTACGCAATATTATGGAGTATCAAAATTTAATTTTTTTTTTAATACCTTTACCAGAAGGAAGTTATACAACCCCATAAAGTATATAAATTCTCGGGCAATGTCAAATTCGGAACGCAACTGAACATGTCCGTCCATTCATCTCTCCATTTGTTCGTATGCCGCAGTGTGTAGTATCTGTGGCAAAGATTCGCCGGTTCGCAAAAATGAAAACATCGCTTAAAAATTTTGTAAAAGAATTTGAAAACGATCCAAACTTTTGAAAGAATACACGCCTACAACGTCCACACGTCTAACTAACAAAAACTGTGGATATCTTTCTTTTCCATGTTTTTTATTTGTTGCTCCTAAAGTGCAACACATACATCATATAAATTTTCACTACTCTTCTGGAAATAGAAAAATTCAGACGGGCCCACCCAATGTTATAAAGTATGACAATTCAGTTTTTTTCTTCTTTTTAGGATTACGGTGATGGGTAGCAAACATTCGGTCACGCTCGAATATAATATTCTTGCTTGTTTTTCTTTTTGACCTGAGCAAATTTTGAGAATTGGAAGAAACCGCTATAGAACATAGCTCGAGAATGACTTCATATATACAAAAGGTTTCGTTACAAAGCTTGAATATACTTGTCTTTTGTGATAATTGAAATGTCAAATTCCCCACAATTCTTGGGATCCGTGTGCAATTATAAATCTAAAAACGCTTACGCCAAGAGCTGAAAGCACGCTCTAAGTGAAAATATCAGAAGTGGTATTCCAAAGCGTTTTGGGAACATCATTTTGGTTTCCAAAATTGTTCTGCTGATGTTAAGCAAATCAGGGCTATCAGGATCGGGACCGGTCAATATTTGCTGATAGTCTTCAAATTACGTTTGCCTAGCGCTAAGCTTAAGTAAAATTAAATTTGCCGCAAAATTAATTTTTACTGCGCACTACGCCGAGAAAGTTAGGTTTTATTGCTCGTTAGACTTGGAGAAAATTAATTTGCCACTCGCTGCACCTAGAAAAATTAATCTTACAGACATAGCAAAGATTAGTTTTGCTCCCGTACTTCCGGCTTTAGATCTTAATATTGGGGAATAAAATATTTTAAGAATATCTGCAAATATCGTTTCGTCATTACTTCATACGAAGAGAAACGCATGAGATAATATAAAAACAAGTAAAAACACTACAGTGGGTCGCGATCCACAATTAAATATCTTGGGCCGTCCTACAGTTATTCGACAACGACTTTTCAAACTAAGATGTTATATCGGAGATAGTTGAAAGAGTGATTCGATCCGAATCATTTTCAATACTATTCGTTCTTAGGCCAAAACACGTCAGTCTGCGAAATTTAATCGAAATATCGGGAAAATTGGGATCTGTAAGTTGAACACAAAAAATAAGATGAATGACCGATTAGATGACAGGACAGACAAGCTAAGATTTAGAAAACGATTTTCAATCAACATTCAATTCAAGATATAATTCTGCATCCTCTGGTATAATAGAAGATGGACCTATCTCAAGGCTTCCATCTGCGCGAACTTAATATGCCCTTATATCGTAAACGGTATAGGATACAACAATGAAAACTTTACACATTCACCTCAACAAGTTTTTCAAAACAACGCGACCAATCGTTAACGTAAAAAAAATCCTCAAGAAGCAAGGAGCTTGCATCCAGGTTAAAAATATTAAGAACATTAAGTAACGAAGAGATTATTGATCCGTTACATCATCACCAGCATGGACTGATATTTCGAAATAGCAAACTCTATTCGATTAAGAAATGCTATATGCTAAACAATTTTGAATTTTTATTAAGATAATAAAATGATCTTTAACGTAAAGCAGACGTCGCCTAAGAGTCACCTTAATTGCTAATCCGCGCTGTAAGTACAGCTTGCCCGAAATCGAGCTGTTTCGTAAAAACTGCGAAAAATTATTTTTTTTATTAAAAATTTTGCAACGATTATGTGGATCATATATAAATTGACATACGACACGATATTCTCTTATAATCTTATTGATATCAAGATTTTCATTCGTAACGCTCTGCCCTATATTTATACTTTTGCAACAACATTGCATTGTCTACCGTAGTATAAGCATTCTGAACAACTGGTAAGATCTGTGACACTAATCAATAATACCCGAATATTATTCGTAGACTGTTTGTGACTATGTGCTTCTCTTGATCCGACAAATTTTCGTGTATTTTTGAATGTACGAAGCCTGTGCTGCGCAGGCTAAAATTGAAGATATCTCAAACAAATCGATCGTGACTTGGGGGTGAAAACTATAGTATTGAGTGAGATAATCCAGAAATTGCTAATAGGTTACAGCGAGCACTGTGTGTGTGTGGCATAGGACGAGACGAAATCTTTACTTTAAACAATTTCCGAGTGATTGCAATGTAATTAAATAATCGACCCTACGATCCCCTAACCCTTGTTTTTATTTCTGGCACGACTTATTGTATATATTGTATAGGACGCTCCTGCTAAGCTTGATATTGCCTACGAATAATGCGCGAGCGAAAATTTTATGACATTTATTGTCATAAAAATTCCCGAAAATGCTCAGGCATTCATGTGGTCATATAATTCACTTGACATATGCAAATATTCGTTTGCACAAGTCCTTAAATTATAAGAAATGAAAAGTAAGGAGAAAAAAAAAAAAAAAAAAAAAAAAACTTATTCATAACATCTTATAAAACTGTAGGTAAAGTACTTAAAAAATATGAAAGGAAAAAAATGAATGAAAATGTTAATCACAGATTGCGTGCTCGTATTCAATATGAATTTACATAGTTTTATAAAAACATTTACACAACTACCGCCCTATGGATGAATATACTCATTATACCCATCTATCCACCTGCTTTGTGATTGGTTTTATTACCACAAGCACCCAACACGACTAATATATATAGGAATAAGGCCCTGAATAATAATAATAATAATAATATTTACTCGTATGCTCATGGTTAGATAGATATAGAAGAAATTTTCTTCTTTCATTAACCATAAACACAAATTTACTTAAAAGGCCTATAAGCAAATATATATATATATATATATATATGCATATATAATACGTTCATTTAAACTCCCCCTACTTTATAAAAAAATATAAAGTTTATATAGCAGAAGAAATAAATAAAAAATGAAAAAGAGAAAAACAAAAAAAAAAAATGATTTACAAATTGCCCGTGAAATGCGATTCAATATCCTGTGTCTGCAGGTCTCTGTCAGTTAGACAGTCACTCACTTACTTCATTTACTTCAACATTTGCATTTACGTGTACGTGTATGCGTAAAATTTTCTCATAATGTTAATAATAATGGGCCATTAAAACCCATTAATAATTGCCGTGGATATGTGCAGCGAAAACGTTTAACTCTTATTATTTAAACCTTTAATTTTAGGGGTTGAGCTGGAAACAATAAACTGACTCACAACAAACAACCATATCATATGGAACAGGTAGTTGTTCAATTGTTGCAATATGTGTTGTATCAAATGTGTAAAAAACAAAAAAATGAAAAAAAAAAAAATTGGAAAAAAAAAAAACCGCCACGTGACGGTCTTTTGTGTATATTCGACCCGTCCGATATGAATTTTACGATACGCTTGAATAATATAAAAATATTACTGTTGTACTGTGAGTTGGAATCAGGTGTCATATGCTTCTTGAAGCACAAGATAAGGTGATTGCTTGACCATGTGGCATATTGGTTGCAACGGATATTGATAATTTTTCAAATTTCAAATAGTTTTTCTTTCTTTCTTTTTTTCTTTCTTTTTTTTTTTTTTTTTTATTTTCTATCGTTTTCTTAAAAAAAAAGTGAAAACCATGCTTGAATGCTTTCAAAAGATAATTACCATTATTTGTGCACATTGAGCGATCCCAATGCGATCATAAACATCAACACTTTGGTCAATTTAATGAAAAGAAAAAATGATTTCGAGTAGTAGTAACTACTCCTTACACATAACTTTCCGAAAGAACATGACTGTGCTTACATAAATTTCTGGCAACGAAATAATCTCTCTTCGCTTAAGCCAAGGAAATCGATATAAATGTAATTTCGATAGATTCAGTTTTTTCAGAAGAAGAAGATGAAGATATATACATTTTCAAATCACCAGATTGAGCGTACAATCATTCGGGCCGGTACTGATAGTTGAATTGCAACTACTTTCAAATTTCATCAGTCAAATTTTTATCAAGCATATTATGTATGTATGTATGTACACAACGTGGAGATTCACTTTCAATCTTCATCGTAGCATTGGGTTTAATTGAATAGTTTCTAGAGTCAAGTTCGTAAAGCAATTTTATGCTCAAATGAAATGAAACTGTATTTTATGGCGACTAACACACATCATCTTGAGGGTAATTTCCGCGACAAAGGCATTTTCAAAACCCCTTGTGGGGGCATCTGAATAGGAATTTAATTTATTTTATTTTTTTTTTTTTTCATCGTTAAGTTAAGACTTCTTCTCACCACCTCGAACGCCCTAAAAAACTCATATCAAACAGTTGGGGTTCGATTTTATTTGTACTAAACCGAATCTGTGTCCACAGAAATTATTTTACTTTTTCGAAAAATTTTCCAAAAAATTACAAATTACGGACTTTACTAAGTCCGCTCTAAAAGTTGGTGTCGTCCACAATATCACATATTGCGCATAATTAACCATTTCACTGGCGTGTACGCTTAGTGGAAAGCGGCACGTGCATAGGACCAAATTCCGAAGCAAACTTTTAGTTGCTTTTCCTTAATTACAAAACTTTACGATCTTTAAATTTTTCAAGTTTAAATAATTAGATAAACATTTGCATTTTAATTTGAGATTCTTCTACGAATAATTCTTCAAATAAATCAAGTGACAGACAGACACATCCAGTACATTATATAACTATTTTATTGCTTTATAATTAATTGCGACTATCGTATATTTATTTATTTTTTTAATAACAAAACGGATGTAAGCCTTCAGCAGTTTGCTTCAAAGTGATGCAATGTGCTGCTTAGTCCAAAAAACAAAAGACCAAAATTGATCTTCTTTCAAAGCTTTCAAAGACAATAATTGATGTGTGAGGATTTTTTTTCTCCATTCATCTGCACATTAATGCTTCGTACAAAGTCAATATATTAACTGATGCTTAAATCTCTTTACGTATCGAGTCTGATGTATGTAACTAACAAAACTAATAATAATGAAATTTGTACAATTTTAAGAAGCTAGGGCTAGAGCTAAGTTCAACTATATGCTTACGAAACAAGTTTTAGCTTCTCCTCATTTAAATGTTTAAAAACGGGGCAACAATTGAAGATTTTGCTTTTGCACGCTTTTAAGTATTCGAAAACGTAGTAGTAGTAGTAGTAGTAGTAGTAGTAGTAGTAGTAAAAACAAAGATTTGAGAAAGACCTAAAGTGAATTAGAAGAGCGATAGATTGAATTTTCGATGGAAATCTTTATCCCGCCAAAGCTCATCCATTAACTGCATAAGCTCTAGGCAATAAATGCAAAGGTAAAAGTCTAAATATAGCATGGACTTCCTGTACTTCGTGATGCCAAAAAGTCATACCAATAATATTTAATTTTTAATTTCTAGACATAACCCATTTCACTCATATATTATATCATATCATCTTCCCGAGCGTCCTCAATATAAGAAACGTAATGGAGAGACACACATGTTTTATAAGGTCCCTTACACACAATATAATATCAAATATCGTATTCCTTCGTTCCCTCTTTCCTTCTTTTTTTTTTTTTTTTTTTTTAAAATCAAGATTACTATGAAAACTTTTCCATTTTCACTATCTCGCAAGTTAATGCAATAAAATCCAAATTACGCGCGTAAGTAATAAATTCTCTCGTTACTTTGTTCATAAGTTAATATGTCTTTTATTACTGTCATATTCAATATTATTGCGAAAAATTTTGACGGAACTCACGTCAAACGAAAAGAAAAATTTCGAATCTAAATGTTACATCCTCGATGCAATAGAGAGAAAACTTGCCGACGATAAGTAGATTGTCCTTCAGTGCGACAAAAAAAATTTTTCATAATATTCTTCAACAATCAACTCCTCTAGCCTGGCAGTCGTTAAAACTTGTTTTAACAATTTTTGGGCAAGTAGAGGAAACAAATTTTAAAATTCCTTATGTGAATCGCCAACAAAACAATCAAAAAAAAAAAAAAAGAAAAACAAATCATAACGAAAGAGCAATAGTAAAATATTATAAGCGAAATATTATCCACACATACATACAAGAAAAAGGAGCAAAAAAAAAAAAAAAAAAAAATATAAAAAAAAAAAAAAAAAATTTTAATTTAAATTTTTAAATTTTTTTTTTTTTTTTTTTTTTACTATTTACTACAATAATGAAAAAAAGTATACACACAGGTACACAAACATGCGAGCATGGAATAGAACATGGTCTGGTACCAGTTGGAGAGTGGCACGAAAGCCAATCGTCAAAGGATGACTGAGTGAATGACTGACTAGTTGGCTGGCTGAATAGTAAGTGGTTTGCTGAGCCAACCAACCAGCCACAGGCCTCTAGATTTTCAATGCTTTATAGCCAGCCAATAGTAGTAAGCTTTTTGTGGGCTTATTTTCTATTTTGTTTTTATTTTTTATTTTTTTTTTATTTTTTTTTTTTTTAATTTTTTTTGGCTAATGAAACACGCAGAGAGAGAGTAGTTAACAATAAAATAGCCTGCCAACAGTTTGTGCATTGAAACTGAATTAAAGCACATGAGTGGAGGATCTGAATGGACAAAATTTCTCATAAACAGAATAAACAGCGAATACATTCGATGTTTTTTAGCTTACAACATAACCGAAATTATTCAATTCATTTTTTTTTTTTTTTTTTTTTTTTTTTTACATACATTTATTATTGTATAAGTTCTCCTTGGTTGGAATTTTGATAACTAACTGCCAATCTTTGATATATATCATGCGCGCTTATATAGATACTATATAACGAATATATCTATATTCTAAGAATCATAAGTTCAATTATATTTTTGATTTACATGCATACACATGCATATATATGCGAATGTTAATACAAGTTAAGCATTCCTATTCCCGCTACCTCGCGACACGTTATTTTCATAGCTTGTCTTCATTGCCGGAAACGTTTTCGTTGTCAATTTGGTCGCTGTATTTTATTGCCTTCAGTTGACAGAATAAAATATCGATTTATATTTTTGAATTTTTCCTTACAATTTTTTTTATTTTTTTTTTTATTATTATTATTATTATTATTGTATTAGCGTGGTGGGGTGAGGGTGGGTGTATCCATCTCTAAATGATTTCATGTTGGTCTATATAAAAAAATAAAATTATGGGCACATAGCAAGTGTGAGTGATTTGATATAGTCATGAAAATATTCTAAATACGACAATTAAATTATGGCAATAAAATTTTTTCATTTTTTTATTACTATTTTTTTTTTTTTTTTTTTTATTTCATATTCACCTCCGTGTCAACGTTTCCTTTTGCCGCATAAACCTATTCACTGTATAGCTTGAAGTCTGATATGCGATCTAAATCGCATGAGTTAATCTAATCTAAACTGTTAAAAAATATTTATTATATATTTTTTTACGTAATTTTTAATGTAAAATGAAAGTTTATGTTCTAATAGCAAACCCAAGTCCATGCAACAATTAATTCATATGTGGAATTTATCATTAAGCGTCGGTCCCCAATGAACTTTGTCTTTTTGAATAACTCAACTCGTTTGTCGCGTATGTTGAATCTATGTTGCGTCCCATCTGACCCCAATAGCTCACGTCTTGGCACTACTATAACCTGAATATGCTATGACTGAACACGTTCCGCATATTGTAGAAAGCAATATATTACTCTTCTGTTTATATCGCGAACTTTAAAAAGCCAAAGTTCAAATAGCAACAGAAAAACCGCCAAGATTCAATTTCAAGATTTGAGGTAAGAGTGACTGCTCTTAAGAAAAACTCATATTTCTCTTAGAACTTGATAACCATATATATTGGCCATCTATTTTATAGACAATTAAGAAAGCTATATTTGACTGGGGCCGAAACTCGCATACCCGCCACTATTAAAATCCTTAGCGCGCCCATGCTTTTATATTATTATGGTCATCAAAAAGTGAACGGGATAAAATTTATCTTTCACTTTTTAGTTCACCAAAAGGTATTGTGACGAAAAACTTAATGTACTACCTCGTGACGCCCACCGTATTTAATGTAGAATTAATACACTTAGCTCGCCGCCTTCCACTCTCAAAGGCCGAAATCAACGGCTGGCGTGTGCTCTGACCAACTTGACCGATTTTCAATACCAATCTGTGTGCAGAAGTTCTCAATGTTTTCCATCAACTTTGAAGTCGGTGTTTTCAGTTTTGCGTCCAGGAGAATATCAACAACACACCATACTACGGATAGATATAATCGTCTAGGAATTTCGTCCTGATGAAGAAAATATACACTTTATAGGGTGTCTGAAGGCTTCGCTTTGGGTGTTGCAAACATTATTACAAAATGAGTATACAACTTATCCTTCGATGGTGGATATAAAAAGTGAAATGTAATTCATCGAAACATAGCACTGTCTAAATGAGATACCATTCAAGAGCTTCCAACTGAATTTGCATTGACTTATGTAACCAGCCTTTTTCCTCTGATATGAAGCTTTCTATGTACTTAATGGCCATTCTTCTCATGTTCCGAACAATTTGTCAGCATTGTACTGCCAAAATCTGTTGCTTTTGAAAAAAAACTCCTTCAGATAACCGTCTTATTTTTTCCATCTTCTCGTGTTTTTTATCCTAATCCTTGGAAAGTGAAGAAAGCTTTCGTTTAATCTTAAATTTTTCAAAGTCACATTCTCTTCTTCTTCTTTCATTCAGACGATATCAATTGCTAAACCGCGCTTCCATCTCGGTTGCGATTAGCTTTTTGAAGTCCCAAGCACGATACGATGAAGCGTGACTATCGTAAATCTCGCGATTCACTACAAGTGCATATAATCTCACGTTCACTTGGTAAAATTGTGCAAGTTCCTAATTTTGATATCTGGATAATGAAATAACGGAAATTTAACTCGCACATATTTAGGATTATCTCCGATCCCCGAACACATGCAACACTCGTCGGTTTTTATTAAAAACCGAAAAATATTTGTGGGTATACGAAGCCGTGGCGAAGGGGACCGTTGACAGGAAAATCAACGCTTAACATAATAGCGCTTGCATTTGACTGTGATCGACTGCTATGGAACTGCGTGATTTCACGCGAATTAAAATATCCCGCATGCAGTGTTACAAGCAGAGTATTTTCGTGGAAAACTTTATAAGTTTAGCATTATTTGTAGAATTACCATGCTCGGCTAAAAAACTCGGATCAGTCCCTGGCGTCATAGCCAGGGTTGCCAAATCAATTCATTGCTTTAACTTGTAAGTTGAAAGAGAGTCTATCTTATGCAATGTTGGTCAAAAGGTTAATATTAGGTAATCCCGAAAATTTCTTATAGGTGTTCACTATAAAATAATATCAAAATTTTTTTTTTTACATAAGCTATAAATTTGTTGTTTTAGATGAGACAAATTTTTCTTTGAAATCTTACGAATCGTTATGTGTCGATCAGCTTCAGTGATAATCTTTAGTTGGCCGTTAACGATTGTATTTCGTCTTCCAGAACGTGATAAAGGTTTCACTGAAAATTTCCCGAACGAAATTTAACAAATCAATTTTGGCAAGTGCTTTCTGCTACAGCATTAGTTCCATACACAACACACACTTCTCGATGTGCTTCTGCTCACTTCGATCTTCTACATCTACTTTACTTGCATACGCTCGCGCTAACATAGCATGACCGATCACCTGAAAAGTTTTTTACAAAATAATCGCAAGCCTGCTCTACATAAATATATATGCGTTTAGCTTTAATTATCCGCTTAGCTAGCGGCAAATTTCCGGACGATCCAATAGATTTTGACAAATAACTTGTAATGTCTCTTATCATGCATATAGATAGCATCGTAAAATTACTTATGCAAGGTAAAAATATTACTTATGCATAGAAACAAAAAAGAAAATCGTAAAAATCCATTCTACTTGTCGCCAAAATTTATGACGTCACGGTAAAACTAGGAAATTTTCCCGGTAAACAACTTCTATTATTTTTTTTTTTTCGATTCGGAGGTAAGTCATTCACTTATAGGCCTATATCTCTAGCAACCGAAGTAGACATCATCTGGAAGGAAGACAGCACGTATAGATTATTTTGTGAAAGTCAGAAGACATTGTGTCAGCAAGTTCAAGATCAGTGTCGTTAGTCCGAGGAAGAGAGAATCGGACAAGAAAGGAGCAAGAATAGGTTGAGAGCAATGAAGGATAGAATATAAGTGTAAGATATATTAGAAGGAAAGATCGGCAGTTTTGACGAAGGCAATTAGTTCCTTGAGATTAGCAGGATTGTGAGCACAAAAAAGACATGATCTAATGCGTTGTACCTACCGAATAAACCGAAGAAGAGTCTAATCTTATCAAAATTTCTGCGTCTGAAGATGACACATGTTCAGTCGATTCAGTTGAACGGCATGTGTCGCACTTGTCATTGTCCATCGTCCGGATCATTTTAAGCTAAGGTTTGTCATAGGCATGATTAGTGATTAAAGGGTAGAGACACCCACGATCTCCCACGACAACAAGAAGAGAGCTAGAATTTGGTAGGGGTTTGATTAGATATGGACGGATAGAAACTTCTATTAATATGCAATGAGCTTAACAAAATGTATTAGAGTCGAGAGTAATTAAATTCAATAACTTTAGAGTAATAATTTTGAGAAATGGTTATATTCGTCATCGAAATATATAAATTAGTTTAATTTTCCTGACATAAAAATCTTATTATTCTTCTCCCATTTCCATCATAAAGTATTTAAAATTAATCTTTGCTGGCGTATAGGGCGAGCGAGCCCTTATATGCATGTGATGTGCATGGTGTAGTCAAAAAAAATTAATAAATAAAAATCTGGCTGGCTTTTGCCGAGAAATTTTCATTATTGTATTTTAATTATTTTGAAAAGGAAATTGTTGTTTGAGGAGTGGTCGTTGTGTAGCGATTCGATCCGATTCAATTCATATTTTCAGCACAGTATATATAAAAATACATGGGCAGACAATATCAGAATACACAAGTTTAAAATCGATTTTAAAGTGATCCTGATCCCATATGGTACTAAAGAGGTCGATATCTCTGGATCTTAACTTTACATACATACAAATACTACAAGTGGTGTAGAATATAAAAACCAAAAAGTTTGTTATATTTTATAGAACGATAGGCCGAAGTTCGCGAGGGATTTGTTTGTACGCCAAGGTAAATTAAGGATGGTTGGTAGTCTAATTTTTGTAAGTAGAATAGAATTGGAATGGGCGTCAAATGGGCGTAATGATATTTGCATACAGAATACAAAATTTCCAAATACGTTGTCCAAGCAGAATGTTTTTGAAAACTATATTAATATACCAAGTAAATTGCATGTCAGCCTCGGCGTGATCTAAACAATGGATATTTGAAAAAGTTGCCCGAATATATATATATATATAGAATTTTCTCAGTCGCGTTTACCGCTTTACGATACAAATGTTTCGTTTCCTCTATTTTTATTGGTCAATGTTTTTTTACAAATACGCATAAATCAAATTCATTTATACAAATACATAGAGACATGAAATTTACAACATACAAAAGTCATTAAAACTTTGACCAGTAGTAGCAATTAAAACTTTTTGCACACAACTTAAGTATATAACCCTAACAGGTATGCATTGCATGCAACCAAATGCTATTTACATTAAACAACTTTATATTACGCGATATAAAATTCCATTTTTATACGTAACACCGAAAACTGAAAGCATACTTACTTTGACATTCCTTTTGTGGCACTCGTCAAAAGCTCATCAAAAGGCACGTAACTGATAGTCGTGGTTAGTATAGAAAATTTCGAATCAATTTAACCTATGTCCGTCTGTCCGACAATTAATTTTCAACGTGTGACCCATCAATTCTTAAATTCATTCTTCTTTTCCATATTCGTTCATACCCCATAAAAAATGTTGAAAAATTCGTCATTCGTATTCCCAATGAAAATGTGAAGAGTATTCAAGATTCGCTTCAAGGGCAATGTATTCTTCGGTCTGCTTATTTCTAGCTCATAGTGCAAAAATTGCTTCGAAAGAGAACAGCGGAGAATGGTAAAAATGGAAAGGACACTTTTGATAAATTGCGCAGGCGCTTTACTGGTAACCGTATTGAGGAGGGAGGACTACAACGAACAAGGAGCAAACTAAACTGTACTGAGATTTGTTAGACATTTCAACCCTCATTTTAATAGACACGCAACTAAAGATAGAATTTAAAACCTCAGCAACGTCCTGTCATAATGATAGTAAATATGAGGATGAGTGTAGGGGGGAATGTTTAGAGTCTTTTTGATTTCCCTTTTGTCAAAATGAAGTCCATCCTTTGTTTGGGATAAAGAAGAACGACTTAGCACGCGACCATCAAAATATATATAATATTTTCATATGCTAAATATATAATATATAAGCAGTGTTCGCAACAACAGTACTACGGCGTACTGATTTTGTCATTTCACTTGCAACACATAACAAGCATATAGAGCGTTTGTATATAGCACTGGGTAAATTTTATATCGTTCGCTTTACTAATTCATAATTTAGAGTCTCTTCTCCGGTATACCCATCAAAGCAACCAACCAAAGAGTCTATTTAATGACTTCTTTTGACTCATAACTAAGATCATTAAGCAACTTTCTACAAAAATTCTCACTCGGACTCGGATTTCAGATGAACATGGATTTAATTTCGATTTTTTTTTTTTTTTTTTAAAGTGATGATTAGTTTTGGCAGTAGTCAACGGTGCATTATTGTGTTACAAAAATTTGGAATTGTTTTGCAAATGAGAAAAGTGAATGATAGATAATATTCCTTATCCCTTGTTGAACACTCTGCAAGAAACTTTTTGCGAACAACATCACGATAATTGAAGATGACAATTAGTAGAGAACTTTAGCTTAAGTTGGAGTGGCTCAAGATATTCCCTTGGTTTGTTCGAATTGTATCAAGTAGAGGACTTTAGCTTAAGTTGGAGTGGCT
>NW_023998414.1:12373103-12412571 GCF_014805625.2 Glossina fuscipes | reverse complement strand
GTTCGAATTGTATCAAGTAGAGGACTTTAGCTTAAGTTGGAGTGGCTCAAGATATTGCCTTAGTTTGTTCGAATCATATCAAGTAGAGGTCTTTAGCTTGAGTTGAAGTGTCTCAAGATATTCCCTTGGTTTGTTCGAATTGTATCAAGCTCGTAAGTATAAGCATGCATTGGCCCATCCATTATTAGTAATTTTTATTCAATCAATCATTATTCATGGTACGAACTTGTTCCTCAAAAATATTAAAGTGTTTTAGAACATGACAAGAAGACAAACGAAAACTCGATTGCTTTCAACAATTTATAAAAGATTCTTTCATTCATAAATTAACAAACTGAAGAAAATGAAAGTTTTCTCTGATTTTAATGATAGTTACATCAACGTAACAAAAACAACAATTTACACTGATATCCACCGTTTCTTATTGAAATCGTCGGAATCACTAAAACTGTCTTTAAATTTACAATGGCAATGAATATCTAGAAAACTTGGTTCGGTGGTCTTTCGTTCTAGTCACACCACCCCAATTTTCATGATACTTCATTCACAATAAAGCATTGCTTTCGTGCAATATCGGCGAGTTGTCTTTACTTCTCTCACCTGTTTTATGTGCTGTTAGGATCAAATATTTCAGATATATTCCCTTACAGTTGCAGTAGTAATATCATACAATGCCTGGACATTCGGATGATGAGGGCAACCAAAGGATCGATTGTCTTGATAGGTCCTGAACCGTTTTGTAGCGTGGCAAAAAAAATTCATCAAATCTCATGATAAGGCACACAAACTACTGAAACTAAGAAGAAGCGACCCATGTTTAATCACCGGCTTCAACGCGGATCGTAATTCTCTCAGACACCATCTGAAAAACACGAGTATGTTCGATACCGATTCGTGTAGATTCTGCCAATGGGCGAGTGAAACGTTCCATCATATCCCATCTGAATGTGAGAGTATCTGCAAAATCAGACGCCATGTTGCTCGGTAGGTTGCTCGCACTCACAGATGATGGCGGGATTTTGTAAAAATCCTAAAACTGGAAGGCTAGGGGCATGGGCGAGCACAATAGATCTTCTAGATCGCATTACATCTTGTCCACGTGCAATAATTTTTATAACCTCTAATCTCTTATTACCAAACTCAACTTTTCTCAATTACTAATGATATCTTAGAGCTATTTGAAGTTGATACCAATGGAAACTACTCGATGGAAATTCGATTGAGCATATTTTGTTGTTAAATAACATTACATGACATTCTAAAGATTTGCTTTAAATAATTGACTTTCCTAAGATGTTTTAACTCAGTCGTGGTCTATTGGTTCATCCTACGGAGTTGCGCTTCATCCTTGAACAATTGCTCAACTTATTTCAGAATATAATCTAAATTCCTTTGCCGTACGGATCTAAATTTTGCAAAACAAGACTGCCTGACAACATAATTTAGATATAAACAGATTTTTATCATAATAAAATTGTAAGCAACAATTATATGAATCAAAACGGGTGATCACAATTGTTAAGATGCATTTTACATTTCAATGCAATTTGCAATAGTAGCGGTTCGATCCTGAACGCTTCGAATTTGATCTGTATCTTTTTTGGTTGCATTTTTCTTAACTAAAATCAAGGATTCCCAAAAGACTTAACGGAAAATAAATAAATTAAATGTGCATCGCTTTCTTTATATTTTAGTGACCGTTTCCCATACTACAAATCAAATGATGATCGTTGGAAAAACTCTGTACGTCATAATCTTTCGATAAATCCGCATTTTCGTAAAGGAATCAAAGCCCCACAAGGTGCTGGTCATCTGTGGACAATTTCCAGTGGCGACTCTGCCGAGAATGTATTAGCCTGGGAGCATGTAAATAAATGCTATCGTAACTGATCAAATCATAAAAAGTTTTCAACTATCTCTTTCAATTTGTAGAAAAAACAACGATTAGATTTATTCTTTAAAATGGAATCAATTAATCGTGAGCGTCTTTTACAACATCAACAGCAGCAGCAGCAGCAGCAGCAGCAGCAGCAGCAACAACAGGAGAAACATAATCAAAATTGTGAGCATAAACAAGCAAATTGCCGAGAAGATCAATCAGCTAGTTGTGGCATGTACGACGAAGCCGCTATAGCAGCAGCCGCCATACAACAGGATATGATGCAGCGTCAACAAGAGCAACATCTCGAGTCTCTTTCTAATTCTCTACAGCATAGCGGTAGTATAACGTTAGATTCTCCCGGTACTCATGCCATTCAATCGTTAACCTATAATGATCTATTAAGCGATGAAGAGTTACGTAAAACAGCAGGTCAAATATTGAACGGTATACATCGCGAGGTAGAAGTGCAATCTGTAAATCAATCTATTATTGGCACTTATCACGATGTTCTACTAGATAATGGTAAGGAACATATTAAAATCTTATCTTATATTAAATAATTTCACAATATATTTGCAGAAGATTATTTAAATCCAATTCATAAAGATGTGGCCGTTCACGAAAGTGGCCTGCAACAATCGTTATCGTCAGCTTCGTCCGCTGCCTCTCAGTGCGCAACAAACAGTAATCACAGCTCGACCCAGTATTATATAACTGAAATTGATGGTATGGATTTGGGCGGGCCGATGTCACAACCTAACGATAACAACACACCCACAACTGAAGAATCGGACACAGCGCTATTTAGCGACGAGTTCAATTTAAATTATTTCAGTTACGCGGCTGTTAATGACAGCATTTCTTGACCCAGAGAACCAACAACATTAATAAATCATCACCATCATCCTCAGCAGCAACTGCAACCCCTTTTAGTGGTGTTACCTCATAGCAATTAAAAGCATTAGCAAAAAAAAAAAAAAAAAAAAAAAAAAAAAAAACAAAACAAAAAAAGAAGAAATTCATTATAGTATAACAAGCTATTTGAAAGACACAAACTTTTAACGTAAATGGATGAAGATGTTAAGTTAATTATCTAGTCCTTCTCTACATTTCGTGTGTAAATACTGCATATACAATATATAAAAATAAAACTATAAAAATTTTATTACTCGAGGTTATTTATTACAAGTTAGTTTTTTTTTTTTTTTTTTTTTTTTGGAAATTTAATATTTACAGTACGTTGACATGTTGATTTTAAGGAAACACGATATAGTTCTTACATCAATCAAGGCAAACGAGAACCAACGAATTTAAAATTACATTATCATTATATGTATATACATATATATATATATAAATATATATATATATATAAATATATATGTAAATTTCAGTTTTATGCAGTTTTGTGAAGAAAAAAGCTCAAACTCCCAAATTTGGACCAGCGTACCAGCACAGTATTGTATCTAATGGAGAAGCAGAGGGAAGATAGACAGCACACGCTTTGCACACGCTCCACATTATTAATTTGAAATGATTTCGATACAGTTCAACTAAGAATTCACCTTTTGCCCCCATAACACGCCTATCAATTTCAATAACAGGCTTACAAGTAAACTCAAATGTATTTGAAATACACTTAACGCAACGCTTAATAGTCATACTTTCCCCTCATTATTATCTATGATCTTTTGCCATTTTATCGGGTAACTTATGGAAGGGAAATAGTCATCGAACTGTTTACGCATATCTTTGCAACTTCTGTGAACCGCTGAACTGCGAGATATGACTGCGTCGATCTGAATAACTGGCAATCCAGGAGACGCCTGATCTGCAAAATGCAGCAGATACATTAGAACTTTCCGTACCTACACTAAAAATTGTTTCTTTGTTTTTGCTTATGGGGGGGTGGGGGGGTGGGGTAAGACAAACGTATGCAAACTTTTGTCATTTTCACGACGACAATTTTGTGCCAAAAATTTCGCAAAAAAATGTTGTATGTGTTTATGTGGCATTATCACTGCAAGCCATTTTGAATCATGTGCGAACCTTTGCCTGCCATTTGTCTAGAGTGATCCAGTTAAAAACACAAAAAAATACAATTCCATAAATGACATCCATCTCTTTTTTGATATACACTGAAGGACAGCTCGTAAAGAACTGAAACTTTTTTACATTGTTCAAACATCAATATCAAAGTCATCCATAGCTAAAATTTTGGGAAAATTGAATGCGTCAGATACGTTTTATCAAGCAGCCATAGGCTACAGTCAAGCAATTACACTGAAGATATATACGTCGGATGGAGAAGTACAACTGAAATGCTAAGAAATGTAGCTAAGAATAGATTTGGTTTTAAGCAAAACAAGCCGAAGAATCAATAGAGAACTGATAAAATATTGCCATTTATGAATGAAAGAAGAATATACCTGCAATGCTATATAATACGATTAAAGATACGAGAAGTAAACTACTTATGAATCGAAAACCTTTTATGGGAAAATCATTTTCAATTAGCGAGCGGCAACTGCAACTTGCACAAGCAATTAAAGGAAACTTTTCCGCCAGCAAAGAGAAAAAATGCCAGCTATTCTGATGCATAATCGTAATGAAATCGTCATCGGGACTAGAAGAGAAAAATGAAGATATAGGAGATATAGGAAGATTATATTCATTAATTATTTGCAGATGATACGAGGTCTGTAGACTTTCCAAAATAATGATCAATCATCATTTTACGGGGCCACGCATTTTATGAAGAATGAAATAGGAAAAGCTACAAAAAAAATACCAAAAAAGGACAAGACCATAAGTAACGATGAAATATCGACAGAGATTATAGAACTGATAAATGATGATAATGTGGATATCCTGCATAAATTATGTGATGAGACCTATGAGACAAAAAGCCATTTATCGTGATGACTGGCTAAAATCATCATTCATCGCATATCCAAAGAAGAAAAACGGAAAATATCACAATTATTGAATGATTGATATTCGTGATGAATTATGTGTTGAAAATATTTCTAAGAATAATTCAGCAAAAGGTCTACGGTGCGAATGCGAATCATCATTACTTGGCTGTATTCAGTTGAGTTTCCGGAAACGCGTTTACACCCGAGAAGTTTCTATTCGGCATTCATGTTCCAGTGCACAATCGTAAAGGCGTTTTTCCTCTTCTTCATAGGTTATGAAAGAGCGTCTAACAAAGTACAGTATGACAAATTAATCAACATCTTGAAAGATCTTAGTATTGAAGATGGACAAATTTGTTAATGTGTCGCACAATTTCTTGCTTGATCACCGTGCGCAACAATCATCAAGACGGTAAATTAGCTCTAACGTGCAGAAATCACTTGATCAAATATGTGAACAATTAGCAAAATCTTATGAATACTTCTCGCTTCTACTGAGGCAAATCTGCAGATCTTCGCCATATTTGAATATTAGTTAATGTAATGAAGAAACTTATGTATTACATTTTATAAAACAAATACAATTTACTACATATTTCATAGAGCTATCTGCAAGTTGACAGAATCCATTATCGGCATTGTTAAGAGATTCAATATCAACAGTGGATCGATCATTCATTCGGATAATGCTCACTACTAAACTTATTATAGCTATTTGGTATGCAAGTTGTTGTTGTAAGTTATATTATCAATAATATTTTGGCAAATTTTTGTTATTTTTTTTTTTTTTTTCATTTTGTTTCTTAGCTTTTTTATAATTTTGAACAGCTTATTTATTACATACATATCATCAAATATTGGACGTTTGTTCAAGATTTGTTTATGAATACTCTCTCTCTCTCTCTCTCTCTCTCTCTCTTAAGGAGCCCCTTTGCTATATGTTACTTATATCAGATGATCGCTACAATCATGTATTTACCAAAAATCTGAACATGTTCGCGTTTGGATAAAACAAACGTCCATTTTGCTACGCCTACAACGATTTAAAATATTATAGGATGATCAAGAGATCGAATACATACTAATAATTAATAATAATGATGATGATGATCTGTACAAATTATTTTGCTTAAATCAAGTTCAGTGAGTATGAATTCTTATGTGCACATTTATGTATTTATTACGCATTTACACGGAGTAAATAATGAATGATTGACGGTATTTACAAATTTAACTTCCATGTATATGCGATAATATAGTTTCAATGTCTATGGTTTGCATTTTTGGAGACACACTCTTATTACATTCCTTTGCACATCCATTCTTAGCCTCAGCATCCGATGTTTCCCTGCAAAAAACGAAGATATTACATTAAAGAATTGTAGTTTTTTTGCGATCAATTTATTTTTTTTTACTTACCTTCCTTCACGTTGCTGCTTGCAAGTATCATTTTGTGACGTTAATTGCGTTTTGCTGCTATTCTTTCGAGCAAGTACAGGTGTTGAGGTAGCAATTGGTGTTCGAGATTTCGGAAAGCATACTTGTTTTCCATCAGCTTCTTTACCACGCTCGTCGTTAATACGCACCTTTTTAAGCTTTTTAGCTTTGCTTCGTTTAAGTTTTTGTGTTTCGTCGCAACAAGAATTTGGCTCGCAACTATATAATAATATAGTTTCAGTTATGCTCCAAGTATGAATTTCATTTTGATCAATGTCTACATGCATTTTTACATTGGACAAATCATATTTTATGGCTGGAGGCGGCGGCGGTTCATCGGGCCCTTCATATTTTATGCAAATAAAACGTTTCGTATCAGTTTCGTCAATGCTAACTAATTCGCAATCCTCGAGGATATCATCATCTTCATCAACGACATTTAAAGAACTCCCAATGTTGCCATCATCACAGGCAGATTTTGCTTGATCAACATGATCATTAGTAGCGGTGTCCTTTCCATTTAAACATTTTTTATTTATGTTATTGTCATTGATTTCAACAATTCCCGTTCCCGTTCCCGTTCCCGTTTTTATCTTTGTTTTGCTCTCGTCACTATTTTGAGTTTGCCTTTTCGCTTGTATTTTATTGTCACTTTTGCCTGATTCCCTTTTAATTTTCTGCGAAATCATGTAATTTTTCGCTTTTACATGAATTTTTGGCTTAACCGGCGCTTTCATCGACTTTAAAGGCCTATCTTCATCTTCATCATCATCATCATCATCATCATTATCTTCCGTATCTTCCGATAATTGTTTTTTCCGCCCTTTGCTTGTAGATAATTTTTTCTTGTTATTTAATGGCTTTTTCACTTTGACTACAGCAACCTTTGGTTTACTAACCTTAACAGTTATCTTACTTTTAATCGGTGACGGTTCAATTATTGTCTTCTTACCGCTACGTTGTGTTGTTTTTCGTAAACGCGGTGATACTCGCAATGCTGGGGCTGCAATCGATTCCTTCTTTTCATTTAATAATTTTTGAGACGTCAAAGCCACTGTTTGATGGCCACTTTTAAATGATAGTGGAGTTCGTACAAATTTTTTACCGGGAGTTTTGCATATATTGCGTGTAACAGGACGTGCTTCTATAGGTAGACAACGCCTTTGAGGCGGATGATTTGAATTAGTCATCGAATGACTTAAACGCAATCGCAAATTTTTATTTTTCGACTCATTACTGCTTGCAGATCTTAATACAACTGTTTTCGGGATTTGTTTTTTCGCTGATAAATTCAAAGCTGTTAAAACTTCCATAGAACGTTTGCTATCCTCTTGGGTTTCATAAGAGTTGTTGGGAGTCGGAGTGCGAATGGGTGAGGCGGTCGATTTTTTACCTTTGTCACGCATTGCATGCATTATTCGCGTTGCAGACCGCGCTGCCAAAATATTGGGTGCTGCTGATGAACCGCTGTTCGCTCGATCTTTCTTTTGAATGAAAGCATCAGTTTTAAGCTTTTCCTTGAGACGTTCGCGTTTCATTTCTAATTCTTTGGACTCTTTATGTTTCTTCTCTGCTGATTTTAACGGTAAAGTCACTTTAATCGTGGTTTGTTTCTCGATTTCTTGAGAGCAGTTGCCACCTTCAAACCGATCTACCCTATTGGTTGTAGTAAAATTTTCCTTAATCGGTGTCAACCAATTTCGTATCGGATAACGCACTTCACCCTCATTGCTGATAAGCTGTGAGTTTTCATCATTATCACTTAATTGTAGCTCTTGCCATTCGTCGCCTTCGGTGCTACTAATGCTAGACAAATTGTCTAAATCTGCTAAAATTAAATTGGATGAAGCTTTCTCCTTAATTTCCTTAGTTTTCGAACAATTTGAACAATTTGAACTTGATGAAGAAGATGAAGAATCTCTTGACGTGTTTGCTGAGGAACTAGAAGACGACGACGACGATGTTGATGATGACGAGGAAGACGATGAAGAATCTTCATCTTCGGCAGCACTTATTTCTGGCAGACCAGAAGCCAAAGTATAATGGGGATCAATGTCTTCTATTTCAACTTGTTCTGATCCCAAAGGCTTAACTCTCTTTAAGACATCGGCTTCAATTCGTAATTTTTCTACCGATATTTCAACTTCAATTCCTTCTTGTACATTGTCGACTGGTTCTAATTTCTCGGTTCCTTTAATCACCTTTACGGATTCGTCTTCTTCATTCGGCCGCTTCAGGGAGGGCGGTTTCTTTTGTCCGGAATTTTTCAGTAATTGATCAATGTTTTGATCTAAATTTTCGCTTTCATCTGGTTTGTAATAAGATCCACCCCCTGAGGAGTACTCAATATTACTGTTATTTCGGGGGGGTGTCGTACCTTCCTTCAAACCGAATGTTGTAAAACGAGATCCTGGCGTTACCGCATTAAGTAATGGGGTATCGAGTTCGCTTTTCGTAATAGATCCAAACAAAAAGGACGCGGAGGCACTCATAGCATTGTTAACATCATTCAGTTTGGCTGACGGTGTATTCAACGATGGAGCAAATATACCAGGAGTAGGCGGTATATATGAAGGACTGTGCACTTTAGACGGCGTTTCTAACAAGACACCAATATTGGCAGTAGATTTCTCATATTCTACAGTATTGCCTTCAAATCGTTTACTGTCAGCCTCCATTTGTACCTCTGTCACTTCTAATTTTGCCTTTGCCTCCTCTTTACTTTTTTCACTTTCTTTGGCTTTTTGCGGTGTTGGTATTTTAATGTTGAATTTGCTATGCTTGTCTTTAATTTGGGATTTATGCTCGTTCTTATCCAATATTTCAGTAGAGCCGTCCAGAGAATGATTTGCAATTTTAAAGTGACTTTCATTTACATTGACGCTTCTTTCATTTTCACGTTGCTTGTTCACCGCATACTCGTCAATTTTACCGTCCATACTATCCAATTGGTCAAATTCTATCGATTCTTCTGCCATTGCAGCTATTTGCTTTTCTTTTCTCTTGAGAGCAGCGGACTTTCTGCGTCTTATTCTTCTTTTCGTGCTTATTTTACGTCCGGGTTTCAATTCAGACATTTTGGCGTTCTCTTCGCGTATATGCATATCGAAATTGTTAATACGTACGTTACGTAAACGACGCCATTCTTCTACCGCTCCAATCTCAAAATTTTTGGATTTCGTTTCCTCGCTCTCTAGTTTGTTGTTAGTTTCGCCTGAAATCGTATTATCCTTGCCTTTCTTAATGACTTCTCGAGACGTTGGAGGAATTTGCCTTTTACATGCTCTGACAGCATTCTTACGTGATTGTTGGCGTTTAGGAGTATTATCAATTGTCGAATTTGCTTCCGATTTTATGGAGGTGCGTTTTTCGGCCAGTTTCGATTCTTCTCCGTTTATAACCGTCTGATTACTGCTCTCTTCGTGAATGAACAGTGGTGGTACGTTGCAACTGCTCGAACTATTTTCATTAACGATATGATTAGACGTTGCCGATATAGTAGGTAAAATTTCCACATTTTTTATAATCGGTTTTTCAGGTACGGCCATCGAAGTATCTGCCTTGGAATTAGATAGTATTTTATCATCTTCTTTAACATGCTCAACATTGACATCTTGTCGATTTGATATACTGAAAGTTCTTTGGAAACGGTTTAAATGCTCCCTACGTGTAGACAAAGGTGTCATTAAGGTACCCAAGCCAAGCTGTGGGCCCCTAGGCGAAAAAGTCAACGTACGTACATGTGACGCTCTTTTGCGTGGCGTTGATAAACTTTTGCAGGCTTTCGGATTGATAATGCCACATGCGGGGGTTGTCTTGTTTCCCAATAGATAACTGTTTGCAGAAGATGGCGGTTCACTCGATTTAACGATACCTTTATCTTTTTTGATATTCGTCGCTTGATTGTTTTGATCGTCGATCGAATTTAATTGCATATCAACAACAGGCTCAGGTAATGCCATGGAATCCTCGGCTAAGCTACTATTAGTCTGTAATTGCTGCCCGACTATTTCATTATTAAATAAGAAATTCGTTATTACAGCGTCATTAGCTAAGTACACTGGAAATGTTAACTGTCCAGTGGCCGAATCAAAATACAATTGATCATCTGTACTTTCAGTTATGCTATTAACAGAAGGCGGTAAGCAAGTTACTTGACTCAATATCTGATTATCGTTGCTGGCGATTCCCAAGTGCGGTTGCTGTGATTGTTGTTGATGCTTTTGAGCGCTCTCGTTTGAATTTAAAACAATCAATTTCGATACAGAAAAATTTGGATCTATCAGTGATCCAAATGAATTATTGGATATTAACTGATTATTTTCCTGGGCGTTCGAAGATGTTGCATTAGACGTAGCTGCTGTCACTGCTGTACGTATAATTAACGGAGTACGAGGCGGTGCGTTATGCGTCGATATGTTTAAAACATCCGAACAATGTGGATAGCTTAGGTGTGCAAACGATTGAGTAGGCACCAATGGTGGGGGTTCAGTGGAGGCATAAAGAGATTGTGTCCCGGGCATGTTACATTGTACAGCAATTGTTTGCGTTTGAGGGCGTGCAGTCCCTGTTTATAAATTAATCGAATTTTTAAATTAATAAAGTAAAATAAAAAATATGAATTGAATAAAAATCAGTTATGATAGGTTAAATAAACTAAATTAAATTCTAAAAGCGTGTTTGTGTTTTCTTTTAAAAAAAAAAAAAAAAAACCATATTATTACAATATATTTATTTAATACTATAATAATAATTTCTTCGACTAAAATAAGATAAGCGCTAAGCAACTAAGACGTTCGGCTCTCTATAAGAACGAGAGCGCGAAAAAAGAGACGGCATGGTTTAGTCGAATCATTTCAATTATTAGAGTGCCATTCATACGTCGACCTGTGCCCTAATGTTATTGAACAAGGGACTACATAATCAAAATATTAACTGTAGATATATATATAAATTCAAAACATGAATAGAAGAAAAAAAAGCATTAATAACAATACCGAATACTTTAAATGCGGATAAATTTTCTCACAATCGTTAACACGTTAATTATTGTACCGTTTTTTGTTAAAAATTTACACTTTAGTAAACATTTTTCTTAAATGCATAGATGAAATGTATGTGTGGATGAATTAATAGTATGGATTAATATAGAGTAATCAATTTCGCGTTATACGCTTTTTCCATTTTTTAGAAATACTCATCGGCTGTATATACATATTTGATCAACCTGTTTATTTATATGTTTTCTCTTTTATATCTGGCGCTTGAAGTAATTGATATAAGCCCCAAATTTTCTATGAAATGCAAGAAGTTCGCCCCAACACTACTATTCCCATCATTATCATCGGATGAAATTCAAAAGGCAACCATCTGGATCCGATCCGCTTAATTAAAAAGAAACTAATCAATTCGCCTCATATTATTACTTTGCCTTGTTAAACTGTCCATGTTAGATTCGAATATTTCAGTTTAACCGGTTCAATTACCAAACGGCTTGTGTAAATAAGACGAACTATGCAAATTTGGTTTTTAATTTAAACGATTAACTATAACACCTTCCATAGTTTTGCATTGTAAAATGTAGATGACGCATAGCATCGAGTAAATGAATGTAAGCTCTTCTTGCCACCAAATATCGTACATAGGCAGCCTGGCAAAACTGAACTAATTGCATTCGTTTCGAATAGTTTTGACGATTTTTTTAAGTTACATCATCTCATTATAAAAATCAAATGTTACTTAGGCATAAGCGTACCAGTGCATAGAAATATAACGCAATATGCATACATCGCTGATACGTAGATTATCGTCGTATAAAGACTTGTAAAGGTATTATTTATTTATTTATTAATTCTTAGGTAATAAATAATATAACCAGAAAAGATTTTTATAAAACAATATATTGGAGTTCTAAGTAAATCTATCGAATCTATTACGATTCTTGAACTTATTCCAATACATGCTTTAAAAAAAACTCAAAGTTACATTTTTTGTTCAAGACAAGATTGTGATTTCGAAATCTTGATTCCAACAAATCGGTAGAACCGAGTTGCATTTTCTACGCTAATAAATAATTTACCGAACCTTCTTTAAGCATCACAAGCCATTGACAAATATATATAATATACTCCGTGTGACAAATGAGCAATATCATAAAACTTACATGCTTCTATGCATTCTTCAACAATGGTATCATAGCTGGGATCGTTTTCGGTAGCTTCCAATATATCTTTCACCATATTATCCAATACTTGGCTAGGCAGAATTTGAGGCTCGGTTTCATAATTTGCATTATTATTTGGAGAATCAGTTTTCGCTGGCTCATTACCTTCAGTCTTACGCATCGACTCCGAATTGTTATTAACAGAAGTGTTCAGTACCTGATTAATATTATCCGCGAGCTTTTGTTGAAATTCAGAATTATGTAAAATAACGTCTGAAATATCCTAAAAATAGAAGAACTATATATTAATGGGGCAAAAAATTAAGTTTAGCTTAAGCTGTGAAATGCCCATTTTCTCTTTTATTAATTACAAACATTTAAACTGCTATTACCAGGCTAACGCATATTAACCGCTAGCATATATACTTAATTATTGAACAAAATTACATTTTGTGAATTCTAGCATTAAGAATGATTTTTGTTCTGCACGAATTTGTTTCATCCTTAGATGCCTAATCTAAAGTATGCATTAAGAGAAAAAACATAATTTAAGAAAATTCTGAAATTTTGCAAAACCTTCAACAATTTCCTCTACGCGAACGCAATTTACGCATGTTATCTAAAGGCGATGTATGTCGTAGAAAAGGAATTACGTATACACAGTAATTATTGAAGTTAACTTACCGGTAAAATGGGAGTTGAAATAGTAGCTTTCTTTGTTGACTTGCCAAGGGGGGTTGATTCGTTCTCATGTTTCTCTTTAGTCAACTTATGGTTCTCACCCTGTTGATCAGTATCACTAAGCTCTTCACTTGTCAGTTCCTTCAAGTTCTCGATACTGCTTGTTGAGCAGCTCTCCTCATCATGTCCTCTATTTATTTCATTTCGATGTTGTTGTGCACTTCTTGGAATAAGGAAGCAATAAGGTTCCGAAATCCGGCGTCGCTTATAACTTTCACGGTTTATCGAATTTTCATTTAAAGAAGCTTCTAGTCTTCTTTTACGACTAGGATTCGCATTAGTTTTTCCTTTGTTGCTCTCTTTGCCGCTGCTTAACCTTGAACATTTAGGCATCAAATGTTTGGAGGTACTAGGTTCATCCCCAAACCGAGTTGATAAAGTCAACTCACAATCTTCTAAAATTGCAATGACTTTATCCGATAGCTTATATTTCTGCGAGTCGAAATCTACAATTGCTGTAAACTTCGGCCACAATTGCTCAACTAAAAATATTGCAAGCTTTATTATAAATAACTGCATTAATAACTGGACCCATACCTTTAATTGATATGTTCACATATTCACATATTATCTCCTCCAGTTTAGGAAAGAACGAATGGGTTAGTAAACATTTTTTAAAAGCTGTGTATTCTTGTTCTAAGAATGGCGAAGTTTTGCAAAATACATGCGAAGCCTTCTCCAATTCTTCCGTTTTCAAATAGTCTAAATAAGTAAATTTTTGCTTTTAAAATCTTCCATAACAACATAAAAGAAAAATGAAAAAAACGAACCCCAAACCAAACGAGCGATATCCTTTTTGAGAACTACAACATCCATCACGATGAAAGTGGTGAGATTTTTCTCAAAGCTTAGTTTATAAAACAATTTTAAATGGTTTTTTATTCCTTTGTGTTCCGTTTGCCTTTTCTTCTTGAATTTCTTTTACAATCTTTACATATATTCTAATACGTTTACCGTTCTTCTGGCGTATTTATTTACCCATTGTAGAAAATGTTTTAAAGAACAAACTCTCATGCAAATTGTTTTATTTTTATTATTAAATCTATGAAGAAAAAAAACTGGTGCTTTTTTATCACAAAATATTTGCGAATTACTTTTTAGCGTCGTTTTTATATGATGCTGCTTCTTGTGTATTATTTGCCGCTATTTAGTATTATTGCTATTTACATTACTGTTGCCACAAATCTAAGGCGTAACCTCAGGTGCAATATCAACAGAAAGTGGCGATTGTTACAGCTAAACAGCTAGACAAATTTTCAATTGTTTTTATTATTCCCAGGATTTAAACGTATCGTAAAATGACAAGTTTATCATTACTATGTAATCAGTGTGTATGGCTAGAAAATTTAAACGTAGTTTACTTTTATGTATCTCTTTGATATTGGCATTGTCTTACAAATTAGAAATCAAATAAATTATTTTTTTTAATATAGCTTTATTAATATTACATTAACGGGTTTAGAAATTCCTCTGATGTATCTTACGATCTTTATTATTTCTTAACTCCACTCTCATATCGTATGTAAGATTGCTATGAAGCATAAATAAGAGTTACGATAAACTGTTCAATGACTATTTTGCGTGAAAATATTAGAATAAAATCTTTCTTGTTTTCCTCTTAAAGTTATCAAATTTATTAACTTTTTATTTAATCAAGAAGATGGGTAGTAAAAACAAGAAGAAGAAAGATGTTTCACAACAAAAGGAATCAGTAAAATCCGATGAAGTTACGCAAAAAATAGACAATGAAGAATTAGCGGCAACGGCAGATTTAGGCGAATGTAAGAAAAGCTACCGAAAACGAAAAAAGCATTACTTTAATGCCATACGACAACAAATGGAGTTTTATTTTGGTGATGCTAATTTAACTAAAGATCGTTTCCTTAGAAAATTGATAGATAAGGATCCATGTAAGTGGGCTTACGTTTACTTGTAATTAGATATATGACTCCTTAATTTCATATTGGTTATTTCAAGATGTTCCTTTGGATTTGTTTTTAACATTCAATAAAATAAAATGCTTATCTGCTTGCGTAGAGGATATAGTGAAATCTTTACATAAATCTGACTTGTTAGAAGTAGATGACACACAGAAAAAGGTAAGACGAAAAACTCCTCTGCCGGAAGACCGCAACGTAGATGAGAAGACTTTGTATGTCGAAGCATTGCCACCTAATGCTGATCATGAATGGGTACGTGGAATTTTCGAAAGATTCGGTAACGTTACTTACGTCTCTTTGCCCAGATATGCAAAATCAAGAAAAATCAAGGAATTTGGCTTCATTGAATTTGAAAAGGAAAAAAGCGTCCAAAAAGCTGTGAAAGCATTCGCAGAATTCAATGGAGTTTTGTGTGCCTTAGAGAAAGATCCAGCTGACTTAGCTAGTGTCAGGGCTTACCTTCGAGAACAAGAAGGTGAAAAAGATATTATTGAGCACACTACGGAAACTTCACAACAAATCAATTCTAGGAAACGCCGAGCTTCGGAGGCATTTAATGATGATTCAGAAATTAAAACGAAAAAACTTAAATATGACTCCGCAGATGAAAACGTAGCTTCGGTCAGCGTCACCAGTCAACAGTCCTGCCTAAAGACTGAAAACGCTTCTATTGTTACTGATGAAGAGTTTAGAGAGCCAAATGAAACAAACCAAAAGAAAAAGAGCCGTAAAAAGAAAAACAAATCAAAAATCGCAGAAAAGTTGAAAATTCAAGCTGAACTAAGCACTGATGTCGCTTATTATGAATTAAAAATTTTACCCAAAAGAGATTGGAAACGTTTGCGCAACAAATACTTAAATTTGCAAAGAGAGAGTGTGGCCGAATTGAAACGTAAGGCCTGGAGAGAACAGCAGGAATTAAAACATCAGCTAAGAGACTCAAATAATGACGACTCCAACTCACAGTTGATGACACAACAATCACCACATAAAATAGTAAAGACTCCAGATCACAAACTTCAGAGAATGAACATGAACTTTTATGGAGCAGGAGAGGATGAAGCTAAGACGAGTTCCGGACTATCAAAGTTACCCCTTTTTAGTTATGAACCTGGTCTTATAGTTGAAATTACGCTGCTCGAGCCATGCGTTAGTGTTAAAGAATTTAAAGAGGAAATGCGTCAGCACAGTACCGTAAAATATGTGGATATTAAAGAAGGTGCGACGCAAGCCTATTTGCGATTAGATAGTCCAAACGGAGCTTTGGATTTCGTCCAACAAATTGCTTGTGCTGAATATCAATGTAAAATACTTTGTGGCGATGCTGAAATGGAATATTGGAGAAAAATCGAAAAAGATCGCGCACAAAAACTTAAAAAATTAATTAAAAGTCCACAGAAGCGTGGACGAGAAAAGATAAAAAAGTTAATAAACAAACATTTGCGTTTTGAAGATGACGATAACGAGGATGGCGATAACTATGCAAGAGAAGATTAATAAATATGAAATGAAGAATTTGTAAAATTTTATTAAAAATATTTTCTAAAGTTTCTTTATTAACAATAATCAGTGAATTTCATATTTGTAACTTATATTAATTAATCTAGACCATGCTTATTTTCTCTTTATTTGTTTATTTTTTTTATTTTCTATGTTAAACATTAAATATACAGAGAACCATCAGCCGGTCCAAGGTAATGGAGTGATATTAATACTACATCAATTATAGTCCATACACCCAGACCTCCAAAACTGAATAATTTACCTATACCTTCTTGCCAGTGACCCAAATAGAAACGATCCGCACCAAAGCCACCCAACGTAAGACTTATAATTACGGCAGTACTCCACCGATAGCCTTGCGTCCAATTGCATTTAATATTTCTTGAAAATGAACGATTACCCAAACAAAATACGTCTGAATTGACGGTGCAATTGGTCTTGTAATACTGACCGTTGACTGAATTGCAGTTACCCTTTAAAACACATTTCTGCTGCCACTTTTCTGTTTGGTAACAATAGCGGCAATTCATTTGATGCCAAAACCATCTACTGCCAAGGCACTCTACATGATAAAGAGCACTGCAATTTACATACACGTCTTGTCCATAGTGACAAGTGTAGTTATAAAGACAACGTATGCAGGGAAAATGTAATTCATTACAACTGGTATTGGCGGAATTTTGACATAGTGACACATGTTGTGTAGTTTCATTGAAATTCCTTAGTATATAAGGCGCTACTTCATTACTATTGCCGTTGTCATTTGTTGATGCTTTTGTTTCAGCTTCATCTGTTTGACTTTGTCGTATGCCACTTAACACAAAAATCCATACTAACGTTAAAGCGGAACGGCGATTTATTACCACGCATCGCTGCATTTGCGTAATTAATTGATTTAATTAAAATTTCTTTGCTTAAAATACGAGTTTTCCCTTTTGCCTTGCCTTGAAATTAAAATGCTAATTGCACGATATTTTTTTTCAATCATCTGTTAGTCAAATTGTTTATTTTGGTTGCCGAAAACAGGGTTGTCTTTCTTACACCGTATATTTGACAAAAAAAAAAAAAAATAAATAAATAAATGAAAATACAATTCAACGTAATAATTATTAATCAAATAAACTCAAAAATAATGCAGAATACGGTCTTCAACTCTCCTAATTAAATCACTATATTTCGTCGTATCGAATAAAATTTCACAAGCTTAATTAAATAATTAAGAAGCGCCATGAGTCTGCAAAAGCAAAATGCCGGGATTTGTACATTATTTTTTTAAGTCTATACGTTTACATTCGCAATCACATTACACAAGCATATCAGTTGCATTTCGGACTATAAATTTTGCTTAGTGTAAAATATCTCCATTATCTGAGATTGCAATTATAATCGTGTTTGAAAACATTAGATGATAGGAGAAAAAACATTTATATTGACAATGAATGAACCTGAATTTGTCAGTTGTTTCTCAAACTTGTTTAACTACATCTCGTTTGTAGTCGAAGTTCTAAATCAAGTTTGAATCCTTTAATAGTCTATTTTACAAACGATATAATAATAATGGGCCTTAGTTGGGAATTAAGTGAAAACGAGTTAATTAAAATAGCAAAAGAATTTACCAGACTAGAAGGTGAGTAGAGCTGAAGAAAGAGTTAAAGAATCTAGTCATGTTGTACATACGTCGACATGTCGCTGTTATTTGGTATATTAATTTATTGAATTTAAAATAATACTATTACCTTATCTCATACCGATTTCGTGCATAAATTCACCAGCAAAAAAGTGTAAGTGTTACAGATTATAATTAACTGACGGTATCATTAACTGCAATCTCTTGCATCGCAATGTACACAATTAATAAACTCGTGTATATAAATGATTAGCATTTAAAAAACACAAGAACAGAGAGAGGGGGAAAAACTAAATAATATTTAAATTATTTTATTATAGACAACACATATTTAGATCATGCCGGAACTACGTTGTATACAGAAAGTCAAATAGAAATGTCGAGCACGTTGCTTAAGAAGAATCTTTTTTGCAATCCTCATTCTTGTAAAGAAACTGGTGATCTGCTAGATCAAGTTCGATTTCGGTAAAATATTATTGCAGCTTATAGCAAGTATTTTAAATAAATTAAGAAAATAAACAAAACCTTTTCGTTACAGAATTCTACGTCATTTCAATACAAACGCTAATGAATATTCCGTTATTTTTACTTCAAATGCTACCGGTGCTTTGAAATTAGTAGCAGAAACATTTGATTTCGGCAATCCTGAACCAGGCAGCTTCTATTATTGTCAAGAAAACCATACTTCCGTATTGGGCATGCGTGAGGTTGTACAAACCGCTAATATATTTGTTCTAACCAAAGATGAAATTCTTCAAAATTTAGAAGCAAAGAGTTCGCCGACACAAACGAAGAACCTTGGAAACTCTTTAATCGTTTTTTCAGCTCAATGTAACTTCAGTGGCTTTAAAATGCCTCTAGAACTCATTGAACGCATACAAAAGTTTGGTTTGGCTAATAAAGGCCAACAAGTTGCAGGAGAAAAGCAATCGATTAAGCAAAAAGATTTAAGCAAATTTTTTGTATTCTTGGATGCTGCTTCTTATGTCGGTACAAATTATTTAGATTTAGACATATATAAACCAGATTTCGTTTGTGTCTCCTTTTATAAAATGTTCGGGTTTGTAGTTTAATGAAAACAATTCCGTATAGAAATTTTATTTGAATCCTGTTCCACAGATATCCAACTGGTATTGGAGCTTTATTAGTAAGTAAAAGGGGCCAGTCGTCAGTTTTGAAAAAACGTTACTATGGCGGTGGTACTGTCAACATATCTATGGCTAGAGAAACCTTTCATGAGAAACGATGCGATATTTCTGCACAATACGAAGACGGCACTTTGGCTTTTCTCACTATAGTGTGCTTGTTAGATGGTTTCAGAACTTTAGAAAGACTCATACCAGCCACGTCTCACTTAAATACCATGGAGAGGATAAGTTCATATGTCTTTCAACTCGCCAGATATTGCCATGATCAATTGAGTACTTTAAGATACAATAATGGTAATTCAGTGGTAGAATTCTACAATCACAATGGTTATCACAGCAGATCGCAGCAAGGCGGTATAGTTACCTTTAATATTCTACATGAGGACGGTTCTTACGTTGGTTTTGCCGAGGTAGCTTGTTTGGCGTCTGTTTATAATATACATATACGTACTGGTTGCTTTTGTAATCCCGGTGCCTGCCAATGGTTCTTAAAACAAAGCAATTCCGATATACGTAAGCATTATGAATTCGGTTTCAAGTGTAGCGAATACGTTGACTTGATTGATGGAGTGCCTACAGGAGCCGTCAGAGTTTCGTTAGGTTATATGTCACGTGAAACGGACATAGATGACGTTGTCAACATGATAAAAGATTGTTATTTATCCCCACCGCAACGTAGACTAGACCGTATAAGTAGTAAAGATTTACCTTTAGCTCTTCAGCACATACCTATACGTTTGCAACCCCATCTGAAAGAGATATGCATTTATCCCATCAAATCTTGCGGTTCTTTTAAACTATACGACTCGTGGCCTTTGCATCCGACGGGTTTCCTTTATGATCGTGAATGGATGATAGTAAATGCCTCTGGTATGGCCATAACTCAAAAACATGAGACCAGATTGTGTTTAATAAAGCCATACATTCAATTGGAAAATGGACGTTTGCTATTAACTTTTCCCGACATGCCTACCGTAAGCGTGCCTTTGGATATGTCGTTTCAGGGCAACTACATGTTAAGTTCTACTTTTTGCCAAAGTAAAGTTTGCAACGATTATGTGGGAGGTTTAGATTGCGGCGATGAAGTGGCTTGTTGGTTAAGTGATTGCCTAGAAATGTCGGGCTTAAGGTTGATTAAGCATGATCAGAGACGCAATCAAGATGGTGTAATTAAGGACATAGCTCTAGTTAATCAGAGTCAGTTTCTTTTAATAAATCGTTCTTCGGCAAGATGGCTAGCTCGGAAAGTCGCAATTGAAAAAGAACCTTTGGACTCCACAATAGATCGTTTTCGAGCCAATCTTATTTTAGAGACAGTCATGCCGTTAGAGGAAAATGATTTCGAATTTGTTACAATAGGGAATATCACTTTCAAAGTTGATGGCTTTTGCACGCGCTGTCAAATGATTTGCATTGATCAACATACGGGTCAAAAGACTTCAGAGCCTTTACGTACCATTGCACGGGAATTCAATGGGAAAATACGTTTTGGTATTTATCTCTCTTTCGCAGAGGTCCCTCCAGCTAACGCGCGACTATCATGCAAAGATAAAATAGTGATAATCAAGCACCAAAAAGATATTAATTAAAAATAAAATCAAAACCTAATGACTCACCAAATTACCAACTCAGAAATTATTCTCGGTTACTTTTTTCTAGTCTAAAAATTTACTTAATAAAATTAAATACCGAGATACTTGATTTTATTGGCTTTTTTTGCTTTGCAGTTTGTTATACAATTGTGCAATTTTCTATAGGCTGTTCTTTAATTTTTAATAGCGGTAATCCTTTTTCCGCTCTTTCAACATTCTCCAGAACACTTTGATGCTGCGGAAAAGCTAGCGTTTGTAACTTTGAATGCACCAAAGTATCATCTATTTTTACCTCAAACGAACCTTGTCGGCCCTTGTGACATACAATTTCAGCATCGGGTTTTTGCTCATTCAAAAAACTTTTCAACATTTTGCACTGCCACTCGAAGTTACATTTGCCGCTAATTAGAAAGTTGTGAGTTCAAATATGCTTTTCCTTTCCAGCAAATAAACTACTTTACCAATATTCTACGTCAACTTTCACCATTTTTGTCAATTTATAGCTATCGGATCGTTTTTAATGAAATATTGACTAAAAATACAAATGGTATCGCACTCTGCTATCGGCAATCAGCCGTTATTGCTCATTAGAGAATTTCTATTCTAAAATATCGTAAAGTATTTGATTTTCGCTTTAGCACCCCATTTACGATCATTCAAAAATTATCTCAAATCAAGTCATTTCATCTA
Organism: Glossina fuscipes; assembly: GCF_014805625.2. NCBI lineage: Eukaryota > Metazoa > Arthropoda > Insecta > Diptera > Glossinidae > Glossina > Glossina fuscipes. The sequence continues at coordinate 12,390,930 of NW_023998414.1, read as the reverse complement.
TTTTCCCGATCTTCTCTTAATTTTGATCTTTCACTTCGTTAAAATTACTTCTCGGATACAGCGATATCAAAATTGCACACAGCCGCTATAATTTCAAAAAGTGGTGGAGTGGCTCTCGCTACACACGCGAGTAAAACAAAATATTGGACTAAAGAAATGAATACTTTCGCGTAGTAAGCAAAATTATAGTAACAATGCCAGCAATACCAAAATAATGCGAAGTAAACAAAGCAATCCTCCCTTTTTTACTTAAATTAGTTTCATGTTAGCTTCATAGAGGTCTCTCTAAGTTTAAGTGACAGTTGTCAAAAATCTTTTTCCACCTTCGTTGTCTTTCTTTGAAATACGGCCGCAGGGTAATAGCTTAACAGATTTGGTTAAAATTTCAAATTGATTTAATTGTGAAATTCTAATTACACACAATCGGTTTGCGAAGCTATGGAGAAGTGGTTAAGGGAAGGACTATTGCATTGCCTGGGTTTTCAAGTGCCTGATGATATGATTAAATATATAATGGCCATGAAATCCTCGGAGGAGTTTGATGAATACTTTGAAACATTACTTAGCAAAGAATGTGAGCAACATCGTTTGTTTTTGGCTGATTGCAAAAAGCGTTTATTCAGTAAAACTTTGCCGAACAAAAAAATACTGCAGCAACAGCAAAGCAATTCAAAAAAATCTCAAAATTCAGGCGCATCATTGTTTAAACAAAATAGCTCGGCGATGGTAAAGCATGGAGTTAATAGTTCACAGCAGCATCAAGGAGCTAAAAAGAAGGCAAAATTTGTCAATCTATATACCAATGATGGTAGCGTTGCTCCTGAAACCATTATGTTAAAGGGGCGTCGTTCATGCAAATGTCAAGCATCCCAGCATAAACTAATTAATAATTGCTCGAGTTGCGGTCGCATAGTATGCGAACAAGAAGGTAGCGGTCCCTGCTTATTTTGCAATGAGCTAGTATGCACCAATGAGGAATTGCAGATCTTGAAGGGCTCAGGTAAAAAGAGCGAAAATCTTTTAAAATCTTTAAAAGAAAAGGGAGGTGGCGAATCTCTGAAACAAGCTTTAGAGCAACGAGATCGTCTTCTAGAGTACGATCGTAATAGTGAGAAACGTACCACGGTTATCGATGACGAACTTGATTATTTCGAGGAGAATTCGGTGTGGCATTCGGATGAGCAACGAGCTCATTTTGAACGACTTAAGAAGGAAATGCATGAACGTAAACATAGCAGTCGCATTAATCGTGTAATTAAAGTCGATTTTGCAGGACGGGCAGTAGACGACGAAACAACTATTACAGAGGAGTATGAGCGTGCAATGTTAGACGAAGTTGCCCAAATAAATGCTGAAACACCTTATGTAAATAATTGGCATAACAAAGAAAATATAAGGCGAAGTTTGGATAATTCCGGTAGTTCCGATCCCAAATTAGAATTTGTCAGGCCAATTTATAAACCCCCACAGGACGAGAAAATGCAAACTAATAATAATATTTTAAATGGTATATATTTAAACGATGGCTTGGAAAGAAATTATAATCGTGTGCAAGATAAGGAACTGCTAGAAATGCAAGATATGCGTCTGTGTTTATCCCTCCATCAGCCCTGGGCCTCTCTCTTAGTAGGAGGAATTAAAAAGTAAACGATATTAAATTTCATTCATTTTCGATTAATATTTCATTTTTGATACAGGCACGAAGGACGCACCTGGTATAGTGAACATCGCGGTCGTTTATGGATAGCTTCCACTGCAAAAGAGCCGCGCCCTGAAGAAATCAACGATGTGGAGAATTTCTATAAACGATATTATAATGGTAATTTTGACTTGTGTTTACGAATTAATTTCCTTTTTGGATCGTTCTTTCAATTCAACAGGACGGCAACTTAAATTCCCGGAACATTATCCCACCGGTTGCTTGTTGGGTTGTGTTAAAATTGACGATTGTTTACCGCAAGAAGAATATCGCGAGTTCTACCCCAACGGGGAATTGGAATCGCCTTATGTCTTCATATGTTCGCATCCTGAACAATTGCCGGTGGTGTTTCCCATTAAGGGCCAGTATAAAATTTGTAAAATAAATTCAATTTCGAATCGAAGAAAGACTAAGTAAATATTATTTCCGTTACAGACGAAATTGATGCCAAAATACATAACGCCGCCTGCAAAACTTTGATGCGTACAAAAGCCAATTTAACAAAGATTAACAAAGAGTAAATTATTGTGCGGTGGATTTAATATGAAAATGTTCGAAATTTATTTTAATATCAACTCAGTTCCACGACAAACGGTCATCTCATCTGTACATCGTAATTTTGCAAAATAGTTATGAATTCGTTTAAATCTATGCCGGTTAACGATTTTAAGTACTCTGTTGCATTTATTTGCAAAGTTTCCGTATGATTTGTAGCATGACATAAACCTTGAATATCGCACCAATAAAAATTTTGTCCATTCACCAGTAAAGTGGCGTTGCGTATCGTTACTTTTAAATCGGGTTTACGACGCAGTAATTCTTTCCTTAAAACCAAAAGTTTCTCTCTCCGTTTACGTTGAAATAGCGATAATTCTGGTTCAATAAATATGCCGGAATTTTTCAATTTATATGATTGAGCGAAAATCTTGCTAGAATCCTGTTCATGTTTTAATTCCAATAAAACTGTCTCTTTAGCTGTATTAGATATGTTGGTTTTGGAAGTGGAAGGTAATACTGTGACATTAAGTAAGGGAATTCCTTCCAAACCTAATCTTTGTTGTAATAAAGTTTCTACAGCTTGTTGTGGTTGCGAAGTATCTAAAATTCTTAAATTCTTAATCAGGATCTTACGTTGATTCAATGAACGTTCCATTGTGTAAAGTTCACAATTCATTTTATATTTGCTGGCTTGTAGTTGTTTCACTAATAAATTTAACGATTTACTTTCACTTTTTAACAAATCAATTTCTTTTCTCAATTCGGTGATAGACGCGAGATTAAAGTCCGCAGTGGGTGTCTGCTTTTTTCCCATTGCTTCTTCCACGACTTTAGATAAATTCTTAAATTCATTTTGGGTCACGAACTCCTTCAGTTTTTCATTCATCATTTCACCAATTAAATACAAGGTTTTCTGCGATAAATCTATTGCGTTCGTCTCTCTTTCCTTTATGCTGCCGTCGTCAGCAGAACTCGCCGAGTGTGGTTGTGTAAATGATGCCAATTTTTGAGGTACCGATTCTTTAGAACTGTCATATAGTTCGCCATTTTCCGAAGAATTGGGCATAGTCTCTGCGTCAGGTTCAGAAATTTCAGAATTTCCCTCCTCCTCTTGAATTTCAGACGCTTCCAGAAATATTGAAGCATCAAAAGCCGATGAATGATTTTCTAATAAATCGCCATTATTCGATACTGCTGCTTTTGGTAAGGAAATTTTTTTTGTTTGATTGCCGCCAAGTAGAGTTGGAATCACTCCAGTTCTTATGCGGTGTATTTTGTAAGTGTCGTACATTTTATTTATTTCAGGATGAGCTCGTTTCATATGTTTGATAAAATTTGAGGAAACGTTTTTGCTACCTTTCACCACAATGCCACAACTGTAGCAACGAGCACTTATCGGTCCTTTATGTGCTACCAAATGTAAATCATCCAACTAATTACGAGAAACAATAAATTATCTACATACTTCACTTCAATATTTGAATTATAGAGATTTTGTTTTAATACTTACCAGTTGAAAAAAAGGAGCATTGAATAAGATATTACCTTCTCCGCGTCTATATTTTTTTGGTGGAGGAGTGGCATCATTTGTATTGCTCGGATATTCTAGCACAGGTATTTGCGGTTGGTGTATGGCAAACAAATCAAAATCATTAGGTATAGTTGAAGACATAGTACCTAAATGCCTTTGTTCTTGCTGACATTGCCCACTTGGAAGTCTATGTTGTATTTCCTCAAAATCTCGTTTTCCATTATTTATTCTATTTTCAGTTTGATTTTCTTCGGCAGGATTTTGTGATGATGCTTCATAAAAATCATCACAACTTTCATACTTAATTAATGGTTCCATAGCTTTTCCTTGATATATTACATTGCTGTGAATGCACTCGAATTTGTATTAGTATTAGTAATTGTCACATTTGTCACATAAGGCTTCGTAATTGTAGCCATTTTTAAATTTTGTTTTGTTTTGCAAAATCAATGGACATTTTTCTTATTTCTTGTTAATACCGTAACTATTTTAAAGTTAGCTATTATATCGTAAAATATCGGTTATAATAGTAAAAACGACTAATTGTTAATGATGAAGAAAGATTTGCAAATAAACTTTAATTCGCTCTTACATACTCATAATTAATATAGTTTAGAGAGAGGGTCAGTACTTAAAAAAATGTGTGCAAAGAATAATAGGGTCAATTAAAAATAAGAAAATTTATATACATTAATATTGAAAAATCCGCAAACTGAATTTATAAACCATTTAGTTAACCACACTGTTTCAGGTGGATGTCAAAAACAAACTCGAATGTTAGTCGCAAAAGCAATTTTCAATATAAATAATAAAATTTGTAAGATTTATTTTGCGGTTCCCCACAGCATCCTTTTCCGAAAATTTGAAAAAATAATTCGTTCGAACAGTAAATGAATGGAAAAATTAACGAATAAAATAAAAAAAGTGATAATAATATAAAAAAGTGGCAAAAAATGTAGAGTAACATTTTGAAAAGAAAAAGTTTATTCGTACAAAACAAGCAAGCGAAGGTGAAGAAACAACAACTAAATGCGTGAACTCTGTGAGAAAGAAGAATAATAAAAAAAAAAAAATTATGCTAACTGACAGTAAACAAATCGTAAGTGGCACTTCGAAGAATTCGCTTATAATCGACCTAAAAAGTTCAAAATTATAAAAATACATTATAAAATAGAAAATTAACGGTTAAGTATTTATATATAATACATATGTATATATTTCTATTTTGAACGTAGTACGTGTTATCTGTGTATGTGTTTAAAAGTATAGTTAATAAACTACATTGTATAAGTATGAGTTACTAGAAGAAATGCTCTCTTAACGGTTCAGCTCACATTTGCCTTTGTTGTTATTATAACTACGTTAAATAAATGTTACGAATGATTATGAGGGGGAACAAGCTCTAAAATTTCATTTGGAGCTGTCACAACAGTCTCGCGCCTTTACTGAGTGCTAGCGGTACGTTTTGCTGCTCTGGTTTTATATGTGTCTATGCATCCGCCGTAATCGGTATCAATACATCATTCATCTCGGTTTAGAAACATCTTTAATCATTTTTTATCTCTTGCTAAATTAAAACAATGTAAATGTGTTTGTGTATGTAATGAAAAAACTTAAAGGAAAGAAAATACATATATACTACATGTGCAATTAAACAATTTTTAATTTGAGTAAGTCATTTATTAAAATCTTAAATAATAATAATAATAAATGTTTATTATTTCATAAATAGCAACGTTTTCATATTAAGTGAAAGTTCCTCTTGCCATCGATGCAAATTGGGAATTTACAAAATGTTTGTAACACCTATTGTGTAAAACCTTAAAAAAAGTGTAAAGTCTTGTTTATCTATATGAGTGCGTACATAATTTTTGCCGTCCGTCTCTTTTTAATTCGTGATTATACCGGTATATTTGTGATGTGTTCATAATTTTCTAAAGCCAGAGACAACATCGTCAACCGCCTTCAAATTATTGATGTTTTACTTTACGCCTGCGTTCGCAAAAAAACAAAAAAAATTAAATAAATAAATAAGAAATAGAAAAAAAACAACAACCACAGCGATTGCAAGTTCATCATACTTTCGTAGTCCTCTCTTCTAAGTATTTGGCAATAACATCCACCTTTTCCTTTAACCTTTGTTCGTTTATAATGTATCGCATCGGACCCATAGGACGCAAGTCCAATCTGCATTATCGGGAAAAATGTCTAATTGGTTTGGTATTGGCCACATTGTGTTTGCTATGTTTTGCCGGAATATTCCTCTTGCCAGATAACTTTGGCAGTGAACGTGTCTTACGTGTATATAAGCAATTTCAAAAAGCCGGCCCTGAAATATTCATACCAGCACCGCCTTTAGCTATGCACGGGTCGAAAGATAACGATCCTCATTTTTTAGATGATCGTCAAAAGCTGGAGGCTAAAATTAAAGAAGAATTAGGTGAAATTCTAGACAGACCACAACTCCAGCAGAATCAAATCGCGAACGACGAGTCACCCCAACAAGCCGACGATAATGATCAACAACAACAGGGTGCTGCTCCTCCCCATTTGGATACTAATGGCGTTGTTATTGGCACTTCGCAGACGGCCGATCCCACTCATAACGATGATTTACCAGTTTTAGACAACAACAATTTACCAGTGGGAAATGTTAATATACAATTACCTTTGGGTGGTCATGCGGATAATGATGCAGCCGCTGAGGAGAAACGGATAAAAATTAAAGAGGTAAGTTACATAATAACGCTTTTTAATTAGCTTTTGAAATATTATATATTAAATCCTTTCATATTGATAAGCTAATAGAACGCCGATATATAGTATTAAGTAATTATCGAAATAAGTTATCTTTGCTTCTAATGCTCAGCAGAGGCTGCTAAGTTAAAAAGCATTCCCTTTAATGTATGTACATTTTGAGGATTAAACAAACGTACAATTTCAAAGGCATATGTCAAGAAGATTAAGATATGGTAGAGGTATGACATTAAATGAACATCAAATAACAATTGACATAAATATATGCAAAAATAATAAATTAGCCGTAATTATAGGGCAGAAGGCAATTATGTTTTAAAGTAGTATTGAAGTCTCATCAAAATATCTTTCAATTCATCAAACTTGCAATTCGGTAGAACAGTTGAAAAGTCATTTATAAAACTTACTTCTATTCCTTCAACAATTAAAACATTAGCGCTCAAGAGACGCAATAGTTAAACAGATGATAAAGATAAAATAATCTCTTTAAAGGACTGTGTAGCGAAAAGTAATTAATTTCGATTTTGCGTCGAAGCGGGCTCTGCAGTCACAACAATAGTATTACAAAAACTAGAACGCGGGAGCCCAGAACACATTTCGTACGTTACTTTTCGTCAATTTCGCAGTGCGATTTAATAAAGTCAATATGGCGACATGTGTTTCAAATCCTTTACAATTGTTTTTGCCTGCAAACACCCAAACGGATATCTCACAGAGGCGCAAGTCTATCAGTTTAATCGATCATTGCCGAAACTTTCGTGGTGGCAGAACTTTGGAAATTTGGAAAGAAAAACAAATGAAAAATCATAAGTGGATAGTTATTAAGAATTGAAGGGAAATTATGCGCGTATATAGTCTTCGATTAACAAATCGTTTACAATAACTAATATGCTAAGCGTGATTTGCGATTTGCGATTTGCGGCTAGCGAAACTCAATTCCTTATTATATGCCTATCAGGAAAGGAAGACTTTCATTTGCAATATATCGATAAATGCGTATTGCAGATACCACAAAGAACATAGATGACGGACGCGCCGAGGTCAAAAATGATCGTATACAGTTTCCGTGTTATGTATGAGAGCCGCGACTTTCCAGCTTCAAAATAAACAGGTTAATAATCGCAATTAGAGTGTCCTATCTGAGCATTCAATGCACAAGCAGCATTGGACTCAGAAGGTATCCAATTTGTGTACTTGAAAGGGGCAAACTAAGTCATAAATATTATATCCATTGCCCCCGCTCTCATCAAGTTAGTTGAGCTTGCAGGCCAAATAGGAAAAAGTTCAAAGACTCGGCTCATAAATTCCAACAAATTGATTTGGCAAAATATGTCGCAATGATTTTGGACAATTATTTGAAAGATGTTTTGCAAAGAGTAGAGGCTCAGGTGCTGGATAGATCATTACCCTTTAATTAATTAAAAAAAAAAAAAAAAAAAAGTATTAATTATGAAATTTGTTTTATCCAAAGAAGAATGAATACAAAGTCTGCTCACATTACGTTCGATGTTTTGGTAGTATGGTAAATTGAAGCTTTCTCTGCCCTAAAGTTTGATACATACAACATACTTGGTACTAAAATGAAATTTCTTTTTACATTTCATTCGACATCGTTGCGATTAAGCCGAAAGGCGGTTTAGGAAACAGAAAAAAAAAAAGAAAAGGAAAAGGCAGGGAAAAGCGTTAAAGATATAATGTATAATAAAGAGAATAAATGGCAACTCATCGAAAATCAAGTTTAAAATAAATGAACTTGACCATGTGTTGTTGCCTCTCCCTGTATGTTTGTGTGTATGGGTGTGTGTGTGTGTGTGTAAATTTCAAGTTGATTATGCACAGTAGAAAAAAGTAATATATGAATATTGCAATCAAATTACGTAACAAATTTTTTGATAAGACCTACAAGTATATCGATGTTGTCTGATCGCTTGCTTCTCATAGCGACTATGTAATGCAGTTTTAAATTAACGAATAAATAATGAAAATTTTCCCGTCGTTTGATTATAATTGCTATCCCAGCTTAGGCTTAATTCGTTTATATGTTTATTTAATTATATCGATATATGTCGCGGTGGCCATCGATTTTGAATTGCGTAGCAAATGCTATAAGTTGATGTATTGATGGTTATTAAAGCTTAAGCATACTTGAATAAATCAGGATAAATGATTATAATGTTGAAGGTGCAAATCAATTCGGTCCGATTCGGTAAGAGCGAGTGGTTGCAGTTAGTATTGATTGTAGGGCATACAATAAAACTGTGATTTCTTCATTTGAAACGATTGTCGTCTTTTAGGTTTACGCAACTATATCAGTTATCACACGAACCCATACATAGCATAGTTTCTTGCAGCTTTGAATAGATGTAGTTTTGTGCAAGAAAAATGATATGCGAGCAATTTTGCTCTTCCTGATTAATTCAGAGGATAGTGTGGCTAAATCTTTACAAGAGACGAGTAGTGTACATCCGACAATATTCAAAGCGTAAATAAAAATAATAGAGAGTATATGCGAACCAATAATGGCGACGATAGAGCTGAATAATAAGAAACACCATAGTGGGTCACGGCTCACCCTTAATTATTCTACGCTTATTTATTTAGCTTGTGGCAAGTGGTGGAGAAAGTGATCCGAACCGAACAATTTTCAATTGAGTTCGCTCTTGGCCCCAAAACAGTGGAAGTGTCAGTGGAAATTATTACAAAACATGTCAAAAATTGGACCCGGCCTGTAGGTTGAACACAAGAAAGCAAAGTAAACAGAAGGACAAATGGCCAGATTTACAGACAAGCTTAGAGGAGTTTCAGAATATAATTCTGAATCGATTCATAGGTCTATCTCAAACCCAATTGGGTGTTTGCGTATATTCGCACAAACTTAATATACCCTTATGTCACTACTTGTGAGTGAGGGTATATTAAGTATGACAAGCGTAACAACAGTGATAATGTGTATTAAGTGATAAAGGTTGCGGTGAGCTTAGCCTGAATTTTACACATTATCGAAACAATAATGTCGTGTGTTCAAAAAAATTGTTACTAAAAAAAAAAAAGGAAAAGAAAAAAGAAATGCAAATGCGGTTAAGACGATAATATATTTAAATAATAAACAATCGTCACATTTTTATTTTGTCTAGCGACGTTAACTTTTTTCTTTTTTTACAAATTTTTTATTAAGGATATACTCTGCTTGACTAGCGGCGTGTTGCCTTATCTCATTAAATACCCATACAGGAGATGTTAAAATTTTTCCAAAAGTTTGTTGCAAATTCGCCACAAAGATGCAATAAATTCTGTTCATCACCTGCTCATTGGCATAAATTGTTTTATTACTTAAGCATTACTTTTTTCACTTATCGAAATGTATTAGAGCAGCCGTGAGGAGGGAGCAAATACAGTTGGGGAGATTGCGGCCGAATTTAGAAGATAGAAGAATAGTTGATCCTTTGCAAACAGTATTGGAATTTCCATTGCCTCTCTATGGAGTGATAGACTTAAGGGATAAGTGCATTGTGACAGCCTAAGAAAAAAGTATTTTTTTTTTTTTTTTTTGATGGAGGAAAGGTAATAGAATAATATCTGACGATGTTTTTTTTGTGTGTATGTAAGTATGAAAAAAAAAAAAATTATTCTGCAAATATATTAACAGTGGGAATAGTACCGCCATTCTCTGGAGACATCTTCAGTCCAATAGGCTCTGCGATCCGCAAGGGTATCCGGTGAGGAGATTACATTCCCACTACTCATTTTCTTACTATTCATTTTATTATGCTATATGGTTTTACGGTTCGTCACATGACAACTACGACGTGACGACGTGACTGCGATAGAATTAATTTTCCACACTTTACTTCACTTAGATGACATTTTATTTAAAAATACAGTAATTTGTCGAACAACTTATTTAAGGCTTTTTAGTCGCGTTCTCCTCCCTAAGTCTCCTCCGTGACGTGTGTCTTATTTCATTTCGACTTGGCGCACTCATCTTACGGTGCTCTACTCTGCAAGCCCTCTTATTCGACACTTAAACCGACCGGATTATTAAGTCCGGATTATTAATGGCTTGTGCTTTATTTAGAAAAGACGTGTGCGCTGCCATAGTTAAGTCGGAACTAACACCTTGTTTACCTGACGATGTGTCTTCATCTGAAGAATACACAGAATAATTTTAAAGAGTCTGTCTTGTTTACTTTACGGGTAATATTTAGGAAATGTGAAAAAGATGAAAGAAATAAAAATTTGATCACTTACAATTTGTTGTGGGCGTGGTCGTGGTCGTTTTTTTGCATTTTTATATATGAATAGTAGGATCATTTATAAAATTAGCTCAAAAAATTTCAGATTTTTATTTCCCGTAATTTTTGAGAGTGATGAGCAAAAACATTTTGCTTAGGGAAACCGATGTGCTCTCGGTTTAGACTTTAATGTGGGCGTGTCCTTTGAATAATTTGGCCAATTTTCGCGGACTTGCAATGTTTCTGCAAAATTGAAATTGATATCATAATTTTTTCGAGACCAGGAGAGTGCCGACGAAATATACCGCGTAGACACACACAGAGAGCCGAACGGATGGACGGATATAGATAGATTCATTCAGATTTTCACGCCAAGCAGAAATGCATACACTTTACAGGATCCTTGAGACTTTCTTTCGGATGCTGCAAGTTTTATGACAAAATGACTGTATGCTGATCCTTCTGTAAGGCGGCGGGGGGGGGAAATTCCAGATATGGTATTTGACAAAAGCCATGTACAACTCATACAGAATTGATATACTTTTTTATTTTGCTTCAAATTCGTTACAGATACAAACAAACATATGTCTCTTCTTTACGACTAAAATTAATGCTTTTATCCGTAAAGTAATAATTTAGCAACATTTACACAGCTTCACAGAATCGAATGAATTCTATGCAAAATTCCATTTATACCATGAATTTCACATAGAGTGCGATAAGAGTACACAAACTACTCTTATATCTGCTGAATGACGTAGGGTTTCTCAAAATTATTGAATTTTGTGTGATTGGCAAGGATTGAAGTGAAAGTGTACTGACACTGCGATGTTTAATTTTCGAGAGAAACATTTCGGATGAAAATAATGAAAATTGTGTTTGGTGATAAATGCATTTGAAGTTTGGTCATGTGGATTACAATACGTTCTTTTCTATCCATCACCGAAGGATTGGAGAGGTGTAGCCATTTCATCAAAACATTTGCAGCGAAAACCCCTTAAAGTATTGCATATATTCTTGATCAGCATCAAATTCCAAATCGATTTCCGGCTATCTGCTTACTGCTGTAACCTCTATTCGTTGCCGATTTTTATTTTTGTTTGATAAAGTGTAGTGTGATAGACTTATGTGAACACTACAGTACGGTATAGAAATATCGATAATTTTTGCATGGTAGGATGATCATGTGTGTACTCTGTCTCGTTTACAATTAAGCTGCAATTTCTCTCAAGCATTTCTAATAATATCTTTTGCCATAAGACTGGCTTGATTGAACTGAAGCATTGCAAAGAGAATGTTCGTTATTGTAGATTTTAGTGCATTCAGTAATTAAAAGTGTCAGCGATTGATTGCAAGGCAGAGTGCTAAACGAGCACAGAATCCCATACGCAGCGAGAATCCCTATGCAAATACATAGGTATAATGTAATAATGTAGTAAACGACAATTACACAAAATACATATCTATATATTTACATACACACTATAGACTTTCTGCAGCCATGTGTTTGCTTGAATCTGGTCATTTGTTTCATACGAATTGGAGTAAAGTTATGTAAGTTTTTCAATTTACATTGAATGTGTTTAGCTGTCATTCTCCGATTAGAGCTTGTAATTAGCAACCAGTTCATTTGTTGTTTTCAAATATTCTCTACTCACTAAATTTCGTAATGAGAAGTTTACCCTCCCTCTGTAAGATCAATTTGCCACTTACGCTATATGTAACAAAGAAATATGGCGTTAAATTCGTTGCGTCAATCGTTTTGCAATAGTCCAAAAAATAGGCAATCGAAGTCTACGAAGTATATTTGTTACGTTAGCGTAAAATTGCATAATCGATTTACTCTCACGATTTCGCCATATACGTGTATGACAAAAGAGAAAAAAATGAAGAGATAAATTAACAGAAAAACACTTCAGTCAGAACTTTTATGCATCTATAACTAGTAGAAATTTATCCGATTTTTGATTGAATTTATTTCTAAAAGCTTTACAGAGCTTTAGAGAGCTGCATTTTTTTCGTTTTAGCCGGAGTGACCTTTCAAATCTTGCTTCTATGCTGGCCCGTTTAGAATGGAATTTGGCACGTTTTACATCGTTGAAAGGGACATTTATCGATCCAGGTTTTATAACGAACTTAGTCATTGACGGAAAATATGCTTTTGCTTTTTCAATCTTGTCATACTTGACATAGATTTTAAGTCGTAAGTGATTTTACGAGTTCGCTTTAATCAATGCTCTTAATTTATTTTTATCAACGCCCGCTAGTCTTTAAAAACGTGATGCAAAAGCGCCAGCAAACCATTTTTGGTACTTCACATTCTATCCATTCATCGCCTCCATACGCATCCAATCGAATATCATTTTTACCTTTTCGTTAATAATAGAAGCAAAGTACACCGTTTTTCTATGCCAAATTGAGAGCATATGGTGCGCGTGCTGCGTCAAGCCATAAAGTCTATGTTGAATTTACGTTGTAATAACCGCTCAAAAGTCAGCTTTTAAAAATTTTAGGCTTGTACAAGTTCCTCTTCGCTGCATGTTATTTACCTTTATTTTTCCAGAACGACTTGCGGAAGACAATTAGCTATACAGAGGGTTCTCAAAGAGGGTTCAAATTTAATGCCATAATTCAGCTTGGAATAACTACCCTAAACGCTACCGATCAGTCCACTTTTAATGGAAGATAAATGAATTTTGAAAGCATTGCTCTCTCAGCCAATCAGTGTCGCCTTGTTTTCCTTTTCAAGAAATTTGCTAAGTTATGTGGGACACAAAGGTCACATGCTTTGATGAGATTAATTTGTGCGTTTACCGGCGAACAGATGCTATCGAATATTGATTCATTAAACGGACATAGTACTATGTCTATGCATCATATTGAATTGATCTTTGCCCGCAAAGTTCATGAAGTTCATGAAAACGTTACATTTTAGGCGAAAAGAAGTTTTCAAGTTAACAAAATTTAAGCATATAAATAAAATCAAAAACGAGTAAGTCGGTTATAGTCGGTTAAGGCCGATCATTAGATACTCTACACAGCTCTACACAACATTTCATCATTCATTTATATTCATCATGAAATATCAAAAAAATGGTATGGAATGAATTTTTACCATAGAATGGCGTATTTGCTTTATTAGAGGCCTTATATGAGGTGAGATTGAAAATATTAATCTACGTGGTTCGAATACGGTATGGTTAATTCTTATGTCAAATTAGTAGTACGAACGAATCTTTATCAAGAAATATTGAAAATTAAGCCTTTCTAACATATAAAGATACAGTTTCTATAGGCAACTTCACAGAATTGCCACACCCGCTTAAAAATTGTTCACATCAATTTCGAATGCCAGAATACAATTACCCACCGATTTTTGTCCCGAAATTTTCGAAATTATAATATTTTTTCATATGACGACTTTGCAAGATGATATTACGTTACACGGGGAGCTGTCGAAAAAATGATTTGATTGAATAGGATTCGTTCTCGGGCCAAAGTATGTCAGTTATGAAAATGCATCTCAGAAAGGTTGGACAGCCGTATAAGCAAACTTTGATCGGCTGAGAATGTGATGAATGAATATAACAAAAAGTGGGTCTGTTTCAAAGCTCTTTGGGGTGTTGTGTACATGCGTGCAAACTTAACGTACTCTTACATCAAAAGTGGTGAAGGGTATATATATTAATTATAGCCAATTAATAATTGTCTCTCGTAAAGTTTTTTCGAACAATATGTGCATGCGTATGTATTAATGCATCAGTTTGTTGACTGTTATATATAACTGAAGAAAAAGAAAAAAAAAAAAAAAACTAAATAATTAAATTAATGGATTCATTATCTCTTCTTATGTATAACTGATACTTGTTATTAACCATCGTGGACGTCTATATTGTATCTTCAGCACAATTTTAACGCACCATTTTGGATAAATTGTAAAGCGAACACATCCATATTTGTGATATGTTCTCGCGATTCAGGTCATATATCTATTTTATATATTTTAAATAATGTTTTTTCATGGAAAATAACTTACGTCAACGCTTAATTTCGTAATTTTTATAAATGTTAGTATTACGTAGTTTATTTTATTAATTAGAAGTGGTTTTAGTTTAACAGTTAATTAGTTTCGTTAAATTAAATTATATATTTATATACCGCCTATACCACTTGCGGTACAGTTAAGTGCAGAACACGCAGAAGGGCTTAAGATACATGCACCTTTCGTTATACCGACCGATTCAGAATCATAATCTGAATTGATCTAAACCTGTCTGCCCGTCTCATGTCTGTCTATGTAAAATTTGTGTTCTAGCTGCAGCTCGGAATCTCCTCCTCTTTAATCAAAAAATAGCAGCAATTATTCCCAACACTATTTGAGGTATAGAGTATGTTAAGGTAGTGCGCAGACGAGTTTAAGATATATATATACATATATATATATATATACATATATATATATACACATATATACACATATATATATATGTATATATATATATATATATATATCCGTCCGCCTGTCGGTTTGTTAACCGTTCATATATTTTTGTACTCAACCTACGGATCGCAATTTTTAAGAAATTGGGCCGAAAATTGCTACACTGACATGTGTTGGTCCAAGAAACAACTGCGCTTAGTGAAGGTCTTGTAGGCTATTTAATGATCGGATCGGCTTGACCACTTTGTTTTGATTTATTTCAGATTTTAATTTTCAAACTGTCATTAATTGCAGAGATGTCCAATTGCTGAAAGCACTATGTAATCGATAAAATTTATCGATCCCCCCATCAACACTTAAGTGAACATTCGCAATATTCTCTTCATTTTCAGGCGTTTGTATTTCGTATTGATAGATTAAATGTTCAATTGTTCGTCTATTGTATGTTTTATTTACACTTCTCGTTGCATAGAGCACGGGTCTCGTTAAATAAAACACCAAAAGAAATTAATTCAGTTTTGCGAAAGAGTTGAAAAACAAGCTTAATCAATCTTCAGTAATACATTGTTAACATGCGGACAAATTTATAATTACTTCGATATATTTCCTATGCCATGTTAAAAATTCCTATTGAACTAGTGTTGTACTTAACATATAACAAATAAATTAGTAAGAAAGATGTGTTTTTTCATGGTTTGTTGTCTATCATCTCATATTAATATATAAAAAAATGTCTGTCCTAATTCTAGGTATTTACTCGTTTCGTACTGAGCTTTTAAATGGGCATGGAAAGAGTTTATACCAAGTTTTACTTCACTATCTTTTTATTGTTTCTACGCTGATGCTTCCATATGAAGTAAGCTTGTAAGCAAACCATGTCTTAATTGCACTGAAATCTTAAATGATTTTGGTATATATTCGCTTGTTAGCTTTTTTATGGATTGCAAAGTACAGTTTTTTGAGTGTAGTGGGCATCAACTCAGAGAGAGAGAGAGAGAGAGAGACTTTCAGTCGCATCATTTCAATTTCTTGCTAGAACGATCTTTCCTGCATTAGAAAAAGGACGGACGGAACGGCAGAAAGATAGGCATGTACACAAACAAACAGTTGGATTAGATAGATAAATGGATGGCCAGCCAGACGGGCATAGATATAGACGGGCAAGCAGAGAGATAAATAGACGCATGGCGGCATAGTGACATCGATCCAAAATCTCAAGTCGGTCAAACTCTGTATATAGTCGCTGATTCGCAAATTTGAATGTTACACGTACAAAAGCAAATCCATTTTACATGAAACTTTATTCGAAAAATGTACAAAGTTATCGCGATAATGAAAATGGAGAGAATTCTTTTATGTCATTTAATCTTCCTAAATCATCTAATACGAATGTGTATGGGAGGGCTTTGCTTAAGCGATATATGGAATAATTTAAAAGCAAAAAATACGAACAAAACAGATTTCGTTTACTTTCTCTAACTTTCACTAATCGTTTCGAGCAAGCACATTAAGTAATAGAGAGGAATTTAAATTAATTAAATATGATTTTATTCGATTGCCTATCGTCTGTTTCAGGTAAATGCTACGTATTTTGTGTAATGACTTAAGGAAAAAGGTCGTGGCGTTCTAACGTTTAAATTTCAAAGGCATTTTTTTTATTCTTAAACTAACTTTATCGAATCAAACAAGTGCGAGTTCCATTAATGCACTTTCACGATTTTTCTACTTAAACTATTATGCCGTCATTGCAAAATATCTCGGTTTGCTCAGCAAGAAAGTAAATCGAAGTATTTCCTCAGATCTCTAAAAAAAATCTCTCTTAACGCGCCATTAAGAGAGTTCTGCAAAGAGCAAGACAAATTGTACTCATTTAGATGCGCCAAATCTGTATGACAGGGCATGCTAGGTGCCGTTCGATCAAACACTATGCATTGCGTTCGTGCAGATTTATCGATTATGAAACAAGATTCCTTTGCGCATTATTGTTGCATCCGATCCCGTTTCAGCAGGGTTTCACAGATTCGAATGCAAGCCCATTAAATTTTTCATTGTTGATTCATGTGAATTTAACTAGCAAATACAACTACCATTTCGGTTAACAAAACTCTGTTAACTACTTAACAGAGCTCGTTAAAGAATTACAATTGAGATATAGTTGGATTTGAAAGTCTATTCCGTTCATATTAAAAAAAGGAAAATATTTTTGCGGACATTTCATGAATCTATATGAAAATATCTTTCAAACAAACTAAACGAATTAAAATTCTGTCTATGGGAACTATTTTTAACGATGTTTTGAAATTTGGCAGGGTAGCGAAAAATGGATATGGAAAAACGCCCAAATTTGGGACTCTAGAGTGGCCAAACTAGAAAATCTCACCTATATTCACGTGAATCTATATAAAATTACCTGCCGAATAAGCAAAAAAAATTCAGAATTTTCTTTCGGCAATTATTTTTAACAATTTTTTGAAATTTGGTATGTTAGCGAAAAATGGCATATAATGGAAAAATAGTATATATAGTATATATAGTTTAGTATATAGTGTGAATAATATATCACATTACACAGTATATATACTATACTCTAGCGTAGTATAATAGTTTTCAATACAAAATACACTATACTGTAGTACAATAGTTTTCAATACAAAATACACTATACTGTA
>NW_023998414.1:12320546-12373093 GCF_014805625.2 Glossina fuscipes | reverse complement strand
TACAGTATAGTGTATTTTGTACTGGAAATGTAAGCTACGTAGGTCAATAAAATAAGGCGGATTCGATGACATCATGGATTAATGTTGTCGTAGCCAGTCAGTTGATATTATGGCTGTTATATAAAAACGGTTTGAAAAGTGGAATGCGATAATCTAAGTGAGTTATTTTCTCATTAAACATAGCAGAAGTGACCGTGTGGTCGGTTACGTTTTTCTAACGATCTCTTTAATTGCAGTTGATAAGAAAAAGTTAGCTCACCACGTCGTGACGTCCGCCGTATTTAATTTAGAATAAAAAACTTTGGCTTGTCGCATTCTACTCTCTCAGCCTTCTTATTTGATACCCATGTCGACGGGAATATAAAGACAAAATCAATCCACCTTGCCGTGACGTGCGCCCTATGTAATTTAGAATAAGATACTTAACTTCTTGCGTTATGCGCTCCAAGATATTCCTTGTGCACTCGTTCTTCATGTTGCATTGTCACTGTAACTAAGCATGTGTGCAAAATTTCAGCAAGATCAGACATATGCAAGTGACCGAAATATGGATTGGGAGTTACCCTATCAAAAAAGCAAGTTGAATTGAAGCTTATAATAAATTGTATTTCAGTCCCTTCTATAAAACTTTACAATAGGAACTTGGAGGTAGATAACTTAAAAAAAGATTTATTTAAGTTAATAAAATAATTTTTATTTATATAATTAATTTTATTACATTATTTAAGTTTGCATCGCTGCTGCCCTTGAAAGGGAAATATTAAACACGGTCTTGAAAGTTCTTAGCTACATTTTCGGGACCAATTAGGACCCGCATACTGGGAATAAAGTTAGCTTCTTCTAACTGCTTCAAGCTTTAAAATTGTGCGACTTCTATCAAAGTTTTGAAGCCTGACAATTTCCTTATGCTTCTTTACTTATCATACGAGTACACCCAAGTCTTTTTTACATTGTGTTTTTACACGTATTTAAAATAACACGGTTCACCCATGAGAGCAAATATAAAAAATTTGGTCCAGCCCATAACCACTGAATGGTCTTTTGCAATAAAATTGTTTTATGGACATGTAATATGAACTTTTTTTTGCACGGTTTTTTGAAAAAATTATATATCTTTCATCTTACACGGTTTTTTAAAGTTCTACCATCTATCGCATATAATTTTTAGACGATTTTTTTTGCACGATTTTTCTACCCTATAAAAAAAGAGTTGAGTGTACCAGTAACGGACAGAAGGACCCGCTTATCGCTAAACTTACTTAAAACCTCTAAAATGTGGTACTTAGTGTGACGAATACTTCTCCAAATCGTTCTAATGCCAAGTTGTAAAGGAATAAAGAAGAAAACCATATATACAGTGTTACGGTGAATATTTGATGACGGCAGACCTTTACAGTCATCGTACGGATATAAAAGAGTTCTACATTTCTTGTAATGCGTAGAAATACATATCGAAAACCCCTTGACGTACAAACCCTTTTGTCGTGTATGCCAATACCGGAATCCAATCAGTAATCTTAGCCGAAGTAGTAAAATTGTAATTCCGCCCGTTAAATTTTATCTACAGAAAGGAGCGTGATTTCAAGTTTCTAATTTTTTAATTTGTAATCAAAACATAATTATATTTACGTTTTAATCTGATCCCAATTAGCAATTAGTAATCGACTGCTAGTAGTGTAATTTTCGTAGAGTATAATTTTAAAATTTAATTTAAAACTTTGAACTTGTCCTAAAGGTGTCTTTAGTAAAAGACGGACCAATTCTCGAAATGTGGCATTTTGCTATTTTCATTTTTTTTTTTTTTTTTTTTTTTATATTTGTAAGAAATTTGAACGAATACAAGAAGAAAAATTATTAGAGTCAGTTTACATGACATTTCACAAAAATAGAGTTCCAAGAAAAGCGTACTTAAAATTACGCAAACTATTTTTTTTTATTTTTTTTATTTTTTTTTTATATTCCATTAATCTGTCGTCGCACATTCATACAAGACCGCAGACGTCCTCTTCCTCATTCGCCAAGTTTTATATTCTACTTTTACCACTTGTGGTGCATGGGTATATTAAGTTTGTGCAGATGTACGCAGCAACTAGAAGTACATGAAATAGGCTCACCTTTTATTATGCTGATCGATCGAGGAAGTAACTTAAGCTTGTCTGTTCGTCCGTCTGTTCTGTTTTCTTGTGTTCAGCCTACAGGCAGCAATATTTGACATATTGTGATGTAATGTGGTACCATGACGGATTTGGTGTCACCTGCCTTATTCACTTTTACTTTGAAAAGATGTTATATGAATAATTGATCTACCAGAAAGTTCTGCCCGTTTTTAGAATTAAACAAGATCCTGGTTTCCGAATATGCGAAGCTGAACCAAGCCTCTCCAATGTAGTCAAAAAATGATTTTGGTTTAACGTGCTCTTGACAGTGCCGTCGTCGATCACAGATATTCATCCAGAACGTGTCTTATCACGAAGGCCTAAGTCATCTGTTTCAAAGTTTTGGAATCATCTTCTGTATGCCGTATCAGAAACTGTGCCTTCATCACACTTTCCACTTTCAATAAATTTCCTCATGCTTCTGTAGCAATTTTTTTTTTATTAAGATTTATATAAAATACAAGAGGCATGAATAAACTTTATCAATAGCCATGAGTACACGATCGCATCTTACATAATAATACTAACACGAATCATCTTCGTCTTGGTTAGTTTGCCACGTCAGTATGTATACATTAAGCGATAATAATAGAGAGCCAAATATGTGCTTACATGCCGATAGTTTTTGTCGTAAAAACGGGCAGAATCTTCTTGTATATTGACTTGGTAGAATATATAGAAATAGAGGGACGAACAGACTAATACTTCTTCTCGGTTATCGAGTTTTTGAGTATCTTAAGCGACGAGCATGGCTAAGTTTCAGTCTGTTCGTCATATATTGTTCACAGGTTGATTGAGATGCGGCTTTCAGTTTCTTTAGCGACATTTTTTTTTTTGCGCTTTCAATCGTCTCAAAATGTTTTTACTCATATAAAAAATGTTAGAGAAAACTAGACTCAGGTGCGCGGAGTTTTTCTGCAAAAGATTTTCTATATAAACTTTTTGCTTATTTGTGAATAAAATTCGGTTCTTTGAGCACCGGTTGTGCAGATATACGTTTGATATGAATTACATCGTTCACTATGCTATAAATCGGTCTAAATGATATATTCACATGTTTCTTATTTTAATTCTTATTATTGATAATCGGGGAATGCCGAATCAAATCAATTATCATTTTTTAGGCTTCTTCGAAGACTTTATCCAATTCCTATGTTTGTGTGTGATACACAATTCACAGTTGGTAGACAACTAAATAAAGCTGCATTTTTTGCTCAAGTATGATTCTACGAGGGAACCCTCATTACAAACTTCCTATTGTTTATAAATGATATAATGAAATGGTATAATACTATCATCCTTTTTTTCTCTTCTGTATGTTCTTCTTCTTCTTCCTCTTTTGTATGCTTCTCGTGTATGCTTCTTCTTCTTCGTCGTCGTTTTTTTTTTTTTTACTCCTCACGATCTTATACGCATTGAGAGGCAGTGACGTGTAATTACCAAAGACAAAGACTCTGCTCTAAAATTTAAAGAAAACTATTTCGAATGGATTATCAATTCTATTGAAGTCTTTCGACACGTGTTGTTATACTCGACGATTTCTCTTTCTCAAACCAGTAAATATGCATGAACTTCTCTATAAACTAGAAAATAAATAAAAAAAATAAAAAACGACTACAGTCATTGTATATGTTATTTAGCATTACCGTATATAAGTACGTGACCAGAATAACTAAAAATTAGAAAAATTTTCAAGAAAAACACAGAGGGCTTTATGATTATTGTACTATAAAAAATGATGTGATGCATTATCTTCAAAGCAAAAAACAAGTAAAAATATTTCGACATATAAGTATGTATGTTTGCTTATTTACAAGTGTTAATAAGAATTCCTAATGATAATTATTTAGAGTGAAGCGTAGAATATCGATTGAAAATAATATAGTGAAACGAAGTTTTAACAGATATCTGTATAAAGTGTTGCGAGAAACGATTGTCACGCTGTATTTGTTTTCCTTATAAATTAATTAAAATTTTGTTTATTTTTATATCAAACACACCACCCATATACATATAATTAAGAATACATTCTTCTAACTTATTCGGATGTACGTAACACCCACAAAGATTTAAGATTACGATAAACTTAATTCTTAGATAAACTACATTCTTGCACACAGCTTGATATCGAGAATGGACCAAAGCAGTGAAAGGACGCAAGCATTAAATAAAATTTCAACAGATATAACGATTGAAATTTTCTAGTGTAGTCTATGAGAGAACTTACCACCTTCACAACTGACATTTAGCCATTATGTCAGCCGGAGTATATAAGTAAAAATGTATACGGAATCAAAATCTAAAGCGGAAGTGATAGCTAGGATCAGAAATTATTTGTCAAGTGTTAGGAACACGATGCTGTTTGATAAAATTAAACGGTCAGCGCATATCAACTGTTAGATATTGGCGAGAATATCGAAGGTCACAATTTCGAGTTTTCTCAAAGCATCGTAAATATATGTATATATAAGGGTGTCAAGATAAATTCGAATTTAAGTAGCACAGACACCTACCATTTCTGTTAACAAAACTCTGTTAACGATTTAACAGAGCTCTGTTAAATAATTACAATTGAGATATAGTAGCATTTGAAAGCCTATTCCATCCATATTAAAAAAGGGAAAATATTTTTGTGGACATTTCATGAATCTATATGAAAATACCTTTCAAACAAACTAAACAAATGAAAATTCTGTCTATTGGGGGCTATTTTTATCGATTTTTTTAAATTTGCTATGTTAGCGAAACATGGATATGGAAGAATATGCAAATTTGAGACTTTAGTGCGGCCTACATTCACCTATATCACGTGAATCTTAATAAAAGAATGATGTAGACAATTGACGTAGAGAATGTAAACAAAAGCTGCTGAAATAGCTAATGGAAATTTTGTTGTTTTGACGTTGTCCTATAAAAATTTTGGCAAAAACGGCAAGACACACACACACACAATCACATTCATTTTACACTAACATATCAAATTTCAAAAGATCGTTAAAAATAGTTCCCGAAAGAAAAGTTTGAATTTTTGTTGCTCATTGGACAGACGTTTCTATGTGCAGTCACATGATATAGGTGAATATAGGTGACATTCTCTATTTTCGCCGCACCAGAGTCTCTGATTCAGGTATTCTTCCATACCCATTTTTCGCTAACATACCAAATTTCAAAAAATTTGTCAAAATAGTTCCCATAAGCAGAATTTGAATTTGTTTAGTTTGTTCGAAAGGTATTTTCATGTAGATATTCACAAAAATATTTTACATTGTTTAATATGCACGGAATAAACTTTCAAATCCAATTATATCTTAATTTTAATTATTTAGCAAATCTCTGTTAAGGCGTTAACAGAGCTTTGTTAACAGTTGTGGTAGGTGTCTTCGCTGGTTAAATTCGAATTTATCTTCACATCCTTCTATCGACTGTGTCTTCTTACTTGATGACTGATTTTAAAAAAAGTTCTTAGTAATAAAAATCTTAAATCCGTGAAAGAAGATGCGACATATTGCGTAAGATGGGATAGCTGTAAGGTGTTGCAAGCTGATTATAAATAAATAGATTAAGATCGGAAGGCAAAGAAAATTGAATTTTCTTTCACCATAGTACACTATTGCTGAGTTCGAAGCATGAGAAAAGAACTACTATTAGAACTGACTGAAATGGAAAAGAAATTCGACAATGAATTTTTGTAAAAAGTTTATATCGCAAGATAAAATTGTTATTGGAAAGTTATATAAATAGTCAAATTGATAAGTGATACTTGTAATACTTGGAAGCAACTTGACTTTGTGTGTGTTGCGTGTTAGTCATGTGAGAGAATTCTCAAACAATGCATCCAAATAAATGAAATATTTTCGCTAATAGTTTCGAACCCGCAGTGTGTATCCACTATCCATTTTAGATTTTGCACAAATGTTTATGAAAGTCAGTGTAAATATTCTGTTTGCAAATGAACTAAATCAGTTCATCGACATGCACGGTGAACACCACTTTCTCACATTGTTTTTTCCAATTGTTTATTATGATTTTATATTATTTTCTTCAGTGCGTTCAGTTTTAGTCATTTTTCCAAGCATGAGTGAATTTTAATAGAATTTTCCGGAACTTTGTTTAAAATATAGTAATAGTTTTTTTTCAAATTTATTTTTTCATACTCAGTACTGGCGTCGGTGGTAAACTAAGCAAGTTATTTTGTTTGTAGCCCTATATAGATATATGCATTTTAGATCTTAAAAAGTACAAAGTGGGTCAGACTAGTATTAAATCCTTCATCCCTTTGGTTTTTTATCTTTTATAATATTGTAGCTAATGAAGTCGAAAAAATGTATATTCATCTCTTACGAGGAGGGAAGATGAAGAGATTTCTTTTACTTATTTTAGTGTTCTGACCTGTTGATAGTTTAACAGTATAAAAGAGTTTAAAATAATAAAAAATTGTGAAAAAGAAAAAAACAAAAAATACCAGTCGATTAGGAAAGTGTTTAAACAATTTTATGCTAACCCAACCATAATACTCGAAAGGTTTGGTTTGTAAATTTTAAATATTTCAATGATTTTAGTTTGCGTTTATCAATTATTTTATTGTAAATTAAAGTTTTTTTTTTTATTTATTTATTTATTTTTTTTATGTATATGACTGTCTATTCAGAGCACAATTGTGGTCAGGAAGTGTTACCAGGTAGATTGAAATCGAAAGAGAGTGTACGTTTGACGCTAAAGTGGAAACGTAAGGCACGGTAGGAAAGATCACTGTTGGAAGATTGTTCTAGCGATGGGTAGTACCGCGTTGCGGTAGTGTGTCGTACGATATGCTGACAATTCCGTGGCGAGAGGGTGGGAACTGAAATGAGAAACCCTTGCCGCTTATGACTTTTATTTTTATGTGATCTAGTGAAGTGAAATATTTTTGCCTGATTTGCGAAAAGAGATGCTAACAATCTTGACTTGTGAGCAACAGTGTCTTCCTGTCCTAACAGACAAAATATTTTAGAATTTGCATTTATTTCGTGCGAGGCAGCCTGACTTAACACGTGTTTTCAAAAATGTTGTTCGTCTATATCACACTTTTAAAGGCTCTAGAGTTTTATAAAAAGCAAAAATAATCAAATAAAAAATTCAATTTAAACTTTTTGTTCCGACGATCTGGAAGGAATGGTGCACATTAAAAATATAATCACACCTATTGAGAAATTATAGTTTAATTGTATCGTTCTGGTTGATATTGAACGACGATGAACGAAATCAATATCAGCAAAATGAGAGAAATTTGGTGTCCGTTACATGTCAGAATGAAGTCAAGAAATGAACATATATTCTTAATGTTCATAACATTCTTACCAGATGCGCCCAACTTTCTTCTATACGTTGGATATGTTCCTTAAAAACCGGGCAAAAAAAGTCGTGTAAAATATGCATTCGACATGTGGCAAACTTGGGGATATGTTCCATAACTTTAATCGTGTAAGATGAAAAATCTCAAAATATTTTCCCAAAAAACCGCACAAAAGCAATAATAATGAAGTCCATATTACATATTTGTAAAGCAAAAAGAATTCCTTTTCATTCCAAGAAAATAATATTAATGTAGAATGAAAATTCGCTCCATAAGTTCAACATAAAAAAATTTAAATTGAAATTAGGAACAAAAATCAATTTTGCGACTATTCAATGCTACGCGATAGCAAACAAGCACGCTTATCACGGACCGGGCCGAAAATTCTACCATTAAAAAAAAAGGTGGTCATAAAATTCGGGGTTTGGTAAAGCCAATGTTTAAATCGACCGACCGGATTATGTAAAAGATAATATTTGTTCTTATTATGACCCGAGTCATATCAAAATCCGGTAAAAAAAAGGCAGCGGACAAGAACCATTGTCGAAAAGGAATCCTATGGACTTTATGTATTTCTGTCGGGGCTTTTACGACTTCCGAAATGAAAATTGCTGTTTAAAGTCAAACGTTTTCAATGCAAACTCAAAGTGAATCGGTTGGCGAGGAACGACTGAAACATTAGGTCAATCTTTGGCGTAGTTGTATTTTCTTAACCTCTTGAATGACAATTTATTTTCATTTAGCACTGCTCTGGCCGACGATTTAATTTTCTTAGTTTTAAGAGGAGGGATTGATATAAATAAAAACTTACTGTTTTGTTGCTCAAATAATTTGTTATTATTATATAAGTGTGGAATTTCACCTAATCTACGAAGAACTGTAGCATTTATATCCGAAACTTCTGTAAATTTATGTATTTTTGGGACATTATTCTTCTCTTTCCAATTCCATTCTAACGGTAACTAGAAGCATGCACCCTCGCCTACCCAGTACTTTA
Organism: Glossina fuscipes; assembly: GCF_014805625.2. Classification (NCBI taxonomy): domain Eukaryota; kingdom Metazoa; phylum Arthropoda; class Insecta; order Diptera; family Glossinidae; genus Glossina; species Glossina fuscipes. The sequence continues at coordinate 12,364,608 of NW_023998414.1, read as the reverse complement.
CAAGACGCAGAAGCAGCAAGCTTCAACTAAATAGATTTCCAAGAAATATATCGATTCCAAGCCCTAGGTTTTAAATTTCGAAAGCATCTGAACATGTTCGTTTGCCCACTGCGTAATCTTTTTGGTAAACATTCTCCCGTAACCGATAATAAAGGTATCGTCAACAGATTTCCAAAAGAATTTGGAAGTGCATAAAACTTTTCCAGGGACACGCCTACAGTCAGCCGCGCCCACTTCATATTAAAGAGTATAAAAATGTATTTCCTTTACTTTTTGTCTTTTTAAGGATAGCAACGATAGGTTCGGTCATGACCAAATATAATTTACTCAGTTTTTTTTTTATTTTTTTTTTTTATTTTTTTTTTATTTTTATTTTTAAATTATCGATTTATTGAGAGAAGTTGGTAATTTGGTAATCACGGTTTTCGCGAAACTATGTTTTTCGCATTTGCTGTGCGTTTAGAGCCTTCAAACTTACGACCCTTATGCGGTCAAGGCCTGCTGAGTACGGCTAAGGAGGTATTACGAAATATATGTTTTTTTTTTTTTTTTTGCGGCAGATGCTGTGTCGCTATTTTGTTTTAAAATAATTTAAAAGTTTACAATACAATCTGTACCAACCTGTGTAAGAAATTTTTTCCAATACATTGAGACGTACCTAAATTCGAGTAAATGACTCACAATCTCTCAGGTTCACAGAATAGCATTATGCATTTAGGTGCCATTTTTCGGCGTTTTCGCGGAAGACTAATCGTTGCAAAATAGCAAATTTTTACATATATTTGCGTATTGCGTTGGATTATAAAAAAACTTTTAATTATTACTTAAAAAGAAAGTAGTGAACATCTTTCTGGACTGTAATGGGCCGCAAATTTCGCAAATAAAGCAAAGAGTCAAATACCAAAAATATTCTTCAAAAAACCCAAAGCGAAAAACGGGTAAGTTTTACTTACACTGGCAAGTACAAATGCTGCCACGCTTATGGAAGCCCTCAAAGTTAGGAAATTAATAATCCTAAAAATAGAAACGTGAATCTTTCAACGCGTCTTTCTCAAAACAATACTCTTGGAGAAGCCTTTGATAAATTGAAGAAAATATTCGAATAAGTTCTTCTAGGAATAAACAGAGAAAAGAAGTAAAGAGAACCATTTCCTGAATCGATTTTAGTGATTCTCTTGGCCTGTCGTCCTGTCCAGCATACTTTATCATGAATCTAGATTTTTGAATGCTTGTGCTAAGATATTTTCGCACAAGCACGGACGCAATAAAAAATCGATCGGATCGGGCCACACTTAGAACTAGTCCATATATTGCATTGATTCGAAAAATTAGCTTTTTTTTGGATGGAATAAGTCTTGACAAAAACGATTCAATATTCATTTATAGCAGCTTCTCCATACACTCGTATAGGTCACATAAACATGGAGAGATTAATTAAAGTCTCTTTGCCTTTTTGCTATTTGCCTTTTCTAGATCGAATATTGTGATCTACAACGGTTCAGTGAAAATGAAGGATGGGGGTAAACTCATTTTGTTTGTTTTTTTTTCATATTGCAGATAGCAGTTAAAAGGAAGTCTCAGATACACTATAAAGTATATATATTTTTGGTCAGCTTGAAATTTTGAATTTTTGAATTTTGCGATGTTTTAATCGTCTGCGTGTCTGTATCTGTGCCTGTGTAATGTTATTGGCACTCTCCTGAAAGAAAATACATATATCTCAAGTTTGGTAGAAATATTGGAAACATTGTTTGCACGCAGATTGGTATTGAAAATGGGCCAAACCGGTTAGAATAGAAGTCCAGAAGTCTGTTATAAAAAATAAGTTCTACTTACTCCCTAGAAAATACTCTTTAGGAAATAAAAAAATTAGTTCTACTTACTGTCTAGATCTTATTCTTTATAACATTCATTACAACAACAATTTTTTATTGACTTTCTTTAGTAAGAACAGTTAAACGCCTACCTAAGCTCTTGTGCAATTGTATTGCTTTCAAACAAAAACTGCTGTTCAAACTTGAAAGCAGTTATCGCAAGTCTTCTCCGTTGAAAACAATAAAGTCTCGATAGTTTACTGACTAAGCGAGGGCGCGCGCACACCGATGATGCCGATAAAAGCACTGGACGCTCGAAAGAGAAAATTTCATTCTTAATAATCGAAAAGTGAAATTGCAAGAGATAGTTGACGTTCTGAAAATACCAAATAGTTATGTATTCACTAAAAAAAAAACAAAGCAAAGCAAAGCTAGTTCCCAAGTAAAAATCATGAAATAAATGTACTACGTAACAAGTCTGTACAATAATAGAATTAGATAGTTTGAAGGTCGAATTGTTATCTCAACTGTTAAATATTGGACGCATCTGGTCCATACACATCTGCATTTGGCCATTACATTAACTATAGAGTAATTCCTACGTCGTGGCAAATAATATTCTCTAGAAAAGGCATAAAAGCGATGGGATCTTGAAGTTAACTATGCCGATGAATAAAGTCGAATTTTCAATGAAGAAGAAATTATTCTTCTCTCGCTACGTTGCGGAAATTATTGGTTGAAATCAACTAGAGTACACATTAGATCAGAACTAATATTTATAAAGTCTAGAACTATAAACTGCCATTACCGTAAAGCGTAGATTTATTTTCGATGAGCGTAAAATGTGGAACTAGTGTTGTAATTGAACAAAAGGCTCTCCATGTAGCTGGCGATTGACTAAACGACTAGCCACAAATCCCGAGAAATCTAGAAGTTAAAAATTCTTTGAAAATAGTTAGTTGCTTTCGAAAGACTATTCTCTTCAAACGATTCAAGTTTGCAGAGAGTAATCGGCCAAGTGTACCGAAATGAATCGAAGGCAGTTCTAGTTGCTGTAAATAAATTTCTTTTAAAATTTTTAATTAAATTCGAAATACGATTAACGCAATTTTTTTTTTAATTCACAATCCCGTAGAATCCCGAATCTAATCTGGGGAATATTGAAGGGAAAATGCAGTCACCTTCACGTAATCAATATTTTAAGTCATAGTCTAGTAGTATATAGTCTAGTCCATTCTCTTGTCTATTCTATCAATTAAAATATTTATGTAAACGCTTGTGCCTATTGCTACTTTGTAAGCTAGAATGAAACATTTGAAAAACACAAATGGTTAGTTCAGCGTTTAGTTTATTGCTTTAATCAATTACATTAGTACATGGTTTTTTTTTTTTTTTTTTGTTTTTTTTCCATTTCTATTAGCGGTTTTTCTCTAATGTAGGTCAACGCAATTATTTAGCTTTTCATTTCTTTGTCGCACAGACAATTAAGTCGTGTGAGCAGACGCATTTATATGATAACTTTTCACTGTTCCCAAGACAGCGGCAAACAAAAAAAAAACAAAAAAAAAAAAAAAAAAAACAAAAAAACAAAAAGTAAAAAAGAAAATAAAAAATTAGAAGAAATTGCATAAGTATTATACTTGTACGTTAGTTTAGACACACGCACAACACATCTATCTATAAGCTTAGATGCACGTAATGTTAAATAGTTTTGAAAGTTTTCACATTGCAGTTAACGCAGTGACGTAACGTATTACAAAGCGAATTAATGCATTTTTAATTGTTCCGTTATAAAATGCGACAATTTTTTACAAAAAAAAAAAAAAAAAAAAAACAAATGCATTACATACATTCAAAACACGCACACAAAGACAATATCTAGTGTAAAAATATGTGTACGACTAGAATTTTTATAATCACTCACCGTTAAAGAAAATTATAAAAGTATAACAAATTCTCTTCATTACGATTTAATATGCGCTATATAGCCATTGACGAGGTCCGTCAAAAAGTTCCTTCTTATCAATTTCATCGCATATGAATTCAATCCGAAAAAAAATGTGCTGCAACACTCGTTGTGTAATTACGCTGCCACGTCAACGAACGCTAACATGACAGCATTTGCCTAACTCGCTGGACGATGATAGCCATTATCCAATAACCAGTAGCCATGCGCTAGATATTTGACGGATTATGGCAAGATGCTCTCGTGTCTAGGCTTTTCCAAACAACGATTCGATAAGAATTGTAGTTGGCCGATTTATATTAAACGAATTTCACTTAAGTGCAAAAGTACCGAACGGCTTTTTCCTACTTATGCTCTGTGCGGAACAGAGCATCTGCTATTTGCAGATGACAGCTGCTAGTTGAACTTGTCCATCATTTTTTAATAAACAACTGTGCAGCACCGAGCTATGAAGTAACACCACATGATGAATCACACACTTAATTAAGTTTTCACGAAGCGAGGGGCAACCAGTCTACCTTGAAAGTGTCAAGGTAGAAGAATCGACATTTTTTGATATTGTAGGTGCGAGAATATACAGAGTGACGTTTGGTGAACAAAACATATAAACCAAGTGGCGAGAGTTGCAGGTAAGGGTGCTGGTTTTTTTGAGCGGTTTTTGCCCCGCTTCAGTGAGATCAATTGCATTGCCGTTATTCGGTCAAAACTAAAGTACAATTTGCATGTGCGGGAACCTCCAAATCTTTCCTGGGGAAACTTTAAACTTATACAACCAAAAACTCAGATGCTCATCAATGACGAGAATGTTTCTAGAGAGAGTTTCGGGATATGCTTTAGCATCGATATAATATGGATTGTATGATGCCTATACTGGGATATATATTCAACTATTCCACACAAAAATTTGTTCACCGCCCAAAGTTGTTAGCAGGATTACTCGATTTCTCGGCATTTTCACCCATTTGTCTTGCAGGTGTTCTTACGTCGACCTCACTGTCCGCCTTTGAAAGGATCAGTGCTCTTTCTTTGCAAGCTTTTCAAGCTTAGACTATCACGCCTTAAAGTTAGGATACTTGTTTGAGCTACAAACACAGAATTTGATTTCATTTTTTTGATTATGTAATTTCGCCTTGTTTTTTTACGAAATGATGATGAAATATGATCAGCTATCGTTCAATAGAATAACTACTGCGTGAGTTAATTTGACGTTTCTCAACATTCATTTGGGCTTCAAGGAGCTTCCAAAAATGTTTGTGATTTCAAATACCTATAATAAATGTTAACCTATTCTAGTTGCCGAAATGCCGATGACATGTATCTATTTTTTATTACAATGAAGCACTTTGCCCCATAATCTTGTAGTTCTAATGAATTTTTTGCATAGCAATTTTTCGGGAATATTCTTATGGGGACACAAACATGAAAAAATTGTGGATTTTTTGAGGTTATTTTAATTTTTTCTATATTGTAGGCGTGCCATGTAAACAGATCATATAAATTTTTTAATCTTAAATTCCTACTCGATTAGTTTCTAACAAATTTCATCTTTTCATCTTAGATCGGAATGATCCAATTTGTACGAATAGAAATATACAAAGAGTGGACATCTCCCGATTGCGATGAATTCTCCAAATCTGTCTCCTTCTGATTGCCACTTATTTAGATTGCTTTCTTTATATTTCAAAGACGAGTGCTTGTTGACAGTTGAAGAAGTCCGAATATGGTGAAGGCGTCCGCAAGTCACCTAACGCGACGTAAACGTTTACACGGAGTAATGGCGAATATTTTGGTTGTTAACCTTGATAACAATTATTTTTCAATTTCATTAAAATCCGTTCACTTTCAATTTGCACACGTAGTACGTGGATCGTAGATTCTTAAAGTCGACCTCAGTTCACTTATGTTAAAGTGGACTGTTGAGTTTGAATATTATGGAATAGTATTTTTGTATTTCTAAATATATTTTTAAATTCCTAACGCAGTTAGTATTATTATATGGCTTACAAAGCAATATGTCCTTGATGGTTATAAAGGCGTATACGGTACATTCAAAATTAATGGAAGAAGTTTCGCACTTCTTATTAAACTCAAACATTATATTACAGTAAAGCGAACCATCAAATGCTTTTCACTTTCTCGGCATAAGAAGAAGTCTTACTCCCTATAAGAAGCGACTGGAAGTAGAAAGGTCTCAGAACCTGTAGATTAATGTGGTACAAATTTACATTTCAAATCGGTCTTATGGACCGAGAAATATTAAAAAAGGCAAAATATGATCTAAATGAAATCATGGCAAGGTATTGCCATCATTGAAGGAAGGTAAAATAGTTCGATACTCGGTGACTTTGAGAAACATAAATATGATCCAAAATTTTTTACATATGATTGTGATGTTGAGCTGTTTTGCAATTATTTTTATATCCACCATTTTGTCAAAACGTTTATAGCATGCACCGAGAAGCCTTCGAGACCCTATAAAGTACAGGTTGTTTCGATCGCCAGTGAATTGTCCATCGATTTAAGCGTAACCGTCGGTACCCCTTTCTTTCTGTCTGTCCATCTGCCTGCGGTAAACATTATCCCGATCACGAAGATGAAGCTATTAAATTAGCCTGAGATAAATGGATTGGAACGGATATTTCACTGCAGGAATAATTATGAACTTGGTTTTTCTTTCCGAGTTTTGTGCAAACAATTTAATGATTTTTACTAATTACTCGCCATGATTCAAACGATTATGTCAAATCGCTGTTGCGTAACGTACACATTTATAGAGTTGTTCAAGACGTTTTAGGGCGAAATTGGACACTCATGATTTCAATCACTTACACTTACAAAAAAAATACATTTAAGTTAAATAAGTAAATAGATTGCTTTAATATCTTGCAAGCCTATTGATACATTATGCGTTACACTTAGTGCCAATTAGTTCTTACTCAACGCTCTACTTAGCTCGCAACATTATTTTAGGTGAAGAATTATATATTCATAATACTGTATTGGATGTCATCATCTACATTGATATGAATTTTTTGGTAAAATTTTGTCACTTACTTTTGTAAGTAAAAGCCGATAGCCTTAGATGCTAGACTTGAGTCTTACAAATTATTTCGCTAACCAAATTAATAATGATAACAATAATAATACTGTAAGTATTTCACACTGTACTCTACTACTAGAATTTACTGCATTTTTATACCGGTATATATATTTATATTTTTGGCCCATCTGTCCGTATGTCCGTCTATGTAATGTCTTTGGTAAAAAATTAATCTATTAGCTTCAAATTTAGCAGAAATATTGGCAGCTGGGTATGGAAAATGAGCCAAATCACACATCCACAGTGAACGTGAAATGAGAGCATCTCGATTTTCAAAAGTAAAAAGAATTAGAATCCTGAAAAAACTCTCTCAGAGACCCTGTAAAGTACATAGATTATTGATCACTATCAAATTCTGATTCGATCTAAGCATGTTTGCCGTCCGTTTGCCCAACTTCCTATCCCCCCGTTTATTGCTTAGAAGTTGTTGCACGCAGTTTTAATATTAAAAGTGGCCTAAATCGGCCTAAAAATGTGCCCGCAGTATAGACAATGTAAATTGAAAATATATCTGTTTTCCAGAACCAAAAAAAAAAAAAAAAAAAAAAAAAAATGCACTATTTCTTATTCACTTACAACAACTTATAATGTTGTTGCTTGTGAAAAATAAAATTTATATTTTATAGAATTAAAAATGTTCTTCAAAAACACGAGACATGTTACAAAATTTAACATAACATAACTTATATCATGAGTGGTGTAAGAATTTTCGAAAATTCGATCCTCACCGAATTTCTTATACTCATCATTGGTATTCATAAAAAGTGTTTGAAAATGGAGAAGAACTTCATTTTCATACTCGATGGTATTGGATGGGCGTGGCCGATTTTTTCTATTTTCTGAATCAAATTTTATGAGTAATAAACAAAAACCAAGGAAAACAAGGACCCTTCTTTATACCTCTGAAGAAACAGTGGGTTGCCTCACTTTGCATAGCATTGTAGGCGTTTTCTTCGACCGATTTGTCACACTTTCCTTATCAACGAACATTTTTGCCAAATGTTAAGTCGATGGCCTCAGAATGCTCGTAATAGACATTACGCAGACGGACAGACCAAACAGAGGGACAGATGAATATGCTTGGATCGATTCAGAATTTAATGCTAATCAAGAATATGTACAAGATTTCCCCTGGGCATGGCAAACGTTTTGCAAAATGAATATACCCCTCATCCATGTGAAATATATATCGTTTTCTCGTTACTAGAGCTTTTATTTACTGTTAAAAGAGTCTTACGTGAAAATTAATAACAGTTGGCAGAATCTACGTATACGAGAGATATTTATTTATGTGGTTACGGCGTGTTAGTGACGACATTGTATATAATAATAAATCTATTAAATTGCTTATGCCGATGTGGCAGCAAATATTGAGTTTTAGTGCATCGTCACTATTATTCATGGATCTTTAAGCCAAGCTCTAATCTCTTTAGTCATTGGTGCACGTAGGGAGTTGGCTAATAACAGCGGATAAGAGGAAAGAGAAAGTGTGATGCTTTCAATGAAAATTCCATTTTGTTTTCGCTAGTAATTCGATTTCCTTCTTCGTTGCCTGATAATTTTCTATAAATTTGAAAATCGTAGAGTTGGTCACGATGTTATACTATGCGGCAAGATCTGCAGCGCAAACATTTTGCTTATATATAATTATTATTTATTATTCGCTACTTATCTGCTGTTTTTCTTTTCTAGCGTAAAACATCTACAAAATTTTAAATGGCAGTCATTAATGCATTTCCGCTATAGTGAAGAAAACTAGTTAAGCCGGAATGTAAAAGCGAGAAACAACAAAATTATACCGAACAATTTTCGGATATCGTACTCTTTACTATTACCGAAGCTATACAGGACCCGAAAACATTCATGTGCATTCATTCGTATGCCGAAGCGTTGTTTGCATATCTGGACAATATTTTGCATTAAAATTCATTTCCTTGCGAGTAAAAGCGTTCGTAAAACAAAAAAACATGTTAGTTAATATAGAGCTCTCGATATCTAGACTCTCCTGACAACATTTCAAATGATAATCTTTTTTGCTTTTCTAATTGTTTTTGCTTCAATGCATTTGTTTAAATGTCATTTTCAAATAGAAATTGTCATCAAATTATGTTTTTGAAGTCAATTGTGTTTTAATCAATAACATTTTCTTAATTGTTAACAAGTTGCATCTTGGAAAAAATTGTTGTTGTTTTTAAATGCAAAATTTTTGTATAAAATTTCGTTGATTTCACATAGTTTGTTTGTGTTTTTATACTTTTTTTTTTAATTTTTTTTTTATATTTTTGTTTTATTTTTATGAAAATTTTCTGTATGTTTTGTTTTTCAATAGGTTCGAGTTCTCGTATCAGAATTATATAAAATTGATTATGAACTGTGAGATTAGGTTCATTCAGGGTTTAGTTGGTTGTGTTCATATAACATATTTAAAGCTTTCATAATAATAGTTGAAGCTGTCAAGCAATGAAACATTCGAATATGAAACATAGAGAGAGAATTAATTTTGAAAAGAGAATTAATTAATGAACGAACCATAATGAGAGTAAGCTTTATAAGCTTTTAAAAAGAGGAAAGAAAAGATTTTTGGCGGTTCGTCATTTTTTGTTTTCGTTTTCTTAAACCAAATTGTTGCCATTGTAATCTACTAGATCGTAGTAAAATGTTGCGGTTAATTTGAGAATGAAAAAAAAAAGAAAGAAGCAAATTGCATTTCTTTATATCCGTTCCCGATATTTGGTTGTAAAGCAAACACTACAGTCGAACACAACGTATTGTGACATTTTTTTTTTTTTTTTTTTTGTACTTCATTACTAGTCAGGGCTTTATCGCCTTTTATACATGGAGGCGCAGTGATGGTCAAAAAAGGGTTTTTGGGTAAGAATGGAGGATAGAGTGATTAGTACTTGTGACATCTGTAAAGACGGGCGGAATGGATTGGGGATTGTATTTCAAAGACAGCCATTGCGATTAAAGGAGGAGGTAACGGCGGTAATGTGATTTTAATGGGAATATGAAGAAAACCGATTTATTTTTGTATGATTGTCGGCGAGCCGCTTGTAATTCATTTTATCTAATTTTCGCTCTTAAAGACAGCAATTTATTACGGAACCTTTAAACTGGTAGCTTAAAAATCAGCTACAATAACTATCTGGCCATTACTTAGGAAAAAAGAAGCCGTTATTTTTTTGTAGGTAATTGTAGGCGATCAAAGAGCAGATGCGGTTTACTTTTAAATTTAACGAGAGCCCTAAGAGAAATTATAAAAACAAGGTAGTTCTCTTACAAAAAAAATTCCAAGTTTGTAGTCTTAAAAAATTGATGAATGGCCAGGCAGTCAAGTGAACAAAAAGGGCAGACAAACATGTTCTAATCAATTCCGTCTGCTAAGCCAGGCATAAAGCGTACATGGCTTTTATATTATTTTCGATATATATTTCGGTGTGTTTTTAACGTATGGCAAATCGTATAATATAAGTACAAGTAATTATAAGAATAAAATAAAGTGATTGCATTAATTTTAACAACGTTTTTGCATCGCTTTAAAAAGAAAACCTAAAAAAAAAAAAAACCAAGAAAAATATATGTACTTTTGCAAGATGCAAGAACTAGCTCGATGCTAAGTAACTTACTAGCACTAGTGATAAATGATCTCAAAAGTTTATTTAGGACGAGTTTAAGAGAGTCTAAGTCTTCACCTATTTCTTCTCTTTCATTATTTTCGAACTAATTGCAATAATCAGCATACGTTGCAAGAGAAAATTTTCTTTTTCTTCCTTTTTAGATTATAGCTACAATTTATATGTGTAAAGTGGGAACTAAATAAAGTGACCCAACTAAATAAATTGAGTCAATCGGGTTCCCACATTTGCGCCGCAAAGTCATCTTTTTTTATTTTTTTTTTTTTTAAATCAATCTCCGCTTAGTTTTCTATTTTAATATCGTATTTTCCAAAAATACACATAATTACCCGTAAACAATATTATTATTATGTGTTATGAAAACTTTCTCTCTTCAATACAAGCAACTAAAAGGTGGCGAAAAAATTCGTTCCAAACTGAATGAAATTTCTCTCTTGTTGTCATTCATTGTACTGGTAAAGCTTACTCTGTTCTATCGTGTTTGTTGTTCATAAATTGCTGTTACATTGTTGTTCGTCGTATATCTTTTACTCTTCTTCGCTACAGAAATGAGAGAAATTTGTTGTAATGAATGCTTCGAGTCGGGTATCTGCACTAATATCCTTCGATACTGCGTAACAATTGTGATGCCTAAACGAATGGCAATGTGTAAAAGCATGCACGTATGTGTATGCGTACAGGAAGAGCACCTTATTGAGGCTTAATGTTTGTTGATACTAACCAAAGTCTTTAGTTGTTTACCGTTAGTTTAACTCTACTGACCGTTAAATAATAGTTATTGCGATGTATTAAGAAATTTAAAGTAAATAAGTTAAAAAAAAAAAAGAAAAAAAAAAAAGAAAACAAAATTACACTTAAGTAAATAATAAGAAGAATAAAAAATACTTTGTCGCCCCTAACATAAAGAACGCAATAGTTGTGCAAAATTAATGATAAAAAAAAAACAAAAAAAAAAAAAAAAAGAAGAAGAAGAAAATAAATTATGATAAATAAAATTCATCTTTCAAAGAAAACAAAACTTCATTATTTCAATTATGTGAAATCTTTGACTGCGTAACGCATTCGAACCTCTTACAATGCATTTATAATTTCCTTTAGCATTTTACGCAACAACTTATTGTATTCATTGAATGTTTTTCTGAATATCTTTCATAGTGTTTATTTTTATTTTGGCTTTACATTGTATTGGTGGTACTACTTCCTATACTCTTAGTAAATATTGAAAAGAAAAACAAAAATTTTTTTATACCCTCCGCCCCAGAAACAAAATTGACCATAGCCCTAACTCTGTTCTGGCTGGCGGATGCTGTAACGATAACAACAGCAAATTTAACAATGTGAAACCGTCAACAAACAAACAATATATTGGCTGTGCCCGCAAATGTTATGTTTACGCTGTACAACGCGAACGGTATTTTTACGCTCCTAAATAAAAAACAAAAAACAAAAAACAAAAAAAACAAAAAAAGAAGAAAAAAAAGAAAATGAAAAAAAAAGGCAAAAACCAAAATTTTATTGAACTTGTTTATGCAATGTTTGTCGTTTTGAATTTATATGCATTTTAAAGATTTTTAAATGAAATTCTTGTGTACGTTATTAAATATTTCAAGAGCTTTTATTACTTATTCGCATCACTTATACTTGAAAAGAACATCTTTCATATTCAAGGACATGTAATTGCTACCTATGAAAATTATGTTTTCAAATATTTTCGCCCAGTAAGGATAAAAACAATGCATCCGAGTATTTCAGCTTAAATCATTGATACCTTGACGCTCGCTGATCACATTTTTTGTTTAAAAATATTCTTCTCATTTAATATAATGTATGTATTTTTCTTACCACCTCAACTTTTTATATAAGTTCTTGCTTAAAAATATATAGCTTTTTCTACTAAATATTAAAAGGGTTTTGTATTTATTCTTCCCCCTCTTCAAGGCTTTGTGGAAAACGTATAGAGCAAGTCTTAAGATCTCATTTTGTTCAATTGACTTTTGAAAGTTTCGGCGAGTGTTGAACTGATGAACTGATGATATGGAACGAAGTAGGGCGACATTGCATCAGCAAAAGACACTCTTTTTACACATCACGTTTGAAATCTTCTTCTCATTTGCCATAATTGGTCCATGACCACAATTTAGCCATTTATACTTTTCTATAAATTTCGCCTTTTTTTGTGGCATGGCTAGCGATTGGCTTATTCTAATTTCCGTAGATAACTGAGTGAGAACAGAATTAGTAAATCGTAAACCGATGTATCGTGTTACTTTAATAATTCGCCTTCAGTGCTGATGAAGTTTTCATCGAAAGTAGAGACATCTTTCAATCTTTACGCCGATAACATTAGATGCTAACGCTTTAAGATCTTAATCATTGAATTTATTTCTCTTGCTAAATTAATGCTTTTACATTCTCTTCATAGAAATTTGATTTACTTTGCCTAAGTTGGTACAAGACTTGCTTTTGTTAAATACGGTTCTAGAATTGATCATCAAATGTTTCAATATTGTCGCAAGCTAAACGTAAGCTCATAAAAGATGCGTAGGATTCTTAATTGATTAATGTCTCTCTGTTCATTGTATTTGCGTTTGTTTGTCTTATAATCGGTAATATTTTAGAAAAAGTAAAAATATTAATGTTGTAACTTGTCTCGAAACATGTTCACTAGATTATTGGGCAGTTCAAATGAACTGACTAGTAAACGTTAAATGTGCGAAATTTGAGCTTGAACTCTTCGTTATAATCTCAGGCAAGTTTAACATATTATTCAACTGGACAGTTGAGTTATGTCGTTATATTGTGTTTAGAAGGTAGCAAAATTTCTGCATTTAAATCGCTCAGTGCTATCCTCCTAGTGAATAGTTTTCTTTGCTTACGTTGGCGCCACCCTAATACATATTTGTCTCAAATTTCGGCCTAACATTTTTAAGAGTTGCTTTCTCACTTTCGTCTTAAAAAATAAACGCCTTTTTCTTCTCAACCAAGCTAAAATGATATTATGTTCGGAGAGGTTTTCAATTTCAAGAATAAATAGAAGTCACACCCAGACGAATTTAAATCCAGGTTATCCAGGGCGATTGCAGCACAATACGAGTTGAATTTTTTCTTAAAAAGCCTCATGATACAAGATATTAGATAGCTGAGGCGAGTAGTTTCAATCAAATGGACCGTAACGTTTTGGTCCAATCCGGAAAGAAGTAAAAATGCACCATATCAAGATAATCGAAGGAACTTAATGTGTTCATAAACTTTCGATCGTGTTCATAAAGGTCGTAGGACGATTTGAAGCTGTTATTTACATATCAGCGCAACTATTTAACTCATTTTCTTTATCATCTTGAAAAGCAAATCTCGTTTGCTTAATGATTTCACAATCAAGTGAACATTTTCATTAAAATTTTTATGGAAAACTCATTCTATTTGCAAACCATTAGTTTTAGTGTGAAACCCTATCACAAATATATGCTTTATTACTTGATGTAACGTAAACAACTAAAAGTATGCTACATTAAAAAATGAAAGCAACCATGTTGTGAAATGAATCGGAAATTACTGCTTCTTACAATTTTTTATTAATATTGCAACATTAAAATATCAAACAATAAAAAAAAAAAAAAAGAACAAAAATTAATACGCACATATACACATACATGCAAACTAAACAAATATTAGAAATGAATGGGAAACTTAGTGTAGAAATTTCCCTCGTATTGTTGTTTTCAATTAGTAAGAAAGGTGTGAGTATGTGTGCTTCTGCTGTTAGTATAACGTGAATGCATAATACGCATATTTTGCTATCCACCCATATTGTTATTAAGTCTGTATAATACACGGATTTAATGACTGAGTGTTAAGTTAATGCAAAGCTTTGCACTTTTAAGTCAGGTTAAGTGTTGTTTGCGATGCACTCAGCCCATGCATTTAGCTTAAGATGTATAGCTTTCCTAAACGAAGACATGATACGTTTATGCTATTTGGGTGAGAATGCTTGCGCTGGTGTTAAACACTATATACAGGTATAATTTTTCCATTTCAACTTTTTATTATATATATATATTATTGTTCTGCATATTGTTTGTTAAATATATGAAATTCACTGTTTGTTGTTAGGCCGAATGATTCTATTCACTGGGCAAAATTTTGATCAATGTTCATTACATAGTTTCGAAATTATTGGGATATTTTTCTCTCAAAATTTTCTACTCATAAGAGATGATTTCATCTTTTAAACTGTGGTTAATGAATGTAATCGCATTTCTACTTTGGATATCAGCAAAAAATTGAATTGACAATCCGCGTTGTCAAAGAGTCGTTGTACAGGTCAACATGCAAATTGAAAAGAAATTGAAAATTTCCTCCACATTACGGCCGTAACTCGTCGTTTTATTTGTTGCTATTTAGCAAGCGAAAGATAAGACGTGTACTAACTCTCTTCCTTTCTTGTTTCTTTGCATCAACTCAGAAGAACATCTCAAATTTCATGTAAAGCACACATTTTTGCTTAATCGTATCCATAAATCGTAGTCATAAGTATAGCGTTAAAAAATCCAAAACAAAAACTCCAAAAAAAGAAGTTGGGCTGAATGGTAGCCTTTGATTGGAAAGCAATTAAATCTTTTAAGTAGAATGCGTTATATCACTCATCTAAGTCAAATCGATACTTTTGGTCTGTATTTGCATAACTCGCAATAATATACGGGACAGTGGGGAAACAGCCAACTTTCATCGGGTCATCAAATGTTCAGGCGATGGTACTGCATCGCAATAGCTGGTCAAGGAATAAACTCTTTCAGGAAAAGCAAAAATTTGTCGATGTGACTGATAGGTTTGTTCTCGTCACTTGTAAAACGGCAGAAAACCACTTATGTCAACATTGCATCGCAGAATAAAAACATTATCATTAGTGGAACTACAATCATGCGTAGCGATGTCGATTAATTTACTAAGCATGAGAGTAAAAAAATGAAAATATCAAAATGTAATCTAAGCCAATCTTTGCAACTTAGATTTAAGGGGGAGGTAGAAAATGATTAGGTTTGTTATATATAAGCGCGGACGGAGCTATGCATAGACTTTATTGTTTTTTTTTTTTTAAATTCCTTTGAAAAGGAAATGAAAAATGTTAACAGGTTGTTTATTTTTCAAGATAAAGATTTGGGATCGGAACAATGGAAACAATTAAATTAAGGAGACAGCGGTTCCTTAAACGATCAGGAATATATTTAATTTGGTGGGGTTTCTCACGTGTACTTCTTTGCATTGCCAATACCTCACAACGCTAATATATTCCGTGTTTTTGCTGCGACAATGTGCCTGATTGGTCATACAAGGTTTTTTTTATTAAAAAAAAAAAAAAAAAACAAATCAGGTGATTGACGCTTAAGATTCATATCAATTTTGTTTTTACTTATTTTTTTTTTTTTTTTTGCTTTTTATCACATCGAACCCTATGTTCATAACGATGGCGGGTAGCTTTATGTACATAAGTTTTCTGTCCATTTTGTTGCTTTTCTCTAATATTTACTATCTGACCTATTTAGCTTTGTTTTCTTTTTTCCTCGTCTCAGTTTTTATGATTAATAATTCAATGGGTTGAATTTAAGAAAAAGAAAACAAATAAAAAACAAAACTATCATTACTTTCCTTTTATAAAAGGCCTCTTAACATATGCTATGAATTTTTCTATTTGCACTCAAGTAAAAGTATGCTTTACAATTCATAGCATTATACGTTGAGATTGTGTCTTAAGTAGAAAGATTTCTTCTTTTTTTTTTTTTTTTTAATTTATTATGGAAAGCGAATAAGAAAAATATTTTTCCTTACTATTAAGCATGAAAAATATTGTGTCTTATCTTTAATCTACGAGAAGCATATACGTGCGCGTTATATATGTATATGTATGTCTGTATGTATTATCAAAATTTTCACATTTTTTTTTCATAGTTCCAGTCATATCTATAAATTTGTTTTCATCATTTTTCAACATATTTTTCTTTTATTTTTTAAATTGTAGCGTTACTCTAGCATTATCTTTCGTGTCATCGTATTATCTTTTCTTATATTCTTAACAAATTGTTATTTGTTTTCGTCAAGGCACGTGTTATGCCTTGAAACTGTTTTCTTAAGATTCGTTAGTTGGCAAGTTGCACTTCAGTGTTTTTTTTTTTTTCAGTTTATGCTTTAAACCGTTCCCATTAAATCATCAAATAATTTTTTTCGTTACATATTTTTAAGTTATTCTTTTTCCTTTTCCTTCCTTTCGCTGCTTATCATCTTTGTCTTCTTTTGCCCCTATATATTAGCAAAGAGGGCGTGCTTATAGCTGGTTTCCATCTATTCTTGATATTAATTTTACACATTGGTTAGTACACAGTCGTTCTGACTATATATATATATATATATATATATGTATGGATATAGTATGTGACAACATTTTTTTGTTCCTTGAATGAAATTAATTTAATTAAAATTTTCCTTTTCATATTTTTTTAAGCAACTTAATGCTCTTTATTAAATAAAAAGCTCCTTTAGAAAATTCTAAAGAAGTTCAATAAAAATGTCTTTTCTTACCACCCATCACATTAAGATGATACATATATATTATATATGTCAATGTATAATATTTATATATATATTTATATACTTATAATATATGTCACCATCAAATTCTAAACCGATGTAGGCATGTCTGTCTGTCTGTCTGTTTGTCTGCCTGTGTGCCTGTCGGTCAAATTTTATGGTAAACATTCTTCTGGTCACGAAAATGAAGCAATCAAATTCAAAATCAATTTAACCTTGTCCCTTTGTCGGTCTGGATTGACGGGTTGAAGGGCGCTGAGCATGAGTGTAAAGAGATAATTGTTAAATCAGCGTCAGCGTTCTTCAATGCACCCTAGCCACGATAGAGGCCAGCTATATCTCAATTACCATTTATAGTTGAGGTGCATACGGCGGGTGAGAAACTGGTTTTAATCGCAGGCCGTCTCTTAGCTAAAGCCGCGTCATCGTCTGCCATATCACACAAAGTTCTTGCTGTTTCGCTATTTCACGGTTTGTAGTGGGGGAAGGTAACTGATTTGAGATAACTGGTCAATTTAACCATTTTCATCTGTCTGCCCGTATGTCTCTCCAATATATTTGGTAAAGATTCTTCTATCGGCTTCAAATTTAGCAGAAATATTGGAAGTTCTTGCACGCAGGTTGGTATTGGAATTGAACCCAGTCGATCGAAGGATACGAACATTTTACTAAGAACGTGAAGTTATAATTAAATATAACGAGCAAGGACACAAACCTTTTTTTGCCGACTCTGTAAAGCCGTTAACAGAATTGTGTTAAACGAAGTCTCGGAGGGATTTAACTCAAAATACAAGTAAACTAGAACTTTTCGAGAATTTTTTTGCATATTATTTTAAACAAAACATGAGTTTATGTAAATTAATTAACATTCGAAAGGACGACATTTTTACACTATGTCATAAATGAGGTTAATAAGGCGAAAATTTGCGTAGTTAATGTGTCCAAAGCATGTCCTGTGAAAAAATGAAACTATCCCATAGCGAATCTTCTATTAATAGACATTCTAACGATGTGCACGTTATATTAAGTTTTGCCCCGAGGTCACTTTCGAATAAGGTTAAGCTTTGCGAAAGGTTTCGTTGCTCTTTCTTCTATTTCTTTAATTAGAACTTAAAGGAGTAATTAAAACAGACCTGTTGTTTGTCTTGGCAAAGTTTTCAGGGCGTAGTTTTCATTTCATAGATTGAATGCGTTTACATGGCAAGAACGACTCCGTTATGCCTAATCCCAATTTATAGGAGTCTTGATGCCATTTTTCTACATACTATGTTTAGGATAAGTACAACAAGTGTACCAATGCGGTGAATTTTTATCTTGTTATAATTTAACTTTTATTAACTTATCTAAGATTTCATTTCGAATATTTTATTTTCTTTTTGTTTTGATTTTAGTTAAAAAATAAATTAATTTTGGCTTGCCTTTTACGCTGTAAGTGACGGTCATTTTTTCCTTTTTGCCATTTTGTGTTTGTACTGTTGTACTGTTGTTCTAATGAAAGGAAGGTGTTTTTTTTTTTTTTTTTTTTTAGTTTATTTCATTATTATCGCGATTATTTTATACTTTCTTTATTAAAAATATATGCGTTATTAAATTTATGCTGGTTGTTATTTAACGATACATTTTATGGCGTTAATTAGATTTTATACAATATCGGTGTAAACAATACATAAATAAACAAAAATGAATTATATGCGGAGGTATAATTATTATTAACTTTGCTATATCTAGGGGCTTTAATTAAAACTTTAATGGATATTAAAACAAGTGAAAATATTATAATTGGATCAAAACTGAACGTTAAATACCCTAAGCCATTTCGTCGAAAACAATTCTTCATTTATTTTTGCCGTAAGATACTAAAAATTATAATTTCTTTCCAGAGGGCTTTCATATGACGCAGGACCCAAAATTTCAAATCTCACAATATGAAATCCACAAAACTAATTTTCTTTGCCACATATATAGTATCCTTCGGCATTTTACGTTAACAAATTCTACAAATTCGATCCTTAAGTCATAAAAAAATTAAAATTTCGTAAAAGCGATGATATGGTAGGGCTTCAGGAATTTGTCAATGCGATCAAATCTTTACATGAGTTTACTATGCCTAAATGCTATTACTCAGCGATTTTTGTGCGAGAAATTTTGAGTATTACAAATAAGTTTCATATGACAGATATTTCAAACGTCACTAATTGGCTTAAAACCTATTAAATATTGCAACCATATACGGCAGCCGATTGGACAAATTGAAGCGAGTTAAATCGATAGATACATCGAACCCGACAAATCTGATATATGTTCTGTGGGTATCAGAAACTCAAAACAAAGTAATCATATAAGGCGTTTTCATATCTGATCCGGAATACTTGTTTTAAATGTTGACAATGCAAAGTAAAAACCATCGGAAGACACGTGAAGATTATGTAATCCCATTTGTTTATCTACTTAATTACATATTGATGAATTTTCAATGGAATTAATTTTGGCAGTTTGGCATTTCGTGCAACTCATTCAAAATTTTTAATATTTTGCTGTGAAATGTGTGTAAATAATTTATAATTTTCAGTGTGGCAATGGGGGCGAAAATAATACCATACCATATCGCATTGTATTCCTTGAAAATATCAAACACTAAAACCACCGATCCATTTTGATTTTAATTCTTCAAATTGATCTCATTCTACGTTAAGGCGTAGCCCACCCCATTGAAGGATTCCTTAGGCCTATTTTACGGTACAGTATCGTTTTCTCTACCATCTGCTTCAATTTTGATGAAAGAAATATTTTTATGCTCTCGTTTTCCAAAAAGCGATTCACTATTTAGTCGCCTTTTTACAAAGATGTCCGATGCGGCCTAAAGCAAATGCTTTTTAATTTCACTCACAATTTACGTAAAAGGAGTCAAATGCGTTTCGGCTTCTCTTGCAGACAAGGACGCAAGCTTTTCTCGGCTTGGCCCTCCCTATGTTATTATACCCACTTGTACTACAGGGTATATTGGGCTTGTGTGGACTGAAGGTTTTATGACAGAATCCATCTAAGTTTACGCGTTTGTCCATTCATCTCATATTTGCGCATGTACTTTTGCGTTCAATCTACAGATTGCACTGATAACATTTTTTGTATTCTAATGAAATTTGGTGCATTGGCTTGTTTAAAAATGGATTGCGTCGGACCACTTTTGCGTCGACTCCGCTTACAATGTTTTCCCTTGAAAGAGTAGTTATATGAGAAGTATTGCAATTACCAAAAAGCCTGGACAAAAACGCTGAGTAATAGCATTTAGATCTGGTAGTTTAATTTTCTGAACCTCCTCCTACATAGCCAAATTTAGACTACGTTGGTCTAGTTTTTGCACAGCAATGCATCTAAAGTAACGCTTGTAACGCATGAAAAACGGTCTAATTTTTAATATATTCTTATCTGGATTGGATCAAAATTAATTGTGTCAAACACGGAGCTTGCAGGCTTATGTTTTAGACTCTATCCTATAGTAGCAAGCTTTTATAAAGACTAATATTTAATATTTTGTGCTAAAAAAAAAAAAAAAAGTGAAGAATAATATATGACAGGAAAATTATATTTACTTAGTTAGGATCATGTTAGTTCAGGTTTTGTATGCAATTCCACACAGTGCCAACAACAATTTATAATTTTTGGTATTTTATCACGAAACTAAATAGAGAATTATGTTACGTAATGGATTTACTTATTTATTTTTATTTATTTTTTTATTCATTTACTTATCTCTGGCTGCAATTACAGCCATATTAAGCAACACTCTTAAGGCTAAAGGGCTTAAATTACACTATATCATCAAAGCATAACAAAGTTAATAGTTTGGAGTTTTAAAGTAGAAAAATTTTTGCTTAGAATATTTTTAGGCTTAAAGTATTAACTATAAAGTGAACTTAAGTTTGAGTGTTAAAAACTATGACATTACATGCAAAAGAATATCAAGCAGAGAAGCAAGTAAACACAGCATACTATTATAGGCGTTAAAGTATTGAAGGCAAGCACAAGTTTACGCGAAGTAGTAAAGGCGAACCGTAAGTTTATGTGACTATGTTATGTAGTTACTTAATGAGGTATGGCCTATCGCACTGGGATTCGAACTCCCGATCAGCAATTGTGCAGATCCGCTGCCCTAAGCGGTATTGAAGACTCTTTACTGCTTGGAGTATTATGTCACTGCTGGCTCTTATTTAAGTTAGTATCATTGAACGTTACAAATTTTGATGTCATTATCAATTTTTTGTTTTTTTTGGAGAACCTTAATAAAAATAGGTTTCCCATACCTTTTAATTGCTTTCTAAAAAAACTTAGCCACAATTATAGTCTTTTACAGGAATTCAATAAAGTTCTCCATACACCTTTTTTTAAAAGATTCCCCATTAACAAAATCGAAACACAAGAGTGTCTTTTTTTTTTTTTTTTTTTTTTTTTTTTTTTTTTTATATAATTAATTTAAATGTAAAATATTATTCTGTGCAGTATAGAGAGAGACAGGACAATAAGTTACTTAAATATTTTGTTTGTATTAACACTTTGACGCCCGGAAATGAGATTTCTCGTTTATGTTTGGCATTTGTTTGTGAGGATGGATGAGGAAGACATTTTTCCGGCAAAACTTTGTGAACATTTTTCCGATGTACTAAGTAGTTGTGAAAGTCAGAACAATGGTTTGGATAGCACTATACCACAAAATTGAGATAGCGACCTGTTTCCTATTAGGAAAATATAGGCTCGTATCCCACCTTATGCACAAATCTGTTCTGATATAAACGAAAACATTGGTAACGCAAGTGATAATAAGAGTAACTGTGCGTCAGCTATCGTAACTACAAACATTTAAGGAGTAGTCACTGTTGCAACCATAGATCACGACCTGATAGATTGTCCAGTATCTGCAGGCAGCGCCTCCTTTAAGAAAGAAAAAATTTCCCGCAAGCGTATGTCATTTTTGCAAATCACATAATAAGAGAAGCGAAACTTCACATGTCTGTAGTTTTTGCAACATACCATTACGCAAAGTCAACTGGCCGACAAAATATCATACATATTAGTTTCATTATGACTGAGCAAAAAAAGATTTATTCAATTATGTATTAATTTCATCTCTCAAAATAATTATCAGTTCTAAAATCGCTCGTCTTTTAATAAATTTCTGCAAAACATTAGTGGGCGGTAATGTGTTAAATAAAATGTTGAATAAAATCCTTCAATTATATAATTGAAAATTTTACAAAATTTTTAGTTTGAAAACATAGGCTATATTACGGTAGTCTGAAAATTTCTTGTGGATTTTCATATAAGGAATAAACTTTATTAATTTTTAATATTTGTCATTTTGTTCAATAATAAGTTGGCCACTGTTCAGATAATTTCATTATCTCCTCTTTTTGAAAAGAACGAAATAGAACGTAATCCGATGGTGCAATGTGGAAAAGAAGTACTACGAACTACATAAACATGACCATGTTCGATAACATTATAATCGGTGACTTCTAGTCAAGATATTTCGACATTCGATTTTCATAGACTTAGTTTTAAACCAATCCAAAATTGAAGAAAGTTTTGCATTGACCGAAAATATTTTTTCAAAATTTTGAAAATTTTTTTTCAAAATTCTCTGGCATTTATTTGTTTTTTTTTTTTACTTCTTAAATATAATCGTTCTAATTACGAACAATGCGAGTATGGATCATACTTGGTATTTGCTTAGCGATGAGTAATCACAATATTCAATAAACATATAGCCTGGCTTTCACTTCGATATTTACCATAAACGCTTAGCCCGGCTTAATCACATAGCAGCTGGCTTGCGACGATAGTCTATGAATTTGTGTCTGCCGTTATAAACTGTTACCAGTTACCGTGGGAACATTAGGTTTTAGCAGATCTCCGCCGATAGAAATTTGATTCGAGAAATTTTTCTTAACAATACTAGTCTACGTTCTATTCATAGGCGAGTTATTTGAAGTTAAGGCTAGTGCCGCTCATTTCTTGCCAAATCCACATAAAGCATTTTATCCCATGAGCAGTTGTGAGAGCTGCCTTGATTACTAGCAATTTTAGAGTAAGCGCAACAACACTTTTACAATTAACAACAATCTTTTGGATGTTTTCCCCCCAAAAGTATTATCTTCCCGCAATACTTCTATATTGATCAGTGTTCTCCAGCGCACAGTAGTACATGTTTGATTATATTGTATCCATTAGTTTTTTAAACACTTGCTTTTAAACACCGTTCTACTCAAGAGACTCATATATCCTGATTTTTACGATACTAATGCTATCTCTTTAAAAAAGTTTCATTTTATTTTATAGTGCCTATATAATAATACATTAGATATTTACAATAATTAATAAGGCAAATAAACTTTATGATCGGCTTGGAACGAATCTTTATGCGCCTATCGTTGACTGAAGAGGAAAAGCTTTCTGTAAATTCTCTTAATTATATCACATATTTAATAGCTGCACGTACAATAGTCCATAGCTAAGATAAAGTGGAAATATTCGTAAGTATAGTTTTATATGATTTAGCATCTTATAGGTAACGATATATAAATTAAATGAAATTTCATCGTATGCAAGTATGACTTTTCGCTAATAGCATGCGAAACCTCGGCAGGATGTCATTAATGATTCTTCAGCATAAACTGGCGAGACTGTAATAAAAATACCTAAGCCGCCAAGTTCCATCTTTTTTTTATTTTAACGGACAGACAAAAAAAAAAATCGACAGACGAATATGATTAGGTAGCTAGCTCTATGCGTTATAAACATTTGACAGATCTAATAGTCATGCCTGTGATGGACATTAGTTTTTATTATATTTTTAATGTGTGTATAACATATTCTCAATTGCTTTCGTTCGTGTCGTACAAATTCCAATAACAAAAACAACTAGATATTTTTTATGAAAAGCAAATTATAGACATGATATGTTGAAAAATTTTATTATTGTTGTAACTAACTGTCGTTAATGAGAAAATAAAAAAAAAAATTCTATAAAAATAATTATAAATCACGATAAATATTTATTCGCACGTGTTAAAAATTGTTTGCATTTTACCCAAATTAACAAATAATTAAAGTTTTTGTTATGATGAAATGAACGCAACGATACCCATCTTATGATCGAAATTTACACGTTTTGCCATCGAATTTATGCTACCCCAAAATAGAGATAGAGAGCAAAAGGAAAATAAATCATTTTTTCCTTCCCATCCACGAAAGAAGTGTTGTGAACAGTTATGCAGAACAACTTATACTGTATAGGTAAAGCTGAAAGATACTGTTTCCACAGGTGGAAATCAATATTTAGAAAACGCTCGTACGATCTACGCTATCTTCTAGAGAAAGCACTAAAACTAATATATACCATCCATCAGGCATATACATATGTATATATGCTGTAAATCGCAATTATCTGGAATATATATATAATATATAAATACAGTTAACCTCCATTTAATGCCGTACTACCAGAAACTCAGATTTAATAGAAACGCTATATGGTATTACATGGAAACCGCGTTGTAAACAGACCGCGTTATAGGAGGATTGTCTGCAAATATCATATTCTAAAGGTCTAAAGGGCGAGGTTAAGCTAGCCTAGCAGTTAGCTTTTGTTATATACGTCACCGCGGCATGGTGGGTATAGCTTTCATTTTGTCAAAACGGTAAACTCAAAATGCGCGTCGACAATGTAAAATCAACTAAGAGCCGCCACGTTTTCAAAAAGCGTAAGATTTAGTATTTTGCTCACGACTCATAGATCCTGTTTTATGATAAAGGCGGAGAGTGCAGAATATTCGACCACAGACGAAAATAATTTCCTTACTTCTTGATAGTTGCATTCAATCAGGACAGACTGAGGTGTTCGTTAGAACACCCTTTGGTTTAGGTTGCTGCTATCATCCCGAGAATCGAAGAAATGAAGATTGTCTAATAAAATTTATTATTTTTCGACAAATCCAACTATCCTTATGCAACTGCAATAGCGTCTAACCCTTGAGTTCCAAATCGAAAAGACGTTATTGACGGCAGTGTGTACCTAATATTTCTCTATACCTATGGATCAAACCGTCGATTGCACTGTAATTCTATACCTGAATATAAAAATAATCGCAAAATGTCCCGAACAACCTTTGCATAGCGCTACTCATCGAGGATAGCTTATATCTCGGATTCGAGAATAAGTTCTCTTACATTTTGCAGCCGTACTTCGTCCTAATAGGCCTCAGTTTATCTCTTCTCCATATGATCGTGAATTTGCTCATGAGTATAGCAGAAATGAATCTTAAGGAAACCAGTGGAACAAGTAGGAGCTCTATTTCTTTATTTCGAAGAAGTTATCCGCACTCATACATTTATGAGGCAAATATTTAATGGAAAGCTTAGACAAAGGGATATGTCTACACAATACTTCTAGTAGCGGATAAGCGGCCTTGAGAACACCTCGTATATGCACTCCCATCCTTCGAACCACTGCCATGTCAATAAGAGGAAGATGTTCAAAGAGTAAACAACGTGTCGCGTTAATTCGCTGACAGGTTAGTGATGGCACTCGCCGCTCTACTGTGTCACTTTTTTTTTTTATATTTTCGCCCAATAATAAAAAAGTACGAGAAGAAGGCCCTCATTTTTATAATTATATTGATAAAATATGTTAACTTATCGAATAATTGGGTCAATAGCCGCACGAATAGCCGAGTAGCTATAAATCGCGACTACTAAGTCAGTATTCGCTGGTTCATATCCCAAGTGCAGTAGAATGAACTTGGGTCGTAACTATAGTGAGTTCTCAGTCGGTAAAGGTGTAAAACTTATCGATTAGCTGCGCCCAACTTTCTAGCTTTTTCTCTTTTCTCTCTTCTTTCTGATTTTCCGCGTATTACGCTGATAGGCTATATGCCCTGAATGATTATATATTATATATATGTACATTGGGAATATCATACGATACGTAACCATAGGACGTTACATTGAAATTTTATTTTAATATAAAATTATTTAGCAAAATTTATTCATTAAAGTTTAATATATAGCTTTAATTTTCTTTAAGCGGGAAGTAGACGAAGAGAATTCGTCTTAGGCCGAATGAAATTTCTGGTTTCTGGTTTTGTCGATATTTTTCTATTATATTATTATATATTGATTGTGAAAGTAATTTATTTAATCTATCTAATAATAAATGCAATAATTTTGTTTGATTTACACTTATTTCCGCTGGATTTTCCATATTTTTTGCTGAGCTATAAAACCGCGCAATGTTTTTTTTTTTTTTTTTAAATTATTAAATCAGTACTTCCTACTTATTAATTTTTTTTAAGCCATTGAGTGTCACGTTGTCATTCACACTTCAGTAATTATTGCTGCTGTTATTTTGAATTTTTTCTTTCTTGTTTGTTGTGCTTTTTTACCCTTTTTAGCCGCATTAACTTTATTTGCCATAATACACATCTTTGTATGGGTTTAGTTCTGTTTAGACTTAATTATTGTTGCTGTTCTTGTTGATAAATGTTATGCTTAAATCTCTCTCTCTCCCTCTCTCTCTCTCTCATTTTCTCCGATCTTTTATTTTCATTTTACTCCAGAAGATTAATTTGTTTGTTTAGCCTTTTCGATTTCTCACATATCGCGCAAAGGAAACGATTTACTCTCAAAGAAAGTAAGGTTAGTTTAGCGCTTTTGAAAACACTAGAAATTCGATTTATCTTAATCGGTTATACTAAACCCTTGTGTTAAGCAATTGCATTTTTAAACCCATAATAGCTTAATAAAAAAAAAGTTTAAGTAACTTGAAGAGTACAAAAAACATAAATGCAATGAGAAGAACAACAACAATTCTTCTATATATATATATATATATATTATTATGAAATATTATCGTAGGCGTTCTTATATTAGCTCTTCAGAAATTTGTTAAAAACTGAAATTTTTTTAAATCTAAGCCTTCTGTTAAACACATAAATATCTACTTGACATTCGCGTGCACTCTGAATCGCTAAAGCGGAAAATTTTAAATATTTCAAGGGATGATTTACGTACAACTTTAAAAAATTGCTATCAAAACAGAATATTTTGGTGAATTTTTGTGCTTATACGTTGTCAAAATTTCTGTAATTTCAGTATGCTCTATGTCGAGTTCTAAATCAAGCTCTTTGCCCGCTGTCCAGCTGTCAAAGTTGATGATCTTTGCACATAAGTGATTTGTGCTCTTTGTGAATGTTTTATGCAAAAACGAACTTCCCACATATGCTCGCAGTGAACTTTTAATTACTTAAGCAAATACACTTGGCACTGGTGCGTGGGTCGAATCTTAATTGGCGGGGTAATGTAGATCCCGACCTTAGGGAGCTAGTAAGCATTTGATTAAATGAAGAAGTGTGGTTATGTGCAGAAAAGCTAATTTACGCTAAACTCTTAGGTCGTCCTAGCAACGACTTTTAAATAGGCGTGTGCTTTATAAATGATAAATTATTGCATAATTTTTAAAGATACAAGCTTTCTGAGTAAAATTTCATTGACAGGAAGATAGATGGACACAGATAAATCCCGTTATAATCTCTAACAATAATGTTTCTTAATCAAGTTAAGTAAATGAGAAGTCTGATCATCAAGTCGGCATGTCTAGGTTCGAATCTGGATTCAATTCAGTTCGGTATAGCTTTTTTTTTTTTATTACACTTGACCTATGACTGTAGCTATAGTGAATGCTCGACTGGCAATGCACTTCCCAGATTGCTACAGCGCGCAGACTATGCCTCTTTCTGCACGCCTCTGTCTTTGACTAAAATACTGTTTATATACATATTTTTTTTGTATATATATATATAAAAAATAAAAAAAAATAAAAATGTATATTTTCGGATGCTATAATCGGAATGATAAGCCCAATTGTATATCGATGAGAATGTTGAAGAATTAATTGCTTTTCGGCGTTTTAATCAACAACTTCTCATTGAACGTTGACGACATTGTTTGCATACCTTCCACTTCTTTCTCTTTTTGCGCTCTTTCGCTCTGTCACTTCCTCAATCTTTGGCTCTCGCATTATGTTGCTGCCACAATAACATGGCATTTCTTGTGTTGTATGTCTTGTTTAATTTAACAATAAAATTTCATGTTCATATAGTCGACATGTCATGCTTTCTGGTTTGTTTATTTAATTTTTCTGGTTTTTAAGTCTCTAACTTATACGTCAGTTGGTCTGCTTGTCTCTTTGTCATGTTGTACTTATTTATTTATTTATTTTTTATTTTTATTTTTTTTTTTTTGCTTGCGTATCTTTCTGACCATATGCGTGGTGGCTATGGAGAGATACATGCGTATATATATATATATATATATGTAGGCTTTCCAAACTTCTTTATTTTTCAGCATCTGTTACTTATGTTCGGAATTTTATGTGTCACTCCTCCGTTGTTATTGTATTTATTATTACTATTGGCATTGCTAGCTTAATGTTGTTGTATATCTCACGAATTCTTTATGAGTCATCATAATTACACGATTAATATTTTGTAATTGGTTTTCCTTTTTTGCTGTCTATATTTACATTGTGATTATGTGTCAATTTTTTTTTTTTTTTGCAATTCAACTCAAAAGCAATATTTATAGAACTCAGAAAAGCTGCGTTATTCAAAATGTCAATAGCTTTAAAATCTTTCCAAATGTATTACTATGGAATATTTAAAGTAATTTTAACATCATTTTCTTGAATATAAAAAAAAAGAAAAAAAAAAAAAAAATGTCATAAAATCTATCTGCGAAGACATTAAATGTAATTTAATATAAATCCAGCCTACAATAACACAAATATCAGAGGAGATTAAATGAGTTGAAAAATTTTAAGCGCGACAGAGTAACAAAAATGTTGACAAACAATGATGACCAAATAAAAAAGCGAAGCTGCCACCACGGCAGTAACAAAGATTTCATTGTTGTGAGAGGCAATGTCGTCTACAAGAAGATCGATGTCCAACACATTAGTGTTGGTGGTGGTAGCATAAAAGCCGTATAATTGTCTACTACACAACAAATCTACAAACCTCTCTTATTCTATGCAGTTTGCGATTGTGCATGTGCGTCAACTTATAAGGGAGCAGCTTTACGAAAGTGATTTATTATCTTATGTGCGGAGGAGATTATAGAGGAGCCTTTAGTCTTGTTTATTCCCGCCCTTCTGTTTTCTCTCTCCTATTCAACTTTAAACAACTCCATAACTTGACTCGTCTCGTCAAAACTTTTAAACCATATATTAGTCACGAGCCCGGCTTAACTAAAGTAAACATAAGCCGACCTTAAAATTGGAGAACAAAAAAAAAAAAAAAAAAAAAAAAAAAAAAAAAAACGAGAAAAAAAGAAAAGCAAAACAAAAAAGCAGAGTGAGATAGTGAAACAGGAGACAGGAAGAGACAAGGAGAGAAAAACACTCATAGTTTTTATTCTCTCTCGCTCTCGCAGTAAGGCTGCGAATACATTTCGTTTAAAATCGAGTTTTACATTTTATGCGCACAGTTGCGATTAAGACGCGAATTGCAGTAGATGTTGATTGTCTTTTGCTCGGGTCGCTCACGGAGATGATACTTGGGTTGCGTTTATGTGCGGGCTTGTGTGCGTTTATATATTTAATGTAAAAAAAAAATTCCAGTAAAAATTATTAGAATTCCGGTGTGTGAAAATTTGTGCCTTTCATTGTTGACAAAACCTAAACTTTGGTAGTGAAAAACATTCAGTATTCGGTTTTTTCATTTCCAAAACAATAAAGCAGCAATAACTCTAATAAATCGTTTGTCACAAATTGTGTGTGCGCGCGCTCCGACAAACAATGTGCAGTAGAAAATGTTTTCGCATGCCTACGTTAGTCATACTCGGTGTCATTTTCACGATCGTATTGGTCTTCATCACCGGCATAACGCTCACCAACAGTATCAATATATCGAATATAGTGAAATTGCGCGAAAAAGTCGCCAGCGATTCGGCGGCGGCGAACAGTCCAAATGCGGCACAAACACGAGCCGCCTTATTCGAACAACAGTATTCAACATTGCAACAACATCATTTATCGCGTAGCGATCTGAATTACATTACCGCCAATCATCCCAAGAATTTGCAGCGTTTTAATTTGCCGACGGGGCCGCCATTATCAACGCAACAACAACAGCAACAACAACAACAGCAGCAGCAGCAGCAGCAGCAAACGTCAATAGCGGCGGCGGTGGCACCAAATAAAATTGTCATTGAAATTGGTATAAGAAATTTTAGTACAAATGCCAACAGAGACGCGGGCCCCTC
This sequence comes from Glossina fuscipes, assembly GCF_014805625.2. Taxonomy (NCBI): domain Eukaryota; kingdom Metazoa; phylum Arthropoda; class Insecta; order Diptera; family Glossinidae; genus Glossina; species Glossina fuscipes. The sequence continues at coordinate 12,334,200 of NW_023998414.1, read as the reverse complement.
GCCCTCATCTTCAGCATCGGCAACGGTGGTGGAGCAGGTAGTGGCGCCTTTAAGTGGCGCCATTATCGATGGTAACATTGAGTCAATATCAGTGCCGGCCACCGGTGAATTGCAAAAGCATTTAAATGATTCATTGGCTACAGTTTTTGGAAGAGTAGCCGCGGCGGCACACAATGCTCAAACAAACAATGAAACGTCAACAAATTCAACAACATTAAATTTAATGGCAACATCATCGCCGTCATTGTCATCATTAACATCGACATTAACAAAAAAAACAACAGCAACGACACTAACAACAACAGCAGCAGCAGCAACAGCAACAATAACAACAACAACAAACTCTCCCTTATGGCCATTAAATGCCACTTCGACTACATTAGAATCATTAACAACAACATTGTCAACGACAATATCGACGACATCGTCAACATTAGCCATCAACGAAAACCACAAAAGCTTTTTAAATAATTCCACAAATTCTTGGTTAAAATCAACATTTAACGTGTCTTTCCCAAATCAATTAAGCATCGAGGATCATAATCCGGCCATGATTGATTTTGAAAAGCGCAACTACGTTAAGAAGGTATGTGTGCGTGTGACGTTTGATCGCTACATTTAAAAACTTTTAACATTTTCTTTTCCCCTTTAAGAGTTTTGTTTTGTTTTATTTTTTATTTTTTTCTTTTTCTTATTCTTTCTTTCCATTAATTACTCACTAATGCGGATACTTCTATTATTGCTTTTCATATCTGCCGGCATAGAGTAGATTAACTTTATCATATCGTATGCGCATTTCATAAATGTACGCAACGGAAACATTACAAAACACACACAAAAGTGTTAATATATCCTATATTACTACTATAATGAGACGTACAAGTTTAACATTATAAATATTATATAATTAATCTTCATCTAGTACACATATACATTGTATATCTTTCTATACACATATGAGGGGAATTTTTAAAGTTTTTGGTTATTATACGTAAGTCCTAAGAAATTTATGTTACAAAGTGTAAAAAAAAAGAAAACTTTATAGCATTCATGGGAATAAGAGGCAGCTTTAAATTACTTAAGAACTACTTACTGACGGATGTGGGCAAATTCCATGTTATAAACTCTCAACCAATTAAGAATGTTTTAAAGGAAAAACTCAAGTATATGGGGTTCAGGCCGAGTACTTTGATGCCTACCTTTTTTTCTTTTTTTTTTTTTTTTTTTTTTAAAAAAATAAATAAAAATGTTATTTTATTTTAAAATAGTATGCTGCATGATATATGAATTTCAAAGTGTTTTTTTTAATTCAAAACTCGAGCGATTTAAAGGCATTCAACTTACAGAATTTCAATTACGTTCAAATAAATTGATGCCGTGTAAACGTCAAAGGTGACTTCAGCTGCTTTGTACCGTACAGTTTGTTATATAATTTGTTGTTGATTCCAATTTACAGTCTTTTTGAGGCAAAGTTAAATCTCATTTAAGAATTGAAAACGGCATATGATTTTGAGTTTAACCATTTGAAAATCGTGCAAAGAAACATTCATTCAAATCCCGTATTCGCTCTAAAGTAATATAAGTTCCGATCACCTTATCATTTATATCCATATACCTAATTAATTGGTCATCATCTTTGTATAATCTTCTAACTGAGATACAACTGATCTCAGCTAAATGAAGCAAAATGAATCAACGATCTTCTGATTCTAAATCCTAGATGAACTCAATCCTTCATTGACCGATTATCGTTAATGAACGTGATAATCGTGCAGTGTTATAAATTCGTACGCGATCGTACTTAAACGAGACAACCTTATTTGAATTAATGTATTTTAAATAGTATTATTCTCCAACATGTTCGCCGCAATACGGAAAAAGTCTTTCTCTTACAATGCGTTTCAATATGAATATATATGAATATATTCAGTCACTACTCCTTGAAATAAGCAAAACAAGTTCCACTTTTCTGAGGTAAACTGACTTAGATCATTTGATTAAATGTTTTGGAATTGATGGATTGTTCCCATAAACGACAAAAGCTCACAACAACACAACATATATTAGTACTTCAAATAACTGAGCCGAAGAGTGTGATAAATAACAAGAACAAAAAAAAAAAAAAAAAATCTAAGCTAAACACATGGTAAAATGATTGTTACTTATAGGGTATTAAAAATGGCCAATTTATCTTGAAACGGATCGTGTTAGTTCTCGGAAAAGTTTAATGTTCTGAGTATGTTTTCAAGATTTTAACGACGATTCCGCTAAACCGAGAGACAAACGATCACGATTAAGTGTAGTGCGCTCATTATTCTTATCCCGACTAGATATCGATTACTCAATTTCTGGTGGAGTGCAATTAAATGGATTCCATTTTGTACGCGTTTATACGGCGTCCGATGCGCTCAACACATAAATGTTATAATAAAATCCATCTTAAAAGTAACTTACGGGAAATGGAGCAAATTGGAAATTTCTACGTCAACAAGTGATCGGAATAAATTTTACACTAAGTTGTTAAAGGTTCTTGATATATTGTGTGCTTCCGCTTAGTTGGTGACTTATTCATACAACTATTTTGAAATGTTCATTGTTTCAAGTTTTTTTTTTTTTTTTTTCAATCTTTTCTCTCTATTGTCTGGATTATGCTCGTTTTCAAGCTGGACTGGAGAATCAAACTAAGTGTGAGCTATGCACCTTCGAAATTCCTAATATAAGTTGCATGCGTACTTAAACGAAATTGAGTTCAAATGTTATATCATAAATAAGTTATACGTATGAACTTGAATTCAAATTTATTATTACTAATATGAAGGTATCATGTGGTTGCGGTTAAACCGTTTTTAAATGTCCAGACGCATTTTGGCATTATGACCCGTTATTTGTCGTAAGAGAAAAACCATCCGTTTTCTTATCATAGTTCTTGTGACTGTACATCAAATTTCGGGGTGATAAGCGCGATGCCACAAAAATCTCAAACAAATAAGTAAATATCGTATGGTGGGCCTATACCACCACCCTATCATCTTCGGCTTCATGCAGTTATCCGTACGATGACTTTGCAAAATAAAGCATTATATGAGAAGTGGTCGAAAAAGCGATCCGATCTCAATCATTTTCAATAGGGTACTTGGTCTAAAACACGTCAGTGCACCGAACGTAATCAAAATATGTCAAAAATTGTGGCCAATTGGTTGAACTAAAGAGGACAAGACAGAAAACAGATAGATGGGCAGACGGACAGACAAACTTAAAATCAAAATTACTTTCGGAAGCGAGCGGTATAATAAAAGGTAGGCCGATTGCAAATCTTTTCAGTTGGTGCATACTTCAGCAGAAACTTAATACAACCTCGTACCGCAAGTAGTGTAGGGTATGAAAATAGCCTTGCAATCCGTCGCATCTAGCTGACGTAGCTCGGAATGCAGTCCGCATTTAGACCGTATTTGAGATCTCCACATTTCGTTCTTTCCTCTTTCTCGTTTTGATATCTTAGTTTTTTCATTTATCGCGACTCAGACTCTTCAGAGCACGGTCAGCATATAATAAAATCCTGAAAATTATGAAAACAATTGTAATTGGTCTTAAAAAGCCCTCAATATCTGTAGTTCGTCAAAATAGTTTACTCTTCAAAATGAGTAAAAGTTTTAATACTACGAGAAATGTTGCAGGTGCTACGAACAATTTCTGCCTTCGTCTTCCCGCGCATGCAAAGAGAATAAAATTTAATTATTTGCTGTGAAACTCCAAATTAACTAAAATGCGCAATCAATATCTTCGAAACAAATTACGTGCATCGAAACTGAGCGTAACTCCTGCATTCATACTTAAATTCTGATCTATTAAATTGCAATAATAAATTTAAATAAATGTCGTAAAGAAAAAAAAAAAAAAAAAAATTTATTTATTCTCACATTATTCACATACTAATCGCTTAGATAAAGCTTCCAGTTATATTGCATGACTAGATGATGAATCCTGGAAATGCTTTCCTTGTCTACAATCGATCTTTGATTTTTTAAACACAATTTTTTACGCTTGCTTTCAAAACTATTACATAATTAAATCATTTGAATATTTTTGAAGAGATATTAATTACTCGCTGTGGTTACGTTTATATAACTGAGCTCTGAGGTGGAATTTTGAAATTGAACTTTTAATTATATTATTATCCCCAAACCAAGATTACATGAATAACATTCCTTAACGGTATTCCTTCACAATTTTTCACTATATACTCTTTAGGAATTTTCGTACTTGATTTTTTCATATTCTCTTCATATCAGTTATATTCCTTTGCACTTACTCGTTTAACTTTGCACATTAATTCTCAAAACTTTTTTCTATCATTATCAGGGCTTACATAATGTATACATGTATATATCAGGACCGCAAATATTTTTTGCTCACAACTTGATTAGTGCCGAAGCGCTTGCATATGTGCTGGCTTTGCGATTAATTGATTGATACGAAAATCAAATAAGGAGCTTAACGTTACGGATTACTTTGAGAAGGATTATGAAACAATCTTAACACTTACTTAGTTCACAGAGCTTTATTGACTCTTTGGAACATAATAAATAGTTTCACTTTTATTCGGAAATATATTGAAATATTATTTTTTAGCTGCTAAAAATAAACTCAATTTTCACTTTCACAAGAGTAAAGATTAGCGCCGAGTAAGTAAGAAACGCCACTGACAAGTCTGTATTCAGTGCGGCAGACTTGACTTTGGCCGTAACTACAGTAAGTGTTCAGTCGGTAAACACGTAATAGTAACCGATTGGGCAGACAGATACACTAGGCCGCTGCCACCTCGCCATGCCATAACCTTTCTTCGCTTCTGTTTCTTTCTGACCGTCACCATGTTACACGGACCATGGCGACACTCCCTTGATTGATTTAGCATTTAAAAAAAAATGCTTTTTTTTTTTTTTACTTCCCGTAAACATATATGTCTTCGCATAGTTCTATAAGAAAACTTGGCACATACATAGCGAAAATCAAGCGAGTTTACAATGATAAGCTTTGAAAATAGCGGATCGATCAATGTTGAGGCTCTATGCGATGTCAATAATCCTTGAATTTCGATCGGAATCGATAAACATTGAAAGAAACTGTGCGAATGTCAAGAATATTGTTATATCGTTATGGCATCTTTTCATTTAAGCCCTTTCCCTCTTATAATGCGTACATGCTTTAGTGAACTTGCGTGCGTTTTATGTAAAGAACGTATATTTTTCTTCGCTTCAAGGAAAATTACTTACGCTGTCTGTAAATCGTAGATGCCAATAAAGAATCTTTAAAGAAAACTTCGGCGCAAGTTTTAAATTCCAATTGATCGGCCGCACCGATCGTGAATTTATACTAATTACGTGATTACTGGGTCTCGAAAATATTTATACGAAATTTTAATTCCCTTTTTTTCTACATGTCCTTAGTTATGCAGTTACTTGCCTATTTGGAATGTACCTACCTGTTCCTCTGTTGGAAACTGAAAGCCGTGTAGTTTTTCGTTCGCAATTTTCGTTTATGTATATGTTGCATGTTCGCCATCAATTAAGCGTTACATGCATTAATCTTCATATAGAACGATTGACTTTTATCTTTTATCCTACTCACCGATATCTGTATTCTAAATGAATTCAAATTGCTGCGGCTCGGTTCGGTAAGAGACATATAGGATATAGAATAAAGCCGAAAGGTGTGAAAGGTTATATTTAACTATTACTAGCAAAGCCAAAAATTTTATTATTATTATTATTATTTTTTTTTTTTTGGACAGAACTCGGTTAAGCCATTAACAGAATTCTGTTAATCGAAGTCTCGGAAGGATTTAAGTCAACATGTACTTAGAATAGAACTTTTTGTGAATTTTTTTTTTGCAAAATATTATAAACAAAAGATGTATTTATATAAATTAATTAGTATTTGACAGGAAAACATTTTTACACTATGTTATAAACGCGGTTGATAAAGCGAAAGTTTGCTTAGCTGTTGTGGGCAAACCATGCAATGTGTGAAAAAATGAAATAAATACGGAGTGAATCCTCTACAAATAGCTTTTTCAACGATGTGCAAATTATATCATGTTTTGCTCGGAGAATTTGAAAATTTGTCGGACTTTGAATATTATCGTACTTAATACAGGCTAATATGTAAGCAAAGCTGGAAAGGGTACTATGGCCTGATTTTTTTTTTTTTTTTTTTTTTTATTTTCGCAAAAAAAAAAAGTGTTTGTATTTTATAATAATGTTTATCAAGTGGTAAATGCACGTGATAAATAAATTAGATATATGGAAGGATTTGCGTGAAAAATAAAAATTAGCAAATCGCATCGTTTGCTGCACTTTATGTAATTTATATACAATATTTTGAGTGCTGTCAATGTAAATTATAATTGTAAACGAAACGGATGTAATAAAAAAACATAGCCGACATTATAATAACAACATCTCAGGCGAAGATTAATAACGTTAATAACGTGGTCAAGAGGGGATGGCAAGGGGAAGATAAGGGGAGTGGCGGTCAAGCTGATAAAGACGACAGAGACGAACGAATGCCCGTTTATTGGATTTTGGTTGCTATTACAATACATATATATATATTCTAGCAACGGTAAACACAGTAAACAGCGGTATATTATTCGCTATTATTTTATACGTTTTTTTCTCTTCTTCTTCTTCTTATATATATAACTTTTTTTATTCTCTTACTTTTGAAAAACTATATGAAAAGAACAAAATATCTATATAAAAGGAGTAACATAAAATAGCTACGATTGTCGTTGCTTGATACCTTTTTCGTACTTTTTCATAAGTTTAGAGCAAAACTCAAATTTTGTTAGGAAGGCATGGTTTTCCCACAATAGCTAAGCAAACCTTCGCTTTATCAATCTCGTTTGTAGCATAGTCTTGCATAGTGTGAAAGTATTTTCTTTCCAAATATTAATTCATTTACATAAAAACATGTTTTGTTTATAATATTTATTTTGTAAAAAAAAAAAATTCTTGATAAGTTCTATTCCAACTATATTTTGATTTAAATTCCTCCTACAGTTCCTTTAACGAAATTCTGTTAGCAGAGTTTAACAGAGCTCTGTTCAAAAGTATTGGTTTCGATCTTTGCTAGTTCTATTTTCAATATAATTTCATATCCTTATGAAACCGTGCTATCGTCATTTGAAAGCAGTGCCTTTACTGAATTGTTCGATCGAATCGAACCGAATAGAAGTGCTTATCGTGGCCAGGGGAGGTAATTACAACAACCTCGTATTAATTAATGTTTTTTTTGTACCAATGTTGTTGTTTTATTATCTCTTGCGATCTGCTCAAAATCGTGAAAAGAATGCTAACTGAGACGTGCGATTTTGAGTATTTCTATTGTGTTATTAATAGTGTCATGATATTGAACGTCAAGGGTTGTGTTTTTCAATAGCTAACAGCGTGGACTTTAATTTAATTTAAGATATGTTTATTTACCATCGTAGTGAAAATGTAAGGCTTATGCGATTTTTTTGCTCTCGAGTGTAAAATCTTAGAGCTTTGACGAGGTGCTGTTATGTGTGAAAAAAAATAAAAATAAAATAAATAAATAAAAGACTGTGGTGCTCTTCTTGATTAATTCAAAAGATAAAGCGGCGGAATCTTTACCAGTGATGAACAGGGCATGCGCTACGATATTCAAAGCCTTCATCAAAAATATGCGAAGGAATAGCATCGACGATAAGACTGAATATCCTTGATTGCAACTAGGCGCGGTGTACTAAAGTTTATTTCAAACAAATGAGACAATCCCTAAGGAGTTCTATGTCCAAAAAATTGCAAAATGCGCCAAAAATGGGCGTGATATGTACCATATGTGTAAGTAGTGATCTCGTAAGTTTTGCACAGTGTGCACAGAAACAAGGAAAACAAGCTTAGCAAATGCTTATAGTTCTCAGCTGGAATTTTTATAACTTTGTTTTGGAGGCGATAATGGAAATCATGTTTTTAATCAATTCAGAAGGGCATAAAGAAAAACTTGCCAAAGGACTATGAGACCGGCCATACATTAAATTAGGCATATAAAATAAATTTTAATGAACAAATTATTTTATCTTTAATAATTCCGGATAGTTTTTACACACGACCTATGTACCTATATACACGATCATCGCACTTGCAAGCGATACAATGCGCTTACTGCACTTAATTTTTACTAACTAATTTTCATTCTTCGACGTGATATTATTAAATAGTTTTCGAAAGAAATTTTCGTCTTTTCCTTTCTTTCAAATCGCTTGAATTATTTATTATTATTCGTAATGTGACTTGCAAATGCATATATAGACAAGTTTTAACCTCCGACCAGCACTTAAAGTAATAGAATCGAATTTATTATTTAACAGTGGTCTCTTATGTACTTAACTGCCCTCTTTTATGATAATCGGTGAATGTCTTTGCTAGTTAAACTCGAATATAAATTCACACCCTTTACTTTTCAGCATGCATGCATGTATCGCTATTTGTTGTTGTTGTTGTTGTTTTTTATTTTTTTTAATTTTTATTTTTATTTCTTATATTTTGATGCAATCGCATTTTGTTTTGTAGTTTCGTTTCCATGAATATTCATTGAATGAATTATGAGCGCGATTAAATCGCGTATTGTAAAATAATTTTGAAATTTATTATATGCGAAGTTCACGTATACACACATATATGTAAGAATGTTTTCATTATTGTTACTGTTATTGTCGAAGTGTTGATTTCAATTTATGATTTCTCAACCGTTATCCAGAGCAGGAAGGGGTAATATTTTTTGATTCCTTTTTAACTTTACTTGCTTTCATTAACACTTTCCGATTACTATATAATAATGAAAGGTATCCCGAAATAATCGGTTATAGTAGTTTTTTAATAAAATGTATTTCTTATAACATCTTCACCTTCTTGCTACTCTGTATAAGTCATTCATGAATCTTTCTAATCTATTGACATAATTCATTGAAATGTTTATTATGTTAAGTAAGCACGTGGCCTTTGCGGCCCATTTATATCGTTTCGGTTACTAATTAATTTTTCAAGTAATAATTGCTTGATTTTAGATGGCATTGTTTTTAATAACCACATATCTTCCGCTTCCATTTGAAGTCATAAGACTTTTAAATTCATTCTAATATAATATTGAAGATATCAGTTCATTTTGGGATACCCTATAGATGTATTTTACAAAAATTTAAGACAATATCACCTTTTTGAATGTATAAAGATATACGTAAGACTGCTGCTTATTCAAGTGATAACTGTTTATCTTCAAGAAAAAAAAAAAAAAAAAAAAAATATGTGCATTTCTTGAAGAAGAAAACTGTTTGTTGGAAGAGTTGGGTTTTCTTAAAACGGACAAAGAAGAAAATTACCATTATTTTGTGTTTAGCATTAACGGGGCGCTAAAGCATACGAAACAATCTCTAACAACGCATCAGAGCCCTAAGGGTTTTCATATTTAACATGTTCGGCTTAAATGAAGATCATATCTTTAAGGGATAAACATTTCAGAATTTAGTACGATAAGTTTACAAAAAAATTTAATACATTTTCTTTTTTTTCTTTTTTTTTTTTAAGTCTATAATTTTCTCTTTTCTTCCCCAACCCGTCAATTTGGTAAATTAAAAACGAATATGGTACGACACTTTACCGCACTTATGCTTATTATATGGTAAAAGTATAAAAAACATTTCTTTCATAAAGTAGAAGAAAAAAAAAAAAAAGAAGAAGAAGAAAAAAAAAAACGCAAAAAAGAAGTTTTCGGCCTAAAACGAATTTTTCTGTTACTTGCTACATTTATATTATTATTTATCGGTAAATAAGGTTTTCCATCAAGCTCGCCTTTTATTAAATATGTGGGATAACATTTTCTTGATTGCATTTCGGATAGTTGGATTTTTCAAAAATTGCAATTTGTATCATTAATCCATCCATTATGAGAAATAACGGTTATATTGTTGCTGCTCAAAAAGATGTTTAGATGAAAATGGTTATCCCTCACAATTGCGACTTCCCTGCATTGCTTAACGCGAGCCGATCCTATAACGCGAAACATACACTCAACTCGACTGAGCACACTTGTTGCATTGTGCACACTTGTAAGGATATCTGTTTAAACAAATAACTCCTTGTCGCGTCTAATGATCTTTCACACAAATAGTGTGCACAGAAAAGCCAAACGCGTTTCATGAACCGTTTTCCTAGTGTCTTCGTAACTGACTAGAATATCACAATTAATTAATTAATTTAAAAAAAAATGTAAATTTTTCTTTAATAGCATCGTGCATAAAACTTTGTTTTCAGTAACTCAATCCTTGTCCTAGAGTTCATCCCAGAGATGGCTGTTATGTAATTGATAAATTCAAATTATATCAATCGGCGATTGCAACCCTGCACTAATGCACTTAATATGTATTCAAATTCAATGATCTGCTTGTCGCGACGACAAACCTAATGCTGAAATGTGATCACCGACCACGAATTCCATTGGGTTTGCAAAAGCTGCGTAGGGATAATAAATAAATAGAAGAATTTGCCAAAATCGCAATTGGAATTGGAAGAAATGTTACGACATAAGATTAAGCGAAATGGTCAAATAATTTAATCATCCTCCCCTTTTCCGAACTCTACTCTTATCTTGTATTAATTTCCCCCTGCCTTTTTTTCTTATAAACGTTATTAATAGCTTTTTCAATCGATTGGAAAACTGTTGCGTGTTCAGGCTATCAGGCGATTCTATCTAAACTACAGAATTGATATCTGAATACACAGTCATAATTTTTGCGAATGTCTTCCTAGGGCCATTAACTACGAATGTATCATTCGAACTTCTGAATTTTTAGGGTGACAGTTGTTCGTGGTAGACCCAAATTTTATACAGAGAGCACAACATTGTTAGCACTCTTTTGTTTTTTTTCTTCGCTACATCAGACACACAATATGTGCACCCGTTGGTATTGTTGACGGGATCAACCTATTCGCTATAACTCACGCATTTAATGCTTATAGCGATATTTGATTATAAGATAGAACGAAACTCGTATATTGCGATAAAAGAAATTGCGAAACATTCGGGATCCGAAAGTTTATTTTTGGAATATAGATAATAATACTTCTTAAGTATTGCATAAGTATTACGCTTTTCTAGCATTTGTTTCCCCGTTGCTATTACGAAGTGGACCGAAAGACAAGGGAAAGGAAACGATTTTAAGATTGTAAATCCACTGTCAAAAGGCGAATACAAACAATTGACGATAAATTTTATAAACTTCGTATGATGCGTATAAGAAGTGAAAACCAATAGCTATAAGAAGGATAATAATGCGCAAACATATTACAACGCAACTGTATTTTTATAAAATATTTTAAATAATTAAATGTTTTTTTGTCCGTTTATTTAAAGGCAAAAATGAGTCTTTTGCATTTTTTTTGTATAAATTATAAAATAATATTCATTCACTTTGTTATTTGAAAATTTACGTTTGCTCTCATACCTTTTATCGTTTGTTGATTCTTTTTTTTTTTTTTTTTTAACACGTATATCACAATATAATAAATTTTTACATATATTTATTACACATATTTTTTCCTCTCTTAATCGTGCATATATGTAAAATTATTCATATAGATACGTATATATATATATATATATATATATGCATACGCATATTTATACGCATACATGCTCACATATTATTTTCTTGTTCTCGCCAGTTATGTTTTACATTGGTAACAACAATCATTTATTGTGCCATGTTGTTCTTGTTCTTGTTGCTGTTATTGTTGTTATACTTAAAACTGTGTTTATTAGCCTTTGTGTGGTATTATTAACATAAACAGGAATTTCTGTTACCGGTGCTGTTCCTCTGTTTTCACTTTTTTTTTTTGCTTTTGTTTTTTTGTTTTTTTTTTGTTTTTTTTTTTAACTTAACTTCTTTTGCTTCTTCTTCGGTAATATATTTTGATGATCTGCTGCGCTAGTGTTAGTTTCAGCAGCGTACTCTTTCTTTAAATGACTTCAGTAGTTGTTGTTTTTATGATATGTGTTTCACTTAAAATAACATATTTTTCGTTAAATATATATTAAGTTCATTAGGGGACGCCTTGAATATCTAAAAGGTGGAATTCATAGTTTATTTTGTTATTGCTGTTTATTTTGTTCTTGTCTTTCTTTCTCCATTGAATATGAACGTTAATTATAACCAATTTTCTACTTTAAATAAGTGTATTAAGGCATATTAAAATTCAAAGAGCAGGTGCACTTAATGCCTAATCTCATAAAAGATCTTGGAAATATTTCAAACTGTTTCTAAGCTTACATGAATCTATACCAATATAAAGCTTTTTTTTTTTTTTTTTTTTTCAAAGCCTACCGAAGTTTAACAATGTCTTAGAAAGCATAGCGAACAGCCTTCTTTTCTAATCTTGAAAACTGATTTAAGCAAAAAAGTAACATTTATTAACGGCTATTTTACGGCAGTAAGTTCTAGTTCACGACCATTAAAATCGTTTCCGTAAGCGAACATTTAAACTTTTAAGTGGCGAGTGGCAAGTGGCAAGTGGCAAGTGGCAAGTGGAAGGAGTGAAAAGAATACGTGAATCTTGGCGAATCATTAGAAATAATGCTGACTTATTGATTGCGAGCATTTCTCCGAACCCGAGTAAACAGAATATTTTCATTTCTATAATCGCAAATTTTTTACTTGGCTTTTTTATTGGTCCGTTAATTAGCAAAATTCTTGCCTTTAACCTATGCAACAATACAAAGTTGTACATGGGGTGCAACAGGCGACTGTTTCGTGTGCAATTAATTGAGGCTGACGACTTTAATGAACTGTACATATTTTTTTTTTTGGGTGAAACTAAAAAAACCGTAGCAGCCAGTGGTAACTGTGATCGCTCAATTGGAAGAATTAAATGTCTGCGACATGCGGTTCGTTCACGGCATCGCAACATACGGCACAGAAAGTGAGCAAAATTCGAATCATTTAAGAAGCAGCTCTCAACTAGTGAAATATTCAATATTTAATGTTGCTTACCATGTTTTGTTCATATTCCTCTACAGAATGTTGGACTTTTTAACAATTTTATTCATTGGTAATGTGTAGAGATAAGATATTTCGAAAGGTATATGTAAATATAAATATTCTTTATTCGCATGAGATTCCGTCTCGATTGCATCATATATCAATTAACTATTGATAACGTATTGCCTGAGTCTCGAACTACATCACGTACTTTAGGATTATAACCCAAAAGAATGTAAGGAAACAAATTTTTTTCTATGGAAAGTTTTATTATCGTAAACAATGAGAGTGTTTGCTAGCACGCTGGCACACAAACAATATACATATTATATATAGTTAAATTCATTTCAGCTATTCATGTTGATCAAGAGTTTTTATCCGTAATGAGATTTCTATCTGGAAAAGCTGACAAGCCACTATGATGTATTTAGAGAGTAATGATGTTACCTTGTGGTCTCGAACTTTTCGCTCATTTTCAATTGTCTTACACATGGGGATGGCTAAAGATGTTAATAACTTTTTCAAGAAAAGAGAGAGAGAGAAAGAGAGAGAAAGAGAGAAAGAGAGAAAGAGAGAAAGAGAGAAAGAGAGAAAGAGAGA
>NW_023998414.1:12319319-12320146 GCF_014805625.2 Glossina fuscipes | reverse complement strand
AGGAGTGAAAAGAATACGTGAATCTTGGCGAATCATTAGAAATAATGCTGACTTATTGATTGCGAGCATTTCTCCGAACCCGAGTAAACAGAATATTTTCATTTCTATAATCGCAAATTTTTTACTTGGCTTTTTTATTGGTCCGTTAATTAGCAAAATTCTTGCCTTTAACCTATGCAACAATACAAAGTTGTACATGCGGTGCAACAGGCGACTGTTTCGTGTGCAATTAATTGAGGCTGACGACTTTAATGAACTGTACATATTTTTTTTTTGGGTGAAACTAAAAAAACCATAGCAGCCAGTGGTAACTGTGATCGCTCAATTGGAAGAATTAAATGTCTGCGAGATGCGGTTCGTTCACGGCATCGCAACATACGGCACAGAAAGTGAGCAAAATTCGAATCATTTAAGAAGCAGCTCTCAGCTAGTGAAATATTCAATATTTAATGTTGCTTACCATGTTTTGTTCATATTCCTCTACAGAATGTTGGACTTTTTAACAATTTTATTCATTGGTAATGTGTAGAGATAAGATATTTCGAAAGGTATATGTAAATATAAATATTCTTTATTCGCATGAGATTCCGTCTCGATTGCATCATATATCAATTAACTATTGATAACGTATTGCCTGAGTCTCGAACTACATCACGTACTTTAGGATTATAACCCAAAAGAATGTAAGGAAACAAATTTTTTTCTATGGAAAGTTTTATTATCGTAAACAATGAGAGTGTTTGCTAGCACGCTGGCACACAAACAATATACATATTATATATAGTTAAATTCATTTCAGCTATTCATGTTGATCAAGAGTTTTTATC
>NW_023998414.1:12299484-12319219 GCF_014805625.2 Glossina fuscipes | reverse complement strand
CTATATATAATATGTATATTGTTTGTGTGCCAGCGTGCTAGCAAACAATATACATATTATATATAGTTAAATTCATTTCAGCTATTCATGTTGATCAAGAGTTTTTATCGGTAATGAGATTTCTATCTGGAAAAGCTGACAAGCCACTATGATGTATTTAGAGAGTAATGATGTTACCTTGTGGTCTCGAACTTTTCGCTCATTTTCAATTGTCTTACACATGGGGATGGCTAAAGATGTTAATAACTTTTTCAAGAAAAGAGAGAGAGAGAAAGAGAGAGAAAGAGAGAGAGAGAGAAAGAGAGAGAGAGAGAGAGAGAGAGAAAGAGAGAGAGAGAGAGAGAGAGAGTCCTTAACCACCGTACGTTTAACTACTTGTAAATCCAATTATACTTTGTTCGCTCATCAACTGTCGAATGAAACGCGTGGTCTAAAAAACCGCTTTGAGTAAAACATATTCTGTTTCACTCTGGTATTGTGAATCTACTGCTGCGTTGAAGCTTCAAATGAGAATTCTGGTACGCTGATTGCATCGTCAAATTGAGAATAACGCGTTTAACACTAGGTTTACGGAAGACCGTCAAGTTGACGAGTAAATTTTGTTAGCCGTCGTAGTCGCAAAAATGCATATAAGAAGCCGAAATTTGGCACAAACATTCCTTGCTTCATAAGGAGTGCGAGCTCAAAAAAATTGATGCGATCTGTTCACCGACGCGCTCACAACGCAGAAGAAACTAAAATAAAGTCAAAGAACACCGACATTTTTTTCATATTTCCGTGTATTACTTTGAATTCTATGAAGATATATTTAAAACCCTATGATCCATATGTAGATTAGGATCACTTTCTCGCTCAGTCTAGAAATGCTTTCAATTGGCTTACAATTACCGATAAAATTCGATCCAATCTACTTTAGAATAAATTGGAAACATGTTTGAATGGAAACATTTTCAATTGCAATTTTGAATAATTAACGCAACAAATTTTAATTTTGGCATATGAACTAAGCATTGAAAATGGAATCACTGCCATTTTTCAAATCTCGTCTCAATTATTCGTTTCCGTGGAAAATAAGTCCACTGCAAGGTTGCAGGAAAGATTTTTGATATTTTGCGACAAAAGAAACGGTTTACGGTCTTTAACGATCGGCCTTGCCCAACTAAAACGCGTTAACTTCTTTCACTTTTTATATATTATTATTATTTTTTTTTCCCCTCTTTTTCTTTACCTTAAAAACGATTATTACATTTATAGCGTATGCATTAGATTTGTTCAGTACGGTATTAAAATATATATTAGAAATTTTTCACTTTCATCACAATAAGTATATGTAAGTAATAAGTCGCATGTAAGTCGCTCATGAAAGTATGCATAGAGAACATGTCGAACTACATACATATGATCCGTGTAAACTATTAAGAATCGATTATCGAAATCATGTCCATCTGTGTGTCGATTTATTGAAGTTTTATTGTGTATCAAAATCTCTTCCAAAAAAAAAAATCAATTCAATCTCTTAACATATTTATGATATTACAATGAATATTGTGCTTAAGCATGAGGCAAGATTGAAAACAAAAATGAAAACAATTGCATTTCAGAACAGATATGATTTAGTAGTGGGATGCGTTAAAATTGCGTCACCCGCAGGCCTTTACAATTTCATATATTTGTCGAAAGTTAGTCCGTTGCCCTTACAAAGAAACCTTATTGTCGATAGGAAACTTCGTCTCTATAGCATAGATAATCATTTGTTTCTATCGAGAGAGGAATTTTGTTGTCCTGCTGCAACATTCATAAAAATATCAAAATTAAATATAACTATGGCTCGTTGCGATTACATCAAGTAGGCAAGTACACGAACGTTATGGCTATCATATGAATCAAACGACATCTTGTTTAGATAACAAGCAATGCTGCCATAAACGCTTAAATGCGGCAATGCCATACGAAGCTTAAATATTGCTTAGCAGATTACATTTACAGTGCTGTTGTAAAATTTGAATTTAATACCGGGCATCAGGTGATTCTAAAAATAATTGGTTTCCTTTCTTCTTTTTCTGTGTCTTTTTCGTTTTCGTTTTGGTTTTTTAATTTTGATTTTGGTTTTTCTAGTTTATATATCTGATCTAAGGTGGCTGGAACGTTTTACACCACCTTTAGATGAAGGGATAAATTAAGTTTATTCAACCGTCTTATATAAGCGTTCAATTTGTTTCATTCTTCGCTTAAATGATCCTCTTCGCTCGCATTTGAAAGTGAATTAAATTTCAATATATAAGCAAATAATATAAAGTTAAACGCTTTACGTATTGAGCTTAAAACTTGCCGAACCTATATAATAATAATTTAGAATTTACAATCATAGACAACAACAATGATTTTATTTCTTGATTTGAAATTGCACTCCCTTACCGTACGTGTACTTAATTTAAACCAAAATTCTAATTTGTATGTATGTGTGCGTGTATATACGCAAGCCTGTGAAACGTATTAGTACAAGGAGATATTTTACAAATAACAACAACAACAACAACAACAACAACAACAACAACAAGTACAACATCAGTACGATTGATTATCTTGTGCATGTTATGTCGATATATTCGTATCGATCGGTTCATACCTATATGCATATGTAAAAATTTAAACTACAGATATAAGCATATATGTACATATGTTTCTATGACGGTGTATGAATACAGATTAGTTATGGAGTTGAGATGCTTCGATGCGTAAATTTGCTGTACGGGTTACTGTTCGTTGTTGCGTTCTTACTGCATACAAATACATATCCCAAAAACTAATGATATACTTATTTGAACACTTGCAAGTAAGAAAAATAAATGTATTATGTAATATGTGATATTTTCGATTGAACTGATTTTGAAGAGAACTTCAACTTTATTCATTACTGGTTGTAGTGGAAGTGAAACCCAGTAAATCGAGACAATAAGGTATAAGTTTGTTTTAGCCACTGACCACAACTGATTATTGGAAATGGATTGAACGTAATTGCAGAAGTTGTCAAGAGAAACAAACAAGGTCAGCTAAAAACAAAAAAAAAAAAAAAAAACCTTTTTTTCGCAACTTATGAACTCTGTAATACATTAGATGTAATATATGGACCAATTGAAATTTCATATTAAATGTCAATTTATGGCGTGCAAAAGCTTAACGATATTTGCCAATTAACCCTAAGTAGAGGGTATCTAAGATTCGCACTAATGCTCTACCCACTATGGTTTTCCTACTTGTGGTTTCTCTTTTATATTTTGTATGAAAATTTTAGATCTTTGTGTTTGCTAACTAAGTACGTATGCATGTCTGCATGTTTGACTGACGGTTGAGAATAATGTTTGGTAAACTTGTTCTGTTGTTTTACATGGATTTAATTTTTTTTCTTTTTTTTTTTTTTTTCATATTCTTTTTTTATATGTATGCATGTATATGTAAGTGTATGTAAGTGTGTGTGTGTGTGTGTGTATGAGTTTGTCTTTATACTGCATGTGCGTTCCTCTCTAACGAAAAGCCTGAAGAATTTCTCTAAACTCTAAAGTTGGATTCCTTGTATAGGTTATAGTATAAAGTGCGTGCATTTCATGAGAATTTCTTTTGCTGTCTGTGACTTCCGTTTAATTATAACGTGAAAAAGAAAAGAAATATTTAAAAAAAAAAAAAAAAAAAAGAACCTAAATGCATACAAATCAATGTGTATTCATTGCGTCTTTGCTTTGCATTTTTTTTTTTTTTTTTTTTTTTTTTTTTTTTTTTTTCTTTATGCTTGTGTATTAGTGCAGAGATATTAGATTTATCCTCTCAGTTAGCATTTGTCCCACCGCAATCATTTAAGTATTTAAATTATTGATTAGATATTTTCTCTGTGTGTCTATGTCTGTGTCTGTGTCTGTCCGCCTTTTCGTGATAGCAATGAAATTACATTTTAACATGCTATTGCATTGTGGTTAACAACTTTAAGTGGATTATGTCCTTTAAATGTATGTTGTTACTGGAATCTTTGTTTCATCTAGAGCCAGGATATTTGCTAAAACCTTATGCTGTTTGTGTAAAATTTAATGAAAATTTCAAAAAAAAAAAAAAAAAAATGTTCAATTTTATTTAAATTTACATCTCTTTGGCAATAATCTAAAAACTCAATATAAATTAATTAATTGTTATTGACATGTATGTGATGGTAATTTTTCTCCCTTGTCTTTTCTCTTTATCTTTCTTTTTATTTTTTCAATTCCTTTTTTTTTTTTTTTTTTTTTTTTTACAGTTACTTTGATGTATTTTATAGCTTATACATAAAAGTTGAGATCGATAAGTGCGGTAAGGCAGACCACCATTACGTACTCTACCATCATGACTTAGTTTCTTACAATCGCAATTCAACATCTAATCTAATAAAAGTTCTGATCTTTATGACTGAATAAAATTGGATAGGATTTTAATAAAAGATCCTAATTGTATGTAATTTACTTTATTTTGTTGTTTTATACAAGTACAATTCTACGTTTAATTTCTAATCTATATTGATATAGGTAAAGCGATAGCGTTGGCACACGAGTGATCAGAAGAAAAGAACAGAAAAGGGGGAGATATAGAAAAAGTTGATTATTTGAGCGTGGCCGGCATCCTCGTCTGTACTAATTTGCAATACGTTAAAAATCGTCGAAAATGTGAAAACGTAATTTATTGCAAATTTACTAACTACACTTAGTTGCTTTACATTTTTCCCCTTATTATTATATCATGGCTACATGCAAACTCTGTTCGCCATTAGGAAGGGATCCAAAATTCGACCTATATATATAACACTAAACCTATCATAATGGATTTGTATTGCAAATCACAAATTCCGATCAATTTTTAATATAATATACAAAAAATTATATAATACGATCGGATAAAAGATTTTTTTTTTTTTTTTTGCCACAAGGAAGAACGATTATATGCGAGAAGATTTACAAAAATTCTCGCATTATAGCATTAAAATTTTCCACTTCCCACAATTAGTTTAGCAAGTAGCTTAAAAGAGTTGATGGCAGCTCCAACTTGTTTTGAATATATATTTAAATGCCAAAATGTTGCCTTTTACAATCTTGGATTCGTTTAGTGCATAATAACGCAATTCGGGTTACCAAACCAATTACGAAATCACGTGACCTGTAAAAAAATACATTTTTTCCTTTTCCTTTGAAAAGCACCCTTTCTGGTGAAGCTTATATATATATTTCTATTCACTACGATACGTTAATAAATATGATTTTCGCAATTGTGCAAAGGACGGACAACTGTCATGCTGGTCATGAGCAACTGGTGGCATTGTTGAATTCATCTTTTTTTCAAAGTGATTGCGTGGCCCAAATGAGGTAAATTGAATGTAAGCGGCTTTCGATTTCCCTCAGACTGAAGCTTATGAACTTATTATCATTATTCCAATTCGGTGAACGAGTCATTTTATGAAATTCAGAAGTCAGCTGGATCAACACGTCAAATATTTTCTTATAGTCGTTATAACTTTATTCGCTGCGAATAACTAAAGTCATACATTTCTTTACGCTTTTGAATCTTTATTCCACAGATTCTACGAATTTCATTTTGGTACAACTTTTTCTATGTAACACGGATTGTTTAAAAAGTAACGTGTACGCGAATGCTTAATCAATGAATAGTAGTTCACTACATAAAAATCAATAATCGTCGTAAAGCTGAGGAGCTACAGTTATTAGAAAATGCATTAGAAAACTTGGACTTTTGTACGTACGTTTACGCCTTGATGGAAATATCAATGATATTTTTTGTCATATATAGCCATGTAAAAATACCACGCTGCGGCTACTCATATAACGGCTTTTCAAAATGCGGCATTATTTAGTCCGATTCAAAACATTTTCAATATTCGTCCTTGAGCCAGAACACGTCAGTGTATTAAATTTATCAAAAATAACTTAGATTGAGAAAGTGATTGTCAATAGATCGGTATCAGAAAAAGTGGCTCTATCTCAAGCCCTTTTCTTCCGGCCGTTTTGTGCACAATAAAAATATCTTTGTATAACAATAGTGGTATAGGGTATACATAGATATAGTGTCAACTGGGCATTGTAAATAAACAAGTTAAGGCATTATACTCGAGCAGGGCCGTTCGTTCCTTTTCTTTCAACGATTCTGGCGCTTAAAGCAAACATTCTTGAAAGTGTGACTTAAAATAGCTGAACTATTACTTCTGATTTTTCGAAGCGATAATTATACTGAAAACCAATCACAAATTGATTGAGTTTTTTACATAAACCCTGAGACACCACATGTTGGATGGCAAAACGCATCCAACTGAATACAGGGTGTTTCAAAGATTTGAATGAATATATTAGGTATGCTGCAGCAATCTAACTGACTGCTAAATAACAAGCTATCCTTATCTCTTATCGTTCGACTTAAAAGCATTGACGGTGTTATGATAATTGAAAAGAGTACAATCACCGGCATGACCTGGCGTGATGATGGCGTGATTTAGAGAAGCTAACTTCAATGACCGCATTAAACGACAAGCATATATCGATTGGATTATATGCTTTCCTTTTCCTCACACCCTATATATTATTGAAGTTGGTATTGTTAACGTTAATTGTCTGCGAAATAGAAAAAAAAAAAGAAGAAAAGCAAAAATTTTTCTTCTGAATGGCTATTCACACGTTTCCATGACAAACAATAATGGAGAAATATGCTTTCATAACTAAAGTTTATTACTTACTGCGGGGCGGGTTAGAGAGTAAGCGAGCTGAGACATCCAATTGTGTTATTGCCAACACTCTGTGAGAAAAAGTCTTTCGACCGCCTTCTTCGGTATTCATTTTTAAGTGCAAATTGTCATCTTTTTTTGCACAAAATTGAAGAAAAGCAAAAAATGTTTACATCAACCTGTCAATGTTTTATATATTTGCAGATATTATTACAATTTAATAAAAAATTTTCCGAAAGACTCTTTTAAATAGATGTTTGTAAAAAAGTTTATAAGCAACCCATCTATATATGTCGATTTTGTTTTACCCCTCAATGCGGTTTTTTTTACGCGATTTAGTATATCAAATTTCTTAGAAGACATGCCTCCCGAAATCTCATTACTCATCATTCTGCTTCAGTGAGTGTGGTCTTTAGGGAAAGCATGGAACAGTCGGTGCTTACATTCGATATTTTATACTAATAGTGATCCAATTCGATTTTGTACTAATGGTGAGCCGATCCGGCAGATTGGCGTCACAAACGAATCGTTCTTCTTCTTTACGTACGTTAAGAACTCCGTAGTGGAGTTACTGGACTTGAAAACGGCTATTATTCGGCTATATAGCTTTGAAATCAATTTAAATCCACACAGTTTGCCAAAAAGGTCGTTTTGAACTGATTGCAGATATGTCTGATTTGTGAGTAAAAATTAAGGAAATTGAAAAACTTGATTCATCTGTAAGATAATCTTTGTTTTAATTTTCGTTCCACTTCGATGGGTATATTTCAAAAGATGTTGCGCAAGCGTGTCGCGTCTGAGTAAACACGAATTTTGGTCTGAAGTTTCAGTAAATTGAAAATATTATAGCTTCTCTTTTTATGAAGCGCTTGGATCGATTTCCCCAGACGTTAAGAGACTTGAGAAGTAATTTTTCAGTTTCGTTCGTACATTTCAAAAGATCGTAAAGTTTCGCAAAAACCGTGGCTCAGGTTCAATTAATTACAGGACTATTTCGTTCCAACTGGACATCTAATTCGTTGAAATGCAGGTAAGCTTCAACCGCTCAACGCGGATGAAGACGTAGAAAATATCTTTGACTGATATATTGAAGCTAATCGCCTCGGTGCCACGTAGCGAGGCATAAGACCCGGTTGGGCTTATTACCTACTATGAGTATTTAAAAATTTGAGATAATTTATGGTTTTTAGATAAGGTTCGATAAATCAATTGAGGGCTCTACGTGGCATATATGCTATTTGTTTTTCTTGGGGGCTTTCGAATGCAACGCTAACTATGGTATACTGTAGTATGCTGATGCGTACATTAGAGAAGGCAGAAAAAATAATAGAACATGTATTTAAAAGAAAAGGAGAAAAGAAAAACTACTTTTTCGAAATACAATTTACGCAGATTTGCCAAACCATTGTTACTAGATTGCGGTGTGGGAGGAACAATTGAAATGGCTTGCTATTGTTGTTATGGACGATGACGATCCGGTTAATGCTTGCAATTATACTGAGCATTGGGCATACTATTGCAGCTACTCCCAGTAATTCTGCATTTGATGATTATGGTCATGGTTTTGTGTGACAAATATCAGGTCGAAGTCAACACAGTGAAGGCAATATGCACACACACACACACACACACATACGCATACATACACATACATACATACATACACACATTTCCATATAAATAATACATACATGTATATATGTATGTATATACATAAACGACTCTATTTAAGAAATGTATGCAAGCAATTCATGGTAAATGATAGAACAGTGGAAAGAAAAACCCTTGAAAACATCAACTTTTTGCTTATGACATGAATAGCTGTAGAATATTTGCCAAGAAATTCATCATTATCACAAGCGCTAATAATGTTGCAATAGATAGAGTTTGATTCCATGTAAAATCAATCTTTCTTTACTAATATGTTTCATATTTTTCTACATATTTTATTTCTACTTCTATTTTCTGCTTTTCAGGTAAGGGATTTTAAAATATGTTTCGAACACTGCTTCTTTCTGGTAAGTCACATAATCACAAATTTCTATACTTTTTCTCTTCTTCGATTGCAAAAAAAAAAAAAAAAATTCAGAAATTTGAGAAAAATTTCAAATTAATTAAAAACTAACCACACACGCTGTTCAACCACTAACGATATATTTGTAAGTAAGTAAAGCATGTGTGCCTATAAAAAGCTTACATAAATCTCAGCACCATATGAAATCTCCGATTATTTATTTAACTCTCGACTCGCTTATTTCAATTTCAATTCCACATATATGAAGAATGCATAGGAGCAAGTTTGGGCGAGTGTGTGTGACCATGCATTAAACGTTCTACTTCTACTTGCTTAGCCCGTTTCGATAGTAAAGTTACGGTGAATGTATGTTTGCATTTCAATACGTAAACGTATGTACATTTCCTATGACGTATGTTGTTTTTACATGCAATTGCCATTGATAACAACAGCACAGCTAGCAGCAGCAGCAGCAGCAGCAGCAGCAGCAGCCGTAATAGTTCTTCGCTTTCGTATTTATTGCATTTAATACGCTCTTGACCCAACCAGCGAACCAACCAATTTGCTGACTTTCTGTATGAATGTATTTTATAATGCATTCATTCATTCATTCATTCATTCGTTCATTCGTTCATTCATTCATTTATTCACTTATGCATTACTCACTTGATTTATGATGATTTTTAAATGTCTATTCAAGTTGTTTTGTCTGTCCGTCTGTCGTTTGGTCTGCTCATTAGCTTAATCTCAGACATTTGTGCTCATTCTTACTTTGACGGCTTGAGATTTTATTTATTTCACCTTTTTTTTTTTTTTTTTTTTTTTTTGATGTTCATGTACGTCATATAGATGCGAGCGAGCGCATATATAATAGTTATTTATTTATTTATTTATTTTTTTTGTTTGGTTGTTTGTGTGGGTATACTGCGATGCATCTATTTAATGTTCCACACATAACATATGTTAATAAAAATTTTTATGGATTATGTCATTATTCATGCAACAACAATGTGTATGCTTTTGCGTAAAAGCATAAAAATTATTTGAATATTTTGCGTTTTCGTTACCATTCAAATCGATTACAATTTGTTAAGGTATCCCATAGAAGCGACGGTTTCCATTAAATTTCGATAACAATTTCAACTGCAGTTTAAATGGAAAATAGAAAAAACGGACTCATATAATAAAAAGTTTACGTTTTATGTTAACTGCTATCCTTAGGATGGATGCTTGATCTGATGCATATATAATATGGGTGTATATAACAAATGCAAAAAATAGATAAAGAAAAAAAAAAAAAAAAAAAAAAACAAAACATTCAAGTTTGATTTTCTTAATATATATATATATTTTTTTTATTTTGCGACGTGTCGAAACGAACTTTTACATAGAGTCCTTTTCTAATGAATCGGGTCCAGTTAAAATATAGATTTTGAAAGCACCCATCACCATTCGGCGTCATGTTTTATCTGTTTGGTAGTACTATTTGTTTTTGTTATATGTGAATAAAAGAAAGAGATTAAAAAAACGAAGGCGCATAAGTTCGCATTTTATGGTGAATGCTTTAACAAAATTTTTAAAATATCAAGTACCACGATCTACTTAATCTCATCTATTTGTGCAAATTTGTGAAATCTTGAAGCGAAAACGATTCGATTTGCCTATTTTGCGTTCTTTCTCTCATGCAAACAGTTATATGCTTCACTCTAGAATCGTTTCAAGAAAGGATTGCGGCAATTTTTTATAAGTGGTCTTCAACTGCATTTGAATTTTCGTATCTTCAGCTTAGGTCTAAAACATATAGTATTCAAAGTTTTACACGCAGCCTTAAATACATTCTTATTAAAATTCCTCTGGTAAGTTCGTAAAGCGTGTGCATAATTAAGAAGAGTCTCACATAAACATTGCTTTATAGGTAAATAGATTTACACACAATTTCCGGCCAAATCAAAAAAACTTATACAGTTAAGAGTTAAAGATCGTATATGACTTTTATCGGTAATTTTTCAATCAAATATATATACATTGTAGACAAACTACAGAAAGGAGTTGAATATAATTTCTCGTTTGCTTTATCGTTCCGGAGTATGTAAGGCGAAGTTTTTACTTGACGTAGTTCTATCCTATTATCTATCGTTCAGGTGCTAACAGCTAAATAGAAAGCAGAAGGTCATCTAAAATGATAGCGAATATCAAGAGAGAAACTCCATTCGATTAGTTTTGAATGCATTAATACACTCATCACCGCCAGCCTTGTACAGAAGAAGTGAATGGAATTTATGGCATAGTTCGATTCATTAATAATATATCTATTGTGTATATAGTTTGTAAATATTAGTTTGGGGAAAAAGAAGTCCATTATTTTTTCGGTAAATGGCGGCACTGATAGATTAAACATCGTATGTGAATTTTATATCATATTTTTGCACGATGTGGCTGCACTTGTTGTAAAGAATTGTGCAAACGAGAAACATGTAAAAACATTATATTTTTATCAGGCAAGGCCGCTGATTAAATATACTAATGCACTTTGCTTAATACATTTCTTCTCATTCATTCTCGCGTTAAAATATTAGAAATCATGCGTACATTGTTTCCTTTTTAAAGGCAGACATTTTTATAAGGTCTCTTTTATGTGACGAAATTTAAACGAATAGGTCTTGTCTATGTGAACCGAATTTCATGCAGTTTTAATTTTTATATATTATGGATCAAAATTTTTGTATAAAAAAATATTTAAAATTAGGCCCTTTTGCCATACCGAGCCGTACTTTTCGTAGGAAAAGTTATATGAAAAGAGCTTGAAAACAAAGTTCTTATATAAATTAAGTTTAGTTTAGTTTATTAATAATAACTATATTATAATTTTATTTTTTTTTTTTTTATAAATAATACTAATGCAGCAATAAGACTACAAGTCTCTTACGGCGCAGTAATAATAATAAAATGATTCCACAAGGTAACAGCGTATAACAATGCACAATATCAATATTAAAAGCAAAGGTAGAGACGCAATTATAATGAATAAACCACAATTTATAGCCCCCCCTAAACCTCTTTAAGCTTACAATTGTTTGAATCAGGAGCGGCAACGCATTCTACAACTTGAGAGCGTTAACAAAGAACAGCCTTGCTGATGGCAAATACTTATGGTTAGGCAGAATCAAATTCATCTGATCCGTTCAGATCATCTAGCAAACAATATTTTTTCATATTATTGTCTTGATGTTCGCGTATAGATAGATAAGGATGTCAAGTAGGATAAGATTTTGTTAAGTTAAAATATATGCGAGGGTCAAAATCCAATATCTTGCTTGAACACTGCGATATTCTCTTATATTTGCGTTTACTAAACACATATCTCGCACACTTATTATTGCACGCATGATCTGAGCTACTATATGCATTCACAATTTTGCACCATTAGGAAATTGAGATGAAGAAAGCCACAGCTTGCTCTATATGTTGTTGATACGCAATATCGTAAAGTTGCCATAATCCAGCATATTAAAGCGACAATAAACCTAAAATAATACTCAAGCTTTTGCAACACTAAACTATGGTCGACTGAATCGAAACCTTTGGGGAAATCGATAATTATCATGGGTCCTCTAAAACGTTAAGCATCACTTTGTTACAGCTATGCCAAGCTTTCTACCTCGGTTGACTAGCACCCAGCCGAAATACGATAACTCAGTGATTTTTATCGACAAATTTTGGAAATAACAAATTTTTTTCTTTTTTGTATGAGCCCCCCTTGGTCGTAAAAATGATCCGATTCAAACCATCTTCTATAATGTTTATCCTTGGGCTAAAACATCTCAGTGCAACAAATTTCATCATTTCCAAAAATTTGCGAGCTGTGATGTTGAACATAAAAATACAAGATAGTCAGATGGACAGACAAGATTAGATCGATTCAGAAAATGATTGCGAAAGGGTTCGGATGATGGTCAAGCGTTTCTGCATGTTGTATACATTCGCAGAAATTTATTATACCTATTTTTGGACGACACTTTGAATATCCCTCCGTGCAAACACTTATTATAAAAAAAAAAAGAAAGATTCTTGTGAACAAGAACAACACATCTGTGTAAATTACATAAGCCTGGTTTTGGGTTTACTTTCCTGTAGGAGGACTCGCATAGAAACCAAACCTTTACGCCCAACAACGGATCCATAATTTTTTATACCTAAATGATGAATCTGGTATTTTAGGTATATTTAATAGCCGGCGGGACTGCAGCGTTTTAATTTGTTTGTTTGTTAAGTGCGAAAGCTGTTCATTTATTATCGCCAACATAATAGTGACCACCAGTAAAAAATATTAAAAGAAAAAACATATCGCGTTTAGCTCAGTGGTTCTAGAGAGATTTTGGCGGAACTATTTCCAATAAAAACAACAACAATGTAAACACGAACATAACAATAGCAATAAGAGAAGCAGCAAATAAAGTTTCTAAAGAAAATTAAAAGAAAATTAAATTGATTGACAGGCAGGCAGTAATGGAACAAAAATCGTAACCGAAACTAAAAACATGTACACACTTATCAGATCACACGAAGTGCAGTAGGAATGCATGTAAGTGAAATTGAAGAAAATGAATAGTTATATACCACAATGCAGTTATATATATATATATATATATATATATATGCATACGCATATGCATATGAGGCGATGTAAACTTGACATGGCAGGTGTCTGCGTGTGTGAATATGCATATAATTCATAAATTTTTGTTTCATCCAGTGTATGAAATGAAAATTTACATGTTAACATGAAATTATTAAATTCACAGCTGACGCTATTACTTTTACTCTACTCTCCCAATTCATCTCTCCGTTCGCTATATTTATATGCACATATATGCGCATGTATAAGAGCAATTATATTAGATTTCGGACTTATGCCTTGATGTGCATGATATTTTCAAATAAATAAATTGAATTTGAATCTAATAGAAAAAATTAATTTTATGCTGAAAAAAAATAAAAATAAAAATAAAGGAACCTTTTCCAAAGTCTCTTGAATCCTTTCTAGTATCTAGTAAGAATTTACGGCTAATGCTTTAGTTGACTTTTCTTAATATCATTCATTTACATATATACGTGAGCCTTTCCTTTTACATTTTCTTACTTACTTACCAACTAACATCAATGTTCATTCAAGATATTCTTGCAGTTTTTAATAGTCGCTTGCATGGGTTCCGACAACTTATTTTTTTTGTGTGTAAAATTGGGATAACGTGTATTAAAAAAAATATTTCCCATAATTTTGTACAATTTTTTCCCACCTTTTTTGCAACATGTCGATGCCGTGTTGGCAGCGATCCAATGATTGGCCCATTTTTGCACTTCTTTAACTCCAGAAAGCGTCATGTTTGATGAGTGCGCTGGGTTGTTGCATAACTTCTCGTTCGAGCTGCAGCAGTATATTCTTGGCAATAATTTTCAATCAATTCGCATGGTAGCCATTTTACCTTCTTTCAGATCTTTCCCATCGCCTGTAAATATCAAAAAAATAATTGATTGATCAGCGGCTAAGTTGTTTTGAAAGTCCTTTGAGACTTTGACCTGGACAAAATTGACAATCGCGATATGATGGAGCAGCATCGCTATAAGCTTCTAAAAGCATTTAATGGAACAAAAGTGATGCAGTAAAGATTAGTCGTGATTAGCGTCTGTATGGACTAAATAACTTAATAATAGTAAATGAAAAAGTGTTCCTCTATGTACAGAAAAATCAAAATCGTCGAATTTAACTTTTGCGTCGAATTTCCTTTTCACCAATAGATATCGCTAATCAAAATTCGTGGAAGTATAAGATATGTATTTGCTTTGCATAAATATTTGTTGCACATAGAGTAATATATATATGTATATATTCTTGATCAATGCGTGAAGCGAATATCTTCTAAATGTCGCTGTTTTGTTAAAAATGTTATCAAGCAAAACATATCTTGTCTTAAGTTGTTTTCTTCTTGTCACTGTCGCCAGGTTAAATTAGAAATGAAATCAACAAAATCGCTTTATGCGATGCTGCACTCCATGTTATGGAGTTTAGGTTGCTCGACCTACGATTATGTCGGGCATGATTGGTAATTGGGCTTCAATCAGTGTAAACGTGCTTGCTCATGCATTGCAGTTATTGCTCAATATTTTCCACAAATTTTTTTTGCAGAGCCATCTATCTAATCACTAAGAATGAAAGAATGAATTTTAAGGAAGAATGTGCAGTTATTCCGTTTGTCCGTCCTCTCTTCTTATTCTAAAATAATTCGGCATTTTTAAGAAAACAACGTTAAATCCCAATATTCAAAGATATGCTTTGTATAGAACTGGTGATGACACATGCGTTTATGCTTAAGACCCAGAAATAAGTGAGTGTCCTGCTTAAAGGCCAATTGGAACGCAAAAAACCTCCAGCCAGCAAAAAAAGCAAAATCCCAATTATTTCCTTTCTTCACGCCCACTGCCATAATTTTTTTTGTCAATTTTTTCAACGAAAATTAATGTATTAAGGTTTCACACAAGCAACGTATTCGCGGAATATGGCTGAGAGCGATTATTTTCTTTTTCCCTAATTAAAGAAACATCAGCGAGTCAATTAAAGCAATAAAAGAGAGAGACTTCTGTCTGCTTTCAAGGTTATACGAGGAAATATGCTCTGCTTTATAGTCCAATTACAGGAGCCGAGTGATATAAAACACCAGTGAAATGTACCGACTTAAAAAGGAAAAGGCGAAGAAGAAAGTAAAAATACTATGATGCGCCACAACCGATTACCCTATAGTTAGTTATTCATGTAATGACTTTTATAAATGGGGCCCTATAAAAGGGAATGGATGAAAAAGTGGTCCAATCCGAACCATTTTCAATAACGTTCGCTTTTGGGGCCAAATCACGTCAGCGCAACAAATTTTATTAAAATATTTTAAAAATTTGCTACCTCTAGACTCAACACAAGAAAACAAAACAGTCAGATGGATAGACGAGGTTAGATCGGTTCCAAAAAGAGGTAAACATGCAAACGCTTACTATATGCGTTTTTGTTCTACGATCATCATATATCATTATATGATTGATAAACTCGATTATTCGCGTATTTTAATACTTTCAAGTATTATCGCTTATTATCTTACACTAAGAAGTTGAAAAATAAAATTTTTTAAAAATACAATTTTAAAAGAAAAGTGCCATTCCCTTTCCCCTGGGCATATTTGTAATTATAAAAAAACGCGCACAGATTACATTTTACATATATATATATATATTATTAACTATTATTATACCCCTAGATAACTTGTTAAATAAGAGTATATTAAATTTGTGTGGATGTATGCAATACCAAGACGGACTTAAAGTACTCTCTCTCTCGCTCTCTCTCTCTCTCTTTTTATTAAACTGATTAAGTTTGTCTGAAAGTCTCTACATCCGTAAGTCTGTATGTGCCGCCTTGTTTTGTTTAACCTAAAGGCCGCAGTTTTCAAGATTTTTTGATGAAATTCGATAAACCCTCACATTTTGACCTAAGGATGAATGCCATTAAAGATGAGATGATTTTTCAATCATTTCCCATAGAATGCCTTACTATGAGAACTCTTTAGATGAATGATTGTATTAAGCAAAATGGTGTCAGGTATTTAATGGTGGACCGTACGCCTTATTTGTTTCATAATAAAGTGCAGAGCATACGCAGCCTTAATGCATCGAATGTTTCAAGAATTTTCAAATTGATTAAAAGGTAAAGCAAAGCCGTTCGAACTTCTAATGTAAAAGGAAGTGCAAGAACTCGATTTTCAAATATTATAACGTCCAATAATAATTCTTGTATAAATTTACTTAGCAATTCGTATCGCTTTATCGCTACCTATCGCTTTTATTTTTTAAATTTTGTTTAAATAGAATCCATTTGGAAGAAGAAGAGGAGAAGATATGAAAAGCAGATATTTGCTAAATATGGACTTTTGATATACACAAGCGGCTATACTTTAAGTGATGCATATAAAACATTCGTCTTAAAAGTCAATCATCATCAGTTTGCACATATATGCGTAAATTATAATCCGAGGGTAATATTATGAGATCTAAATTAAGCTGCCAAACGCATTTAGTTATTGCTTTACTGCTTTCTGTGAGAAAGTTGATTACTTTGTACTTACTTAATACAACAAACGCAATCTCCGGAAATTGAACAGTTTCCGGTAATGAATAATAACACATTTCATGGAAATTCTTTATAAGAGCATTACCAACATTTCAGAACATGCAAAATAGAACATATTATGAAAAAGTTTCTTGTATATTTCTTTCAAATAGTAAAACACGTTTCATATCACACTAACAGTTTCCGTTTACGTTACGTTACGACACAATTGTGGATAAACCTGATTTTTTTTTTTTTTTTTTTTTTCTTATAGTAATGCTTGCACGTGAGAAGTGCTGATAAAATTGAAATTTGAATTTCATTTCAAACGACATACATATCGTTAAAGTTATGTTTTACAAGAGCATTAATAGATAATAAGTTAAGAAATAAATGAAAATGTAATAATTATTTAATAATAAATAATAAATTAAAAGTCGTTGAAATAAATCGCAATAAACAAATCGAAATCGTAGTTTCAACAGACATCTAACCTTTGTTGTGATATTTGTTTCTTTTTCGATGAACCGAGAGATTTTTAAAGTAATTTGCTAAAAAAAAAAAAAGAAAAATTATTAAAACATTTTGTAAAAAAGAAAAAAAAAAATCGAAAGAAAAATAGAAATCCTTTAAAATGTATAAAGTCAACGCTTATCATCGTTGTGTAAATCAACAGCAGCAATACTGTGCGCTGAGGCAGGCAGGCGCACACTGAACCATTAATGCATTGTAGTATTGGTCTTGTGTTGAGATTATATTTCTCAAAAACATTTTTGAAGGATGCAAAACTACTATATAGTTTTCTTCTTCTTCTATTCATTTGCTATTTTAATCTTGTTTTTTTTTTTTTTTTTTTGTTTGTTTGTTTGTTATTTTTCTTTGTATATAAAATAAACAACTTTCATGCCCACGGCCAATAGTTAGGGGTATAATTATTTTATCTTCGCGTTCGTAATACGAAAAATGGAAATAACAATATCTAGAGTGAAATGTATATTTCTGATTAGCGTAAGATTATTGCGATGATATAAATATAATTATTTATCCGTCGGTCCTTTCATCTCGCTATCACCACGCAAGTTCTAATGCAATCACAAATAAATTAACAGAAAGAAAAACAAGAATTTCCAAAAGATTTAAATAAATACATTCAACGATCTTTAATACAAAAAACCAAACATCTTGAGCAGATATGAAATGAGAAATAGTATCTAAATGTATACAATTATAACTTACATAAGTTGGTAGTGAGTATTCAAGATTCCGTTTCACTTTTCTAATTTATTCTTGTTCGCTTCTTGTTTCTTCTAAGACGACAATTTCAATTTGCTTTCTACACTCGATTTTATATATAGATAAGAAAGGTGCACAATTGTTAAGCATTACTTTTAGTAGCAGTAGGCTTGTGTCACTTTTTCTATCCAAAATTAATTGGAAGTTATTATGCAACGAGAGTTTCGAAATAATTTTTTTTTTTTTTTTTTTTTTGCGAGAAAATTCATTTTTTGAAATCCATTCGAAATGCAATTTTAAAAGGCGCATACATCATATAGCATAGATAAACGCAAGCTCAGACGATCAAGTCAGGTGATCAAACAAAACAGACAAAAGGCAAAAAAAAAAAAAACAAAAAGTATGAAATATCTGACACATATAACTGCTTGTTACAAATTAAATTACAAGATTTGTATACCATTTGAAAGTGATGACAAGTATAAATAAAAAAAGGAAAAAATCCAAAGCCATAAGTATAAAAAATCCTTCAATTTTTTTTTTTTTTTTTTTTTTTTTTTTTTTTTTTGCTAAGATTTCGTGCCAAAAGTTGCTTTAATTATTTAACAAAGACATTGCTAAACGATTTTTGTGGAGGCAATAAGTTATATCCTTGGTTTAAATTGTTTTTATAAATATTTGCTAATCTCATCAATGGTTGGTTCCCTCTGTGGATTAACGTTTTGCTGAAATGCTTCTTTTGAAATGCTTTTCATTCAATTGAATTATTCAAGTTTAAAAAGCAAAAAAAGCAAAAACAAATATGAAAAAACAAACCAAGATGATGTCATTCAACGTCAATAGATACATACACATACATACATACATAGATATCTAAATGCATATATTTATTTATTTATTTATTTATTTATTTATTTATTTATTTATTGTGTCTAATAGTAGGCTATAAGTGTTCTGAGCAGTATTTAAAAAAAGAGAGAAAATAAATGCAATCCTTGCGTAATTTCACCGCCCTTCGGGAAGTATCTACATCGTTTTTCATTGTTCTCATAATGGAAGTTGTTGCCGATTTGCTTGCATTGCATTAAAATATATATTAATTGGCGTCATTTCATTCTCTTCTAATTTATTTATTTTCTTCATTTACTATTTTGTTAATACTATCACTTTGTTTTTTCACTTTAACCGATAAATGATCACTTTTATTATTCTTAGATAGAAATCAAAAAGTCGTAAAAGCATATTATATATGCAGTACTCTATACTTGCTTAGTAATATAACTCTTTAAGAGTATGAACGAGAAAGAAATTCTCAAGAATGTTAAAATTCAAACTGAGAAGAGTGAAGAAGTTCTCTTCGTACACACATATACGCTTAGATCAGCAAAAATAACAACGAAAAAAAATAAAAAAATAAAAACAGAGAAATGTCACAATTTTATTATCATCATCGATGGCAGAGAGAGGTAGAAGCATACGATTTACAAGCGCACGTCTTCTCCGTTGCTTGGCTCACACATGCTTTATGCATAAAATTTGTCTGCATTTGTACACACACACACACACACACACACACACACACACACACACACACACA
>NW_023998414.1:12297354-12299474 GCF_014805625.2 Glossina fuscipes | reverse complement strand
CACACACACACACACACACACACACACACACACACACACACACACACCCACCAATCCTTCATTCAAAAGTATTAGTCCTTACTGCATCTAATCGTTTTTGTGTCTCCGGTTGAATGATTTGTTACGCCCTAAATCCTATATAAAAGTTTTTTCAACTGATGTTGTATTTCGATCAAAAATTTTCATAATAAATTTACGTAATTTGCAAATGCTTTTAAAGTGCCCGCTATTAATAATTTAAAAAAAAAAAAAGAGGTCAAAATTGTGAAAAAGAGATAGAAATATAAATGTCATGACATAAACTCAAAAGTGGAAAAAATTCAATTGGCTTTCACTTAAGATTACAGTCAAATTAAATGACAAGACAGGAAAGGTATGAAAACGAAAAAAAAAATTCTTACTTGTAAGTAATTTACTAATCCATTATTGGCAAAGGCGCACGTCTGTGAGCAAGCAAGTCAAAAGAAATTGGTAAATGAGG
Organism: Glossina fuscipes; assembly: GCF_014805625.2. Taxonomy (NCBI): domain Eukaryota; kingdom Metazoa; phylum Arthropoda; class Insecta; order Diptera; family Glossinidae; genus Glossina; species Glossina fuscipes. The sequence goes on along the minus strand of NW_023998414.1, from coordinate 12,298,993 downwards.
AAGAGTCAGAGTCAGGAATTATATCATAAGAGATCTAAGTAAGAATCTTTCATCAAGTAGTGGGAAAAAATTGCTGAAAAAAAACAATTCCACCTCTGTGGAAACACATCTAATCTCTATTACTCGGGCCGCCATATCCTGAGGCATCTGATCATGAGTGATAAACGATTAATCTGAAGCTATGAAAGGCCCAAGACACAAATCATGTCGAACAATTTTTACACTAAGTTACGATCTGTCTCTGTTAGCAGACAAAAAAAAAAAAAAAAAAAAAAATGTTTTTAACAATTCGAGCAGCGACTGTGTATCCAAGTATTTTAACGGAACGCTGGCAATTTTTCCATGGAAAAAGATTTTTTCAAATATTCATAGGAAAGAGAATGAGTGACAGAGCTGGAGGAAAAAGATTGTCGCTTTTTCTGCGTAAGAAGGGAAACAAAAATCCGATATCTTTCTTTTTCCATCATATATGAAAGCGGAGTTTATGCTCGCAGGCGAGAATATCACAGGAATTTCATTAGATGAGTGATTGTAGAAGACACTGAACTCAACTCAATGCCGGCTCGTGTATACCGCGATATTGATTCAACTTTCGAGTTTTATATAAATTTTAATATCTTGAAAAGTCTCGATACGCTTATGCAAGACTATTATCATCGCACGTTGGGGGGTTTATGAATTGATCGATTGTAAGATTGAAGCTTGACAGAATACAAATTTTTATTAACATTGTTGGTAACATTGACGTTGACTATTTATTATAGCTTTTTATTTGAAAGTTTCCGTCGTTATTAAGAATTTTATTTGCTTTTTCTCACCAACATCGCTTGACATTTAATTCATTTCATTAGCATAAATTTCTTCTATTTTACATTAAATTTTTTTTTCTCCTTTTTAATTTTTTTTTATTTTTTTTATTTATTTATTTTTTTTTTTTTGTAAAGTTTTTATCTTAAACTCGAAGCATTTGCTACATATTCTCTCTACAGTGCCGAGCTTGTTTGTAAATGTTTTGCATTTTATGACATTGTCTTGGCTCGTAAACTTTGTCCGAAACTTAAGTTGTTGATTTCAACCTTGCTTTTCTTATACTTTATTGCCCGAATATAAAATTTGATTTGCCACTTTTCTGTAGGAGCATAAACAAGTATCTCTTTATGTACACTCATATAGAAAGAGGCTGTAAAACTCTTGAAATTCAAGTAGATAGTGTCTATATGTTTAGTTAGGTAGCGTAGAGTTCGTATGGCATTTTCTTCGTCACTCGTCTTAAATCGATGAAAATCTATAAAATACCTAAGGCCAAAAATTCTTGTTATGTATCATCATGATACGGCAGTGGAAACTGTAGAGAGCAACCTTGTTACTCTGGCCAAATGTTTATAATGATAATAATAATAATAATAATGATGGTGATGATGATGATTATGATGATAGTTATGATGATGATAATAGTTATGATGATGATGACGATGATGTTGGTCATTATGGAATATTTTTAAGATAACTTTTAAAATATGTATGACATAAAAGCGGTGGATGAAATATTTCATGTAGATCAGAGGAATGGGTTTTCATACAACCAATAGAAATATATATATATATATATATATATATATATATATATATATATGTAAAT
>NW_023998414.1:12268765-12297254 GCF_014805625.2 Glossina fuscipes | reverse complement strand
AAAAATAACAAATATCTTGAAAACGATGCTTAAATATACTTACGTTTTATTGATGCAATTACTTGTATACGAATCACTTTTTCACTTTTTTTTAATACCTTCTTATATTCAGATATTTGTGTATATTTTTGCGTATATCGATCGTATATTGAAAACTTTATTTTTTTTACTTTTAAAAACTCTCTTGTGAGCGTTTGCGTTTTCCAAAAATGAAACTAACATGTCATCGGGCCTTGTAGAAAATATATAATTTCTTCGATGGAGAATAAGGAAGAAGAAACCATTTGGTTTCAATAGTTCATATAGTGGTTTGACTTTCCCAGCACAATGTTAGAACGAACGAAGTAGATAATATTCATCGGTCGATAAATAAAGGCTAAGTCGTTTCGGATATGAAAAGAAAATTTTTTTGAAATAATTATTTCGTGCGACAATGCAAATATTTGCGAAGACGACACCATTTAGTGTCGCTAAGGAAGCTTGCCGGCTAAAAAGATATGTTGTTCCCTATTGATTGTCACTTCAGCGAATATAGATATCAGTGAAGTGTGTAGATATTGTCAGCACGATTAGACTGTGCCAGGGAAAAGCGGCGATCAAAAGGCTAACAAACACATCAACAACTTATATTAACGCCCGAAATACGAAATAAAGGCAGAGTCACTTGCTATGATTAGTAAATTCAGTCTGCATCCATGTTCTAGTGTCTGTGTAATGAGCATTTCTCGTATCGCGTTCTTGCAGTCGGTACTCCTATGCTATGCTTTATTTCCTGGAAGTTATCAAGGCGCTGGTGTTTACGATTAGAGTACACTTTAGAAGTTTAACAGTTTCCTCAGCCAACGTCTGCCAAAAATGCTGACAATGCTAGACACTGCACGGAAATATTAGGTGTTTCTTATTTTTGTTTTGAAGAAGCTTTGCTTGTCTATTTCCACTTGCTTTTACCTACCGCTACATAATGAGGAATGTACTTTCTGCTCCCTAAAATAATTTGACTATTACTTTCACCTTAACTAATACAAAAGAAAATTTGAATAAATGTATACTCATACATCAATACATATTAACTAAGAGGAGTAACAATATGATAGCAATTAGATATGTGAAGTGAAATTATTGTCATAGTACAAAGTGTAAATAAGAAGAAGAAGAAGAAGAATAAAAAAAAAAGAAATCATAAAATTAATCAGATTAAAGTAGAGACTTTAAAGGATAGAATTTGATGAGGAAGTATACATTTTGCATTCGCATACATACATATCTCATTTAATAAAATTTTCATCATTTAAGTTAAAAGGTCAAATGAATCTATAAATGGATGCTTCACTTGCCAAATCGAATAAGTCTATTTTTGGAATATTTTTTTTAAATTTTAATAGCAAAGCACCTCGTTAGCTCCTAACTGCGTACATATATTCAAAACGAATTTCTTTAATAATAAGTGTTAACCTTAGTAAATGATATAATCGTTTTGGTCATTGAATAAATAAATAATTTATTTATAATATTTTATCATTTTTCTCAACTTCTTGTTTTATGGAGTTAATCGATTTGGCAAATGAAGCATTCAAATACTAATATATTCAAAATTTGTCGAAACAAACACATATTGCGTTTAAGGTAAATATTCATTTCAACTCCGATAATTTCTGGGTCTTATGTACGAGAACTTTTCAATAAGATATTAAATTAAAAATTCATATGTGTGCGCAAAGATTTTCAATTTCAAGTAAATCAAGTAATCTAAAACTATTTTTTGGGTAATAATTTAATTTTGATGGCTTCTAATCGTTAGCTAGCAGATGCACAAAGTTTAAGAGTTAAGTATATTTTATTATAAATTATGGCAATAGTCAGCATAATATTTTATAATTTTTGGCCGCAAGCTTAACCATATGTTTTATGCATTCTACAGATAAATCATAAGCACACAAAGAAAAGGAAAAAAAAAAAAAAAAAAAAAAAATTCAATTCATTGGTGAACGAAATTGACAATAGTTTTACGTGCAGACATTTTTAAATAATTTCAAATTGTTTAAATTGAAAATTATTTAATAATATAAATAAAAAAGTTGTAATGAAAGTTGCAAAAATATTGTTTTCTATTATGTGCAGAAAGTAAACAAGAGTTTTTCAAAGAAACGACTAAAATGAAATTTCGAGAAATTGAAAAATTATTGAAAATTACCTTGTTGATGTATAAATGTGTGTGAATATAATAATTCTTTGAAATATTTGCATGAATGCAAATTGTTTGAAATATTAAGGTTAAAACAAGCAATACAAACACTATGGTAAGCTTTAGCTCACCATCATGCTTCATTTATCATTTATCAAATGATTTTTCAAAATAAGGCGTTTTCTACGAAGTGATTGAACAGTGGCGGTGTAAAGGGGTTCGGGCCGAGAACTAAAACACATCAGTGCACCAAATTTCGTTAAAATATCTGAAAAATTGCAATCTATATACTGAACATACGAGCACACGACGCAACTGGACAGACAGATATGTTTAGATCGGGATAATAAAACGCAGATTTTATTTAAATCCCTCTGGGTGTTTATCCCAAGCACACAAGCTTAATATATACCCTCGTACTACGAGTGGTGTAGAGTATAGAAAGCAAAGCGCATACAGTTTTAACTTGAAAAGTGTTATGAATTGTAATATAATATATGTTGTGATAATTTAATCAATTTAGATTTCACTTGAAAGAAAATTTATAATAAACTATTATAAATGATGGCATTCACAAAAATGTTGGCCACTATATGTAACACTATGATATGGCTGCGACTTTTGATGTCCTATCTTAGCCATAAATAGCACAAAATTTTTCAGATGATTATAGATGTATGGCATACGGACGGTTACGCATAAAATTCATTCACATATGATGGCTGAAATATCGAACAATTCAAAAGTTGTTTTTTAGATCTTCTAACTTGAGATTTCCCGACATTTAGGCACGATACTCATTAAAGTACTAATACTATATATAAAATGCAATCGTCATATTTAACAAATAACAAATTTAATCATAAATTATAAAGTTACTATGATTTATTTTATACGCAGGTTAATAAATTTATTTAGTTTTTTATTCCATGCGCATTATCGATTTAATTTTTTTCAGCTAAATTTAATTACAGTTTGTTTTATTTGTTTATTTATTTATTTATTTTTTTTTCATTTTAAATGAATTTTATTAAATTAAATAAGTGCCATTGTAATCGTTAATCGCATACCATTTCTCTGTTATCGTTGTATAACGTCTGGGATTTCTGGGTGAAAACATAAAACAAATGATTTTTACGGACACCTCTTGAGGTCGCCTTTATAATGTTGAAAGAGTTTCGGAGAGATTGAATGAAACGACAAGAGTCCGGCTATACGATGGATGATTCTTTAAAAGTTATCAGCTCAACTCTCATTAAAGATATATATGATCTGACAATATGGAAATGAAATGTTTTCCCATTGATCTATTGAATGGTTTAGCTTAATTAGGCCCTTAAATCGCATTAGTTGGGAACATGGAGAGAGCAAGCAATTAATTGTTTGCCAAGGTTGATGTAACTCATCGCTAAAAAATTGTTCTCCAATTCTATCAAACACAAAGTACTATCTAATGTGGCACCGTATGGACAGCTTCGCTTATCTTTTCGATGTTATTGTTCTATGCCACTGACTCACTTTTTACATTGCCCGTTATCAATCTCTCCAAAAATGATTCGATTTTAGTTCGTTTCAAGGGTAATTCGTATATGGAAACGCGGTCCACTAGACTTGTTACTGTTAACTTTTCTCGTATTCAAATATTGGTGTCCTCTTTGCAAGCCATTCTTTCGGAATGGTTTAAAACATGAAATGAGAAATTTTACCAAATTCAAGCCGAGGACATTGTCTCAGTAGAGGGACTATTGCAAATTATAGAGTATTTTTTCCCAATTTTAAAGCATTTTTCAAGTGTCTATAGATTGTCATTACTGAAACGCGCCCGAGTGTGGTTTGACAAGATTAGTATCAAAGTTACGCAAAGCTTAAAACCATTTAATATGGAAAAATACCACAAAATTTTTCCTATATATATCCTATCCTATATATCTATCCTATCCTATCCTATCCTATATAAATATATATGAAAATAGCTTCTTTTTCTTTCGATCTACCGAACAAAATAAATGCAATCAATTTTAATAGCATAAAATTTACAACGTCTATTTTATAAATTCTATAACATACTTTTAGGTGGGAGTTTATTTAACATCACTACAAAATTGAACGAAAACAAATATTTAGAATTTTATAGTAAATTGAAATTAATTTTTTGCAATTTGTTAGTTCGTTTTAACTTTTCCAATATAATGGAAAGGAAGAGGAAAATGAAATAAAGTAAGGCTTAGCGATCTAAACTGAGCACAAATGAATGCATATGTTGTGCCATAACTGTTATCACGTTTCTGTCAGCAGTGGCATGGTGTGCATGCTTTTGTAGCTAATTCGAAAACAAATGCATGCGGTTTTCATTCACTATTTATTAATTTTTGATTACCTTTAAACTCTCAAGTGGTTTACATTTGTTTGTTATTACATTTGATTGCAATGCCCTCATATATATTCATTTATATGCTATTATAAATTATTATCTTTAAAATAATGATTAATTGTTAAATATGCGACGCATGGTTGAGTTAATAACAATAATTATACACTATTAAAAATGTTCCATCATAATATTGTTATCATGTTAGAAAGAAAATTAATTTATTTACAAATATGAATGGTAGCGGAAAATGCAGGCACATAAATATGACATAATTTAATTATGATTTCTCATCTTTTTCTGTCAGTATGAAAACCATTTACAATATTTCTATTAGAATACAAGTGGTGTGGAAATAGTTATTATAGAAACTCTTCTCTACATTACATTACATCACATCACATCACATCACATCACATCACAACACAGCTATTTCGCAATTTAAGCTGTTATGAAATTTTACAATTTCACTACGTGTTCAGTAAAATTTCATTGGAAGAAAATGCAAATTCAATTTCATTCATTATAATATAATTTATTTGCTTATGCTTTGTGATACTTTATGCATTAAAATAAATTTCTCCGCATTTTCCAAGAAATTATATATAAAATTCATTTATGGAATATTTTTAAAAATTGTTCACTAAAAAAAAAGTTTAATATAATTTCCCACTGTTTGTTTTTCATAAGAAAAAGAAAAGAGAAAAAGTATAAAACAACTTATGTTAAGTTAATTAGTTTAACTTTTAGTTTTTGTTTTTACACTTTTACACGCATATATATATATAAGAGTTCTTTGATTACAGTTGATTCATTTGCTATCCCAAAAATTCCACAAATTTAGAGCAAACGATTGATCAGACAAACGAATACTTCTCATAAAATTTAAGTCACGTTTGCTTTAGATCAATTTTTCGACCAACCACCCTTACTAGGATTTGAGTCATATTTCTAAAAAATCTATAGTTTTTTGTTGCCTTTTAGCGGCAGGAAAAGTGAGTTCAGGTGAAAGAAAGAAGGGCCTTTCTCTTTCGAGAGGTGTTTGTCGTTTAATGCCCACATCTGAGGAAATCTTTTTCATATGCTCGGTAACTTGTGCATTTATATAATAAATAATGTAATCTTTGCATCTTACCTCATATCATTTATGGTACAAGGCTACACTATGGTTGTATATGCAACATGCCGATGAAGAATTGGGTTTTATCGAATTCCCTTTTTTCTGAATACTCTTTTGGAAAGTGGGACAAGATCGTCAAAACTCCGACTGTTTTATTTATGTGCAAGTATAATAAATTTATGTATGGAAGCGAGAAAAGGATTAAAATCCATGTTTCTTTTTTTATCTAAACCTTATATTAAAAATTATTTCTTCTTCTTCTTCTCACCAATTTCATCACTTTCCTGTCAGCTGTTGTTGCTATTTCTTGACAAAAATCGATGAAAAATAATATTTTCACTTGTTCTCAACGATTTTGATCAAATGGCATAGAATGGGACCATTTTGTAAATCTATTTCTTTCTCCCTTTCTTTTTTCTTTGTACAAAAAATTTAAATTTTATTATTCTACAAACGAAAATTAGGCAAGAATTGCACATAAATTTCTTGTACAAAATTTGTTCGACATTGCTCTACTTTTTGGACCCTCTGAACAGACATTTCTATATTCCTGAAACTCCTACCTTTTATTAAGCCATTCTCAATAAACTCCAAACATATTGATGTACCTAAGTTTCTTCAAAATATTTCAAAAATGACAGACTGCACCTTGAAAATGAGAAAACAAAACGAACACATCGATAGACGATCAGAAGCTTGAATCTGTCTAATTCGATTGGTCTAATAAGAGTTTCATGACCTTGCGGGTGTTGTATACATACGCATAAATATACCCTTAATATACCCCCTTGCACCACATATAGTGTAGGGTAGGTATAAAATGATAGAAAAATTAATTGCTTATAATAGACTTTACTCGAAGTATGCGTTACGAAAATCGTAAAAAAAGTCAAAACAAAACTTGCAAAGTTTTCTCCTCTTTTTTAAATGTAAAATAAACGAAATGGAAAATGAAAAGGGTATGAACAGGCTTAAATAAGAAGGACATATTTCAGATGCAAGCAATGATTGAAATTCAACAAAAATGTCTTCAGTAAAGTTACTTAAGAAAATAATTTTGTTAGAGGAGGGAAAATAAAGTGAGGCACATATGAAGCAAATTGGAGATCTTTTCTACTATTTTATATGTTTCCTAATTTGCGATTTCCATTCAAAGATATTTTATGATATAAAAAACTGAATCGTCCGACCCTCTTAAGTCTGGGGAATAGAAAAACAAAAATGTAAAAGAAATATTTGGATACACTCCGGGTTATGAAAAATGGACTTTACACGCATCTCTACTCTGATGAACATACACGATGCTAATTGTCACGATTACAATCAATCTTGAGTTGTCAAAGTTGCGTAAAATATTAGCAAAGCATGTAACTTGACTGTGACTGTGACTGCGACACAAAATTCAGTGAAATTTAATTGCATTTCTTCGATTGTCGATGCGTCTTGTAATTACAATCCCACCAAATAGATAAAAATTTCCGAAAATATTGTTAATTTCAGACGTATCAGTTTGTCAGCTATGCTGATCTTTAAATATATATATATATATATATATGTATATGATATATATATGTAAATGGATGGATATATAAATATGTATATATATATGTGTACACATATGTACATCTGTATATCTGTATATCTATATATATATATATAGATATATATGTATATACAGATGCACATGACCTTTAGCCTGAAAATGGATATGATCTTTTTGTCAGATGTAATTTGCGATCTTTAGAGGACATTGAAAGAAAACACGATATCTTGAGCCGAAATCTATATATAGTGTATATATACCATCTACATATATAGATATAAGGTGTATTTGTGTGCACATATATATATATATATATATACATGTTTTTTGAGATCATGGGTCCGTCCCATGAAATATGAGGAAATCTGGTGCTTACGCTAATCACGAAAATTACGAAAATAATTAGTATTTGTACGAATTGATAAGCATTGCAAACGGAGAAACAAACTTTTGGTATCTCCATCCTCAGATAGGTATAGAAAATCGGATATTTTTTAATTTTAAATTCAATTCATTTATATTCGTTTATATCCTCACCTACACCGCATGCCGCTGAGAATCTATACGCGTAACGAACTACATGTAGTCCTTGACGAGATGATTAGTGCAATCATCTGCCGATCAGTCTGCATGGATGATATCAAAATCATAAGTGCGGAAGCAAACATAATATAACACTGCTTGGAGTTCGTTCAATGCGAGTCAGTTCAGTTACGGATGAATCGAGTCAATTGTCATATTCGTAGAAGCGATTGCATCTTTTACTTATCATCGATTTAAGTCCATTTGTTGTAGTTCATATCAATTTTAAAATTTCATTTCTTCAACATAATTACTTTTCCAACTACAACTACTTGCCCATTTATTTCAATATATGTGTTGGCACATATTTTCGACATTGTGTAAAACCACTTGTTGCCCTTGTGTCATTTACGTAGTTGTTTAATCATAACAATATGTTCACAAGCAACATGTTTACGAATTTAACTGCATGACCAAGATAAATGTTCATATTTACGCTTTAGAAATTATATTGAAATGAAAAAAAAAATAATGAATATATTTTTTACCTTCGATAAGCCTTATCCAAGTAGAGATCAATTAACTTCTGACTATAACGATGGCTATACCATCATTGATCTGTCCATGAATATTTATAATAAATTGCTTAGAGAGCATTAGTTAAGCAAAATTTATTCAAATTTCAATTAATTTTCTAAAGAAAATAAAAAGTGCATGCGAGCACAGCACAGCAAAGTGAAAAGGAGTTTTTCAAAATTAGAACAAAGATGCGTTATGTTGGCTGAATTCGTTTATTTTATTCGGATTAACCTCCTTTAGACTCTATACTCTAGCAATTTGCATAGTTAAGGAACAAAGCGTAGAGAGTCCTTTCTTTATAAAACAACGATTCGCTATACGCTTGAGATAAAGAATAGCATTATTCAGGTGGAAAGAACTTCACTCAAATACGTGCTTCTATGCTGCATTTCCGCCGTTTGATTTCTGCATCCGCTTCACTAGTCTTGTACTAGACGTTTCCTTCCTTTTTGGATTCTTCGATGATGCCCTTTGCTTCAGAGCAATTTTTTTCGCATGAACTTTTTCCCGTCCGCCTATCGTTTGTTTCGTCATCTATGAAAATTTTCTTGATTATCCAAAACAGGTTTTCAAAAAGTCCCGCGAAAATCACTCGGTCTAGTTTTCCGGTCAAAAATCCCAGAAATTTGGCAAAAAAAAAACATAAGATGAATATTTTTTGGTTAGCAAAACGCTATGAATTTTTCTCTCGATCTATTATATTGACATACTTTAACACTTAGTACGATACAATTATGCCGAAAAAATATTGAAAGAAACAATAGTAATTGCATAAGGTTGTCATGTTAAATTAATGATTGATCAATTGATTATTAGGCATAAGGTAATTGACTTAAACTTAAAGAAACTTCAATGTAATAGAAAATATATATTATGGCTAAGGTAGATGGATGAATGAATGAATGCCTAATAAAATAAAATACAAAAAAAAATCTCTTGATTTTGAAATTTTAAATGTAATTCATCGAATTCTTCTTCTTTACCATAACAAGGAAATTATATTCTATCTTCTTCTTCTTCTTCTTCTTGTATTCCTATTTTTCCCCTTTTATGCTTATCGAATTGAATGGAAACGGCATGCCCAGCAGAAAAGTTAATGAAAATAGTGATACACAAATTTAAGTATGTGCACATACAACCATTTAAAAAATGTTACTTGAGAAAAAATCGGAAGAATTACCCAACGGAAGTTACTTCTTAATAGAATATATTCTGTGTTTGTATGTGTGTGATTGAATAAATTGCATAAAATAGTATAACAAAAAATAAAAATAAAAAATGTTAACATTATATATAACTTTAAAGTCAAAATTATCATAAACATGCTAAGATATTTATAGTAATAATACTGTATTTGCTTAGTGGATACAAGCACCGATTAAGCTGAGTAAAAATGTAAAGAAAGAAAAATCCAACGTTAAAAAAGCATTTAAAAATTTTCCTCTCAATTAATGTTAATTACCGTCTGCCATAGATTTTTATACATGAGTTAGCAGGCGGCATAAGGCGACAGCCAGAAATCATTGGTTTCATAATAAATGCGCATAATTTTATAACAACGACAGCGCGAATACGGTATCGAGAAAATTTAATTAAATTCACATTAAATGTCGAAGAGAAACGAACTAAAAATTCATGTATCGTAAATTATCTTTTCTTTGTTCACTCGTGCAAAATTTTAACTTTCATATATGCGCGTGCACTTTTACCAAGCCAGGGGGACACTTTATAGCTTTTCATTTTCTCTATCACACAATTAAAATTGTGTTAGGCGAATCAACACCTTTGTAACACCAACAAATAATAAGCTTCACAAACATTTATATACTCTTCAGTTTCGCGCAACGCTTTCATTTGATCTAACTATTCTTCGCCTTTCTCTCCACATAACTATCGCTTCGATCTTCGCTTATGACCAATCAATCATTCAGGAGATGTGTCCATATTTCTTGGGTAGGGTGACGATAAAAGTGAGGAAAGAGAAGAAGATACGGGAACAGTTACAGCCCAGTGTTTATGCTTTTATTGACAGTGCATGCATGCACTATAACTAAATTAAATTCTATCGCATTGACATTTGAACCCAGGAACGTTGACTTGGCATTTGCGATTCCACTTATTTACTCGGCTACTCATGCGTATAAACTGTAAAGACTAGACTATGTATGTGTTCAGAATACAGCCACAATGGAATAGGAGCCTCGCGATTTTTGTCTCCAACGCTAAATAATGGAATTTAATTACTTTTAAATTTCATTATATTCGTAATAATCGGGGACTGATTTCTTCCTCTGTCTTGATATAGTCACGGCTATCGTTCTGCTTGCAGGTTGATTTTTGCAATTAAAACAATCACATTAAGCTTTTAACTTACACGATCGCGATCGTTAACATCATCTATAATCCTTACAAGTTACATACCCCGTCCACATTATTTGCGAGACATTGTTTTCCAATACCTAGACATATGCCTTAAGGACTTTTGCATTTTTGAATTGTTTGTACTCTTGACTCCGAACTAAAATTCTCGTCAATCTAGCTGCGTTCATCTATGCGTCCGGTAAAGTTGAGGTTAGTATATGTGTCCTCGATTCACTATCACAGCTCAAGTTTAAAAGTGCATATTTCCGCAAATATTCTTTAACAGTCTGTGGTCTGTATCCGCCTATAGCAATCATTAGAGTTCGTTTAAGCTCACTAGCCGTTTCATTAACACATTTGTAAATAACTGTCTTCCGGTGATGTTCGATTATTTATTGAAAATTTTCACGCAAGTTCGGATCTTCGAAATACTTTGAATCTGTCAGGTGAGAATAGAAAGATGGCTTTTTCTTCACGCCCTCTTAAAATTCATAATTTTCGCAAAAAATTTCACAAATTTTTTTATTTTTTTTTTATAATTATAAATTATATGAGAAGGCCAGGAAGAACTATTTAAATAGCGAGAATCATAAAATTCATAGGCGTAGAATGACATTATACCGGTTTTAATATTTTAATGGGATAGAGAAGCCCTTAATTCAAAAGAATCGTCGTAACATGTATTCGCAATTTTCAAATATTTATTTTCCCAATTTTCTTAAAAAGCATAAATCTCGTGCTAAACAGATGTTCGACTATCGTCTAAAAAGGTTAATTTTTTCACAATCTCACGCATAAATGGAGAAAAAAAAAAGAAAAAAGAGACCGCTATCGCTTAGAAAAATAGAAATTAGTTTTATAACAGATTCGACTACATCTACTCAAACCTTGACAACTCCTTTCTTCTCTTTTTCATTTACATACTTGTCGAAAATATTGTTTATGAAAAATCGCATTGAAAATTTTCACAATTTTTTCGCAAGTTTCTTAATATCACAACTACCATTGCATATATTATATAATAGAGCCTAAGAGTTTTCAATAATTTAAATCTAATCGCATTCTTTACGGCAGCTGACGTCGTTACTATAAAAAGCAATACATATTTATGGAGATATGGGTGCCTGGCAGCGTTTACGTGGCAATTTTCAATATGCCACGAATGCGTACCGAAAGTCTTCAACATTTGCAAACAATGTTAAAATAATTTCCATTAAGTTAATATTTAATGGTATATTGGCAATCGCATCATATGACGGATAATTTTTATATACGATGTTTGTGTTGGGCATTGCAAACTCGGAGGAAAGGTCTTAAAAGAAAAAAATTTTTTTTTTTTTCAGTACCTTACGGAAATTTGGATATCAAAAAATTACATAAGCAACTTGAGAAAAAAAAAAAAAAAATGCGACCAATAGACTTTAAAACAATAAAAAAGCTAATAGACGTCGTTGATGACGCAGTTGTGCTAAACATATCTGACATATCTACTGATGATAGCACTTTTGATCCAGTTCGTAGCAAACGTGTGTATCTGTTACCACATGGCGCTGAATAGTTGGGAAGTTGATGTTGTTTACCCTGCACTTTTTAATTTTAATTTGCTTTTCGACTTTGGAATTCATTATTATTTTTTTTTTGTACGGTTTTTTAAAATTGTGGAACGTATCACCCAAAACTTGCCATATATCGTATGTATATTTTAACACGATTTTTTTTGCACGGATTTCTAAGGAAAGCATCTGCCTTGAAACAAAAAAATATAGTTGCGTTTACTTCATAACTTCGTTCGTATCGTTTTACTCGATTTGTCATTTTTATATGTCACCTTCATCAGCCAATAATAAGTACCACAACAGATTTGTGTGTTGTCAACCATTCACTTAAAGAACTTGTAAGAAATCTATTTACAAATATACTTAACATGGCTAAGTATGCTACCCTGAGTCATTCAGCGATCTCTCGCCATCAATTACTTGTTCGTGAAATGGCGACAAGAGATCAAAATTTGATTTATTGCATGTATTTTTTAGTTAAATTCCACACTTTTAAAGGACGAGTATCAACTGTTCATTGCAGCTGAAAGCAAAATTTTGCAAAATACATTTAGCCGGCGATTTGTACTCCCTTCTTATGCTCGTATAAGCCGCAATTTTTTTTTCTCCACAAGAGAAGACTAAACAATTTTCGAAATATATAACTCAAAGGGGAATCTTGGATTTTTCTTTTATACCCAGATGGTGGTAAGATCATCTTATTTTTCCGTAAATTATGTAACACCGAAAAGAAAGCTTCAGAGGCTCTGTAAAGTATATATAACGTATATATATATATATATATATATATATATATATATATATATATATATCTTGATTAGCGTGAAATTCTGAATCGATTAACCCATGTCTATCTGTCTGTGTGATGTGTGTTGTTGACACTCTCTTGGTCGACTTTAAATTTGGTAGAAATATTGGAAGTTTTTTCACGCAGGTTGGCATTGAAAATGGGTTAAATTCGTTCGAGCAATAGCTTGCAGTGGAACATAAACTGAAGGCGACTCCATTGTTCTTTACAAAAATTTTTGGGTTTTTAAAAGTCCTGCAATTTCCTACATTGACTTAACGAAACACTCTACACTTTAGGTGAAAAAATTGAAAAAAAATTCTTTTTTCACTTTTTCGACATTTTATTCTTATTGCTCATGCTTAAGACGAAGAAGAAGACAAGAATGTTTAAAGCTACTTTTTGTACATTCCTCAAATGGAGAGATATTATCTGCCTGAAAATGGATTAACTCTCTAAATGAATATAGTAGACAGGACCACTAGCAGGATTAATTTTTTCTTAATAATACCAGCAATGTGAATATCAAATAATAGAACTTGGCGAGTAAAATACAAAAAACGTAGTAGTGGGTATGCCGGGATTCGACCGGCTCCGAGTATAACTTGCTTATCTGTTTTTGTTCTAAAAATTGCTATAAATTGCTA
Organism: Glossina fuscipes; assembly: GCF_014805625.2. Taxonomy (NCBI): domain Eukaryota; kingdom Metazoa; phylum Arthropoda; class Insecta; order Diptera; family Glossinidae; genus Glossina; species Glossina fuscipes. The sequence goes on along the minus strand of NW_023998414.1, from coordinate 12,283,589 downwards.
TAGGAATGATTCGCGCATACGGCTTTGATTTTCTTTTTGTTATGGCCTGGTTGCGCTTAGAATCCCTTTCACTTCACTAGATTAGTACCTGCTAGGTTAAGCATTGCAGTTAAAATATTTTCAACAAGGCTTTAAAACTATGACTTTTTTCGTTTGTCTCTCAAAGGCGCCAACACCAACACGCAGTCATACTTTTACAACATTTTTGGATAGCTTAAGGAGTATTTATATATTTATAAATTTCTTCTTTTTTTTTTTTTTTGCTTTCTTTCTTATTTATTTATACATGAATTACTATTTCTTGTCTTTAGTTCTCTTTATACACTTTGTGTTAATTTTTAATAACAATTAGTATAAGATTTACTTTTAAGAGTCAATTAAATTCGGCTCTTAAGTTATTTTACCTGAGATTCATATGTGAATTAATAATAAACAAATAAATAAATTTAAGTCAATTAAAAAAAAAAAAAGAAGAGAAGACAATAAAATCACATAAAGAAATCATAACATTAAAAGTCGCTTTCGAGGATTAGAACTCAGTTTGTTTCGATGGAATTTTCATATTTTCTAAATGGCTTATCGAACTTGTCTGAGCTTAGGCACCATATAAAAAACCCAAAAAAAGTTATTTTTGTCAATTTCAATTCACTTATCTATTCCGTAACTACAAAGCTTATGAAAGGCAAGTCCTTAGATAATTACGCAATTTAAAAATTTTACAATATGCAAGTGCTCTTGCAATTAAATTATACTTAAGTAATTAAACACGGAAACCTATTACAATGCATGTAAAAAAAAAAAGGAAAAAAAAAAAAACGACCATTGCCAAGTTGTGCTTATAGATTATTCAAAGTAATTAATTCTTGCGTAAGAGGTTAAAATACTATTCATTTTTCAAAAAATCAATTCTTTCTCTTTGTCTTAATAGTGTTTTGCATTTTCTAAATTACTTGCGAAAAGGTTCGTTACCCGCAAAGAATTTTCTTCTTAAAAATTTTGATGATCTTGATGATGGGGAAGTTACAGCTTAACGTCTTGCCTCTTGCCTTTAGCTTGCTACCCCCTCTAGTTCACTAACAGATGTTTTCAGAAAGTCTTCATTTAAAAGCAATCCAAATACCTTGATCGATATAAAATGAGGCTGGCAGCGAAGCTGTCATTGCTTTAACAAAAACCTAAAAGTTTTGCAAAAAGTTTTTGGCAAACGCACGATTCAAAACGCAAAAAAAGTGGAACTGTCGAACGAAAAATCGTCAAAGAATGAGATTTAAAAGGAACATTTGAACTTGGAAGGACTAGTTTATAGTCTTGAAATTACGGATTATTAGGAAAAAAAAACTAGCAAAAAATTGATTATGTTAAGGAAACATGTCTCTCACGCATTCTGAAACCTTAAAAGCGGTTTTCGCGAAACACAATTTTTCAAACCGGCACGTAGTGTAACATAAACGATTTCCATTTTTTCCATCTGAAAAGTACATTCTCTAGAGAAATACGTAGGATTTTTTCAATAAGTTAACGCAAACGTTTTGTCTTTTTTTTTTTTTAATACAAAAATGCCCTTTGTCTTGTGTCAAGAATAGCACTTTTCACGCGGACACTTGTCATTTTCACGCGTACGCTTTTTTCGAGATCTACGAATATAGGTTATATGATTTTTTTTTAAATTTAAATTTGTACTAGTTATGCTGCGTCTCGAAGAGCCCCATAAGCGAAAAGTGTCTTCAGAGAATCACTACGGTGCTCCCGTTTTTAATATTTTTTCAAAATAATTTTTTTTTTTTCTAGTACTTCATGATACTCTTGACAATCTCCCCAAACATTATTATTTTGATACCATTTCTTGTGTATTAAAAATTTTTTAAAAAAAAACCTCTTTTTTTAGGCCGTTGCAGTGGTTTAAACCCTTGAAGAGACTAACCCCTGTTCTATGATTTAGTTTAGTTTAGATTTCTATGATTTAGTGGGAGATTGTTGTAACAACGAGCGTAGTGTAGTGTACAATGGACGAATTATCAGCAACTGAGGCCGACTCTTACCAGATCTGCTAACCTAAAATGGCCTGTAAAGGAAGCGTGACAATTGAAGCTTAATGACTTTGAACAGATAGATGAGAAGTGTAAGTTTAAAATAATCTTTTAGATATGTTCGAGCATAAGGGGACACGTGATTTCTGGAACGGATATTGTAAATAATAAGAAGAAGACAACTGGCGACCATTCAAGACAGTAACTTATATTTGACATTAAAATAGTGTAAGCGAGTTCAACTTCAATGCTAATTAATAGATAAACATTAAGATTGTTGAGTTTTGCGCAAAATCAGACGAACGTAAGGGTGTGAAGATAAATACGAATTTAACTAGCTATGACGACCGCCATCTCAATTAACAGAGCTCTGTTAATAAGTTGGGATTAAGATATGGTTGGACTTAAAAGCCTGCCCCGTCCAAATTAGAAAAAGTGAAATAAGCTAAGCAAATTGTAAGTTTGGGTTTTCAAAACTATCTTTACCAAATTTTTTTAAATTTAGTATTTTACCGACTATGGGAAAATGATCAAATTTGAGAAGCTGGTGCACCCAAAACAATCCCAACGATATTCTCCTATTCACATCACGTGAATGTAAATGGAAACACCTTTCAAATGAGCTAAAGAGAAAAATTTTGCAATAAAGCCTAACGAGGACCTTCGAAAGTTCGATCGCGATAACTGATTAATGCCGTAATAGAAGTTAAGGGACCCGAGATTTTCTTTTTAATGTTAACACCAGCTTGAGGTTGTGTGACCGCATCTGACCGCTGGAAAAACAATTTCAATTTTTATATTTCACACTCTAAAGTAGTGGATAGGATAGAATTTAGATTTCCCTTAAGAAACTTATTATTATTCTTCTTTTTTTGCTGCATTCTACCTTAATCTGCCTTTTATTCGTTGCGATTTTTATTTTCTTGCTTGTATTGCCAACAGATTGCTTCCTTCAACATACTTGCCTTGAAATAAGTCCTGTCGTTTGTTAAGTGCATTTTTTTGCCCTCTCCTTTTCCCTTTCGACTTTTTAAGCGCATTTAAAAGTGAATTCATTATTAGAAAAAGTTTTGCCTTCGTTGAAAAATAATTTCATTAAAAATCATAAGTAAACAAGCAGCAGACAACAACTTTCTGCTGCATTGCTGCTATTGTTTAAAACTCTTTTTAAAAGCGCATCTAATTGGTTTTCAATTGATTTTTCCGCTTGCCTTAACTTATTTGCCCATCATATTGCTATTGATTCGTGATTTTTGTTTTTTTTTTTTTGTTTTTTGCTATTTGTTTTCTTTTCATTTTCATTTTTTTTTTTTTTTTTTTTCATGAGCGCCTCTAAACACGTACACATGTTATGTGGATGGATACAGATGAATGAGAGTTTAATTAGCAGCGATAACAAAAATTTTAGTCTCGTTTCGTGTATTTTCTTTTTGTTTTTTTTTTTGTTTCTTCACAATTTTTTTAATATTGATTTCAGGTGCGGTCTAGTTATTAAGGGTGTAACAGCACGTATTTATCTCTGTTTATTTCTTTTTCGCAATTTTTCATCATATATATCTATATATATATATATATATATATATATATATATATATGACTATAATTTTTGTGTAAAGCAAGCATCTGCTTTTGCTTTGGGCTGCGATGCTTTAAGTATCAATGTCATGCAACTTAGTGCTGATTGTTTGTTGACGATAAATTGTGAAATTGCTTTAGCTAATAACTTATTTCATTTTTTTTTTTTTTTTTGTTTCCAAATTGTTTTCCTATTAAATTGTGTTGTTATTTAAGAAATTTGTTAAAAAAAAAAAAGCAATTATTCATTTATATATATCTATTTTGTTTTTATTTTTATTTTTTTTTTTTTTATTGAATTTGACCTTCACGGCTATTTTCTTATGTATACCGTAATATTAATAAAAAATGTTTGCATGATATTGGAGATCAAATCAAAATTTATTAAATTCACGCTTACACCACATCGCTTGCAAATGTTTTCATAATTTCGCAAAAAGTTAATAAAAAAAAAAAGAAATATTCGAGACGAATTATTCGAGTAAAATTTATAAATATGCGGTTAACTAACTACTCACCGAGCTGTTAAAATTTAATGTCCATCTCTAATTACAGGTGAAGAGCGTTTTATTGCCCCGGTAGCTCGTTCTTCATATGTGTAAAAAAAAAAAAACACGATAGTTGCTAGATAAGAATTATAGGACCAATGCGACTGTTAATTCGACATTACACAGTTAATTGTGTGTGTTCATGTTTTTTTTTTTTTTTTGGTTCGCATTGTTAAGAAAAAGATTTACATAAAGATTTCTTGCAAATCGCAATTGATTCTTCCCTATAGACTTTTAAAGCAGCACAAGCTGCGCCATCGCAAAGTCCACGAAGATGTTGTATTTTTATGGCATTTTGTTTTGTTTCGTTTATGCCTCTTGTCGGGAAAAGTCACCACATAAGGGTCAAAGGGTGTAACTGAAGAAGTTTCGTCTTGTTTACTTTCAAGACTTTTTTTTCTATATAGCCGATCTAACCGACCGACCGACCGAATATTTAGAACAATTGAATTTTTATGGACCTAAAAACTGGTAGCTGGACTAACTCCCTAGCTGTCGGCCTCTATCGTTATCAATGCGGGCGCTATGTTGAATTTATTACATATACAAGGCATAACATGACGTATATAGGTTGCTTCGTTTCTTCTACAATAAATAGAACGAATAGCTCTTAAAATTGTCCTATATTGCAGCAAAAAAAAAAAAAAGAGAAAGCTGTATAATTATTGCTACCCTTCTCTTCGATCAAGTTGTATTGCAAAGATATTGAGAGACAAAACCACCGTATTCTTTATAGGATGAGCCCAACATACTTTAGAATTGTACGATAAAAATTTTGGTATTTTTATGCATTACCTTTGACTAAGCAAAATTTGCGTGAAATCGAGGACATTATTTTAACTTATTTCCTATTTGAAATATGCTTAGATAACATATAATATATGTATTTATCTTTATGATAATAATGTTGTTGGAAATATTTTCTGCTTTTTTTTTGTATTTTCTTTGTCACAGAAAAATTATTTTGTTGTTGTATTATTTGATCTATTTGTGTGTGTGTGTGTGTGTGTGTGTGTGTTTGCGCGCGTATAAATGCAAGTGGTGCTGGATTTCTCTTATTCAGAAAGCTTTGATTTGTCAGCAACATTTATTTTTACTTTTTTATTTGTTATTAACAAACACACATTCATTACACAGTTATCTCGCTTCGTATTCATCATCAGTTTCCTTGTTGCTATAGTCTATATGAATACCTTTTCACTCATAACTGCGATGAATGCTTTGAAAATAGAATATTTCGTTTGTATGCTTGTGTGTGTGTGTGTGTGTGTGTGTGTGTGTGTGAAGGATATCTCTTAGTGTTGTGTATTTTTTATTTTGTAGTTTTTTTTTATTTTTTTTAATTTTTTTTCATTATTTTAGTTTTTCATGCCAGCATATTCTGTCTACTTATTAAACATGACAGTGATCTTTTGTTATTGTTATTGTTACTGTTGTTGCTAGCAAAGAAAACAAAAGCATTAAACACCTTTTATTCCTTTCATTTGCCAGGAATTTTTAAGTTTGTTGTTGCTTTTGTGTTGTTATATTCTCTTTTACCAACATTTTATATATTGTCTTATTTGTCACATTTTAGCGAGCACATTATGTTAAGTATGTCACCGCTGATTATATATATATATATATATATATATATATATATGTTTTCCCCTTTAAAAGCATTACTGCGGCCAATTAATATTAATGCAAATATCATGTTCAATAAGTGAGCAAAAGCGGATCTTTAACACGGTAGCTATAAATTAAGACTCTCAGTCTTCGGCTTCTGAGTAATGCACGTCAGCACCCGATATCAAGAAATGGACTTAATTGATTTCTCGGATTACTTTCCCCTTTTGGAGGGTCTTTTTGAGGCTGATATAGGTGAATATAGGTGACATTTTCTAGTTTGGCCGCACTAAAGCCTTAAATTTACCCATTATCCCATATCCATTTTTCACTAACGTGCCAAATTTCAAAGCACCGTTCAAAATAGCTCCCATAGGCAGAATTTTAATTTGTTTATTTTGTTTGAAAGATATTTTCATATAGATTCATGAAATGTCCACAAAAATATTTTCCTTTTTTTAATATGGACGGAGTAGGCTTTCAAATCCAACTATATCTTAATTGTAATTATTTAACAGAGTTCTGTTAAGTCGTTAACAGAATTTTATTAACATAAATGGTAGGTGTCTTTGCTAGTAAAATATGAATTTATCCTCTTTCATGAATATCGCTCTTTACATAGAAAAATCAATTGTTTTTCTTTCAATGTTTCGATTAAAAACCCGCATTATGATTTTCAACGAAGCAGGTGATCGCTATGTATGTATTTATTAATAGTAAGCAAAAATAGCATGGTGGAGCACGGCCTACGATTAAGGAGCCCACACCATTTTACTAAATGTGAGTATTCATGTAACGACGTTCCAAAATAGGGTGCTATATGGGACGTGATCGAAAAAGTGGTCCGAACCAAATCATTTTTAACAGCGTTCACCCTTAGACCAAAATATGTCCAAATGCCGTTAAAATGTCTCCAAAATTGAACACAAGAGAAAAAAGCTGGATGTTGCATACATCCGCACAAATTTAATATACCTTTATACCGCTAGTGATGTGTGGTATAACAAGAAAAAACATTAAAGTCGGGCAAGGGCAATTAATAGATATCCTACACTACTTTGCCTCATACAATTATTCACCCATTTTGATAATAATAGACGAAAGTTAGAGATTACCTCGGTAGTAGGCATGTTAGAGTAATCCTTATATGTCATGGTATCCAAAAAATAGACCTATATGATCCAAATTCGGCAAGATTGATTGTTATGCCAATTTACTATTATGAGCTCAATTTTCACCATGAAATAGTAAAAATTATACTTTTTTACGATATAAAGACTCAGTTTTCACAGAGAGATTCATTCATTTTTCATATCAATTTACAATTTCCAAATACTATATTACAGGCCGAGTTTTGGCGAGAAATTTTGCAAATTGCAATTTTTTTTTTTTTTTTCATTTAATGACTTTTCAAAATAGCGCATTATATGGGGAGTGGTCGAAAAAGTTGATCGAAGTTAAACAATGTGCCAAGTTTAATTAAAATATCTCAAAATTGATTTATATGAATAGACATCTGACAGGATAGACAGGCTTAAATCGATTCGGTGATTGATGCTTAGTCGATCGGCATAATAATAAAAGGTGGATGTATATTAAGCCCGTTGTGCATGTAATAAACGTTCGCACAAACTTAATATACCTATTATCACAAGTTGTGTAGGGTATTAAAACTATACACAAGTATACACAAGTTATGAATTTCATACGATTCATTCATTCATTCAATTCCAATATATTTTAAACTAAACATCTTCTAACAATAAACTTAAATTAATGTTTAAAATGCCTTTAAATGCCCACATGTGCCCGCAAGTAAAAATTTATAAATCTTTACAATCGAATAATAACAATTATAACATAGATATCAATAAAAATAACATTAAATCATTTGTGATCGAAAAATTCTAGTTAAAGCTGTTAAAACGACGTTACGTGCTGTGATAAAATTTAAAGAACTTTAACCATAATTCACAGCATTGCGTTGCGTAAATGGTATCTATAACCGATAAATATAGTTTAGCATGCTGTGTATGCATATGCGTGCTTCCCGCTCTGTATGTTTATACTATATGTGAATGCCACATTTATAATAACAGTATCCTGCTGCGTTAAATTGTGAAATTGTAATAATTTTTAGGCGAAAAATTTGCATTAAAAGAAAAAAAAAAAGAAAAGCATATGATAAAGTTATATTAGCCTTAGGGCGGTGACTCTTGAATACTATCACAATTACCATCCTGTCTAAAATCTTTGTCAGCCAAATTCAATTGATTGCGTGTTTTACAAAAAAAAACAAAGTGGAACGAACGACTGTTTGTAGGTTATAAATGGCGTGTGAGATTGAAACGATTATGTATATATATACATATATACATATATATATACATGGATATATATATGCATATATATACATATGGATCAGAAATTTCATAACACCTATGCATAAGGAAATTAAAAGTAGTTTTCCTTTTGTCCTTCTGCCGCCTACCTATAAGCTTACGTTTAAGTTATGCGATTGAAAAAAAAAAAAAAACTTTCATCCATCATCAGTGATGTTTCCTGCAGCGCACATATTACTATAATTGCAAAACATTTCTTTCTCGCGATCATCGTACAAGTTCTTTCGATTGCGATGTCGAATAAATGATTGAATTGTACATTCCATAGAGCAAACGAAAGTAATAGGTAGTAATGAGATAGTCATGAAGATCGATCGGAAGCGTGTACCTAGAATCGTATCAAATAATAAAGACTTATTTTGGGGAATGAAAAATCATTTCATCATTTGAAAGCGTGAAAAGCTTTTTCTAAACATCAATTGTTCTTAGCACCTTTCAATAGAAACAACATCAAATATAGAGTAGAACTAGAGAAAGTTGTTTCAGTGTCTTCATTGATTAAAACTATATGTAGGACTTGACTTGACACGTCGAGGTTTCATTTTTCTCTGCAGCATTACGGTGAAATGTTTTCGTCTCTTTCATTGATATATTAATTGGCCTAAAACCTCTCATTAAATCAGCATGGTTTACGTTAAGCCCACACGTTAGCAACGTTTGCTATACGTTTAATCTTTTGTTTTTTTTTTTATAAAAATTAAGGACAACTTACAGCTAGAATTAAGAAAAGTGCCACACGGTCGCACATACAGTCGGTGCATATCCTTCATCTTAGATTAGACGTCAAAATGTTTAGTGATCGCTTGTAGGCTTCGTTTATGAACCTTCAAGAAACTCTTCCTTTATATGGCAATTTCGTAGTGCTCGCATTGGCTTTGAATCTTAAGCGAAACGATTACCAAACAAGACGTAAATGAATTGCGAAAATAAGAAAACTAAAGCTAAACAATGTCACATAAATTTATTTCTTAGACATTCCTCTTGCCAAAAAGTGAAGACTACACATCCTTTGCAATGAAATCCATTTTAGTTTGAAAGACTTTAATAATTAACAAAATTAAATAATGAAAAATTTGAAATTAAAAATTTGACTGCAAGTAACTCTTAGCTTTCCTCGAAATGCATTTATATCATGTATTTAAAAAATCCTTGATAATTGATCCATTGGCCATTAAGTAATGGTCTTTTTTCGATAAAGGCCATTAAATTAATGACGATTACTGCCGGACAAAGCTATTATTATTTGGACGTATCGGATGTCTCTGACATTTGATCTCGATTAGGCTACGTAATTTATGACCTGGCGATAGAATTAAAAAACAAAAAAATTTCAAAAAAAAAAAAACATCGACCCATTAACACGTATAATTGTACAAATCAGGAGAATTTTTTGGTTTAAATTCCGAGTCATTTTTATAAAAGTTTACTAGCAGCCTGGTTAGATGAAAATTCAATCCAATTTATGAGCTAAGCTTGTTTGCCTTCATCTAAAAAAAGTATACTTTTCAACTTTTAAAATGAGCGAAGAAGTTTTGCAAACAATTTGCATCAAACTTTGTTTCGAAGATGAAATTTCATCCCTCGAAATTTCGAAAAAGTTTTGTAATAGCGTTGAAAATGATTACCTTGTTGGCTGTTTTTCGACGACAAGTATTTCTTCTTCAAAAATAGTTACATGATTATTTTTGACGTAGCGCAAATACCACTTGCGTGTAGGCAATTAGTTGACAAAGATCATTTACGCCTCAAACGTGTCACACGGAAATAGATTTTCTTGCGCTGCATTGGTCCTCTGAGTCTTTTTCATGCGAATTTTGATTAGTCTGACTTGAAAAGCTTGTCCCAGGAACGTCTGACGTTTTCACTCAATTGAAAGTTAAAGAAATTGAATCGCAAACAAACGCATTTCATTAACAACCGAGAATATTGACGTGAAATTTGACTCGAATGACTCTTATTATCTTTTGATTAAGGAAATATAATACTTAGCTACCACCATGCGACACGTCGTGAAAGGCTGGTGAAAAGAAAAGGCAACATCTGTTTGCCCGAGCCTGCCCACTTGAAAATCGTCTTGCACTGTAATAGGAAACGTCTGTTACGTAACAAATTACAGAATCATATATCAACTTTGGAACGATAAGAAGGAAATCGCAATAAATAAGCAGACCGATTAAACAATCAAAGGCGATTGCCGAAAGCACTTTTTATATGCAAACATATTATATATGCATGTATCAGAGATGGCTTAACGTACAGACCACTCTCTTCAACTTCAGATTCTGAGACATTTGCCCGTCAATCTTTAACCTATCGTAGGAATGCGTTCACAATCAGTTCGACAACATGCAGAAAGTAGAATCTGCAATCTGTTGAGAATATTAAAGCAAACATTAATGTAATAGTTTGAGAAGATCTACATGTAATAACTTGTTAAGGAAACTATTTTCGAATTTTCGGTTCTTTTCGGTTTCTTGGCGATTGTAGCTACATTTGTGAATGGGTGCGAATCATGCCATATATGCGTATACACCCCTTTAAGATCTTTTTTTACACGGTAGATAAGAGGCTTAGAAATCCGTAAAGAAAAGATCGCCTTAAGAAATACATGCGACGCATGGTATATTGGAGCATGTGTTCCACAACTTTAAAAAATCATGTAAGATGAAAAAACTGGAAATATTTTCGCAAAAAATCGTGCAAAAAAGTAACAATGAAATCCATATGATATATGATATATGAAACCCAAGTCATTCATTTTTATTACAAAGAACAAATTAAAAGTAGCGAATAGTGAAAATTCGGTCCGTAAGTGAAGTCTATACAGCAGAAATTAGAATTAAAATAAGTTTCACGCTAGAACAACAAATTCATGTATAAAAAAAAGGCCGTTCGCAAGTCTCCTCGCAAAGTAAATCAACATTTACTAGCTGAAGTTCACCTTTGACTGTTACTGTATTTATAAGTTTCTATACGACATAGCTAAAGTTAGAGTTCAACGAAAGGTATATTTAAAAAAAAATATATTGGTGAGCCGTGTCAATTTACAATCGTGTAAAAAAAGAGTTGGGTGTCTCTAAATTCATCAGTTACTCATGTGGGGCTTATGAGTTTCACAACTCAGCTTAACAACTTTGCAAGATTGAAAAACAGGACGGTAAGTGGACGGACAGCCAGACATTGCTAAATCAATCCGCGGTCGCACATAGGTGAAACATATAAATCGTTAGTGCCTTAAAACGAAACGAATTTTAAACAAAGTAAGAAAATTTTATGTATTTAGTCAACCTAACGCCATCTTTCCAAAGAAAGAAGAATACATATAAGAGAACGGGAGCAAAAAAAATCTTGATCATGCGATTCTCTCCTCTCACGAACATTTTTAATTACATATATATAAAAACTTATTTTGTATTTGTAAGAAGCATCGCGTTTGCAACTTAATTAAATTCAAGTATAATATTTTCTTTAAATTAAATGCTTATTAACTTGTTTACGAGAGGAACGAAAAGAACAATAACGTGGTTAACAAAAAAGAGAAACAACTGACAAATTAACTTAAATTACCAAAAAGTATTCTTTGAGAAAAGCAGAGAGCTGAGCTGAATACATAAAAGACAAAAATTAAAAGCGGCGTATGTTTATGAATAATTGTTGTTGTTGTTGTTGTTGTTGTTGTTGTTACTCAACAACAGAGGATAGCAACAAGAAAGCTCTGGCCACACAACAACCGTAACATATTTGAAACAGTGACACATTATGGTTAATTGTTTATTTTTTTTTTTTTTTTTTTTTTTTTTTTTACCCCTTTTGTTTTTGCAATTTTCTTAAAAAAGCAAAAATAAGCAGAGAAAAAAAAAATAAATAAATAAAAAAAAGCACGCACACGCATACATTAAAATATTTCAACATTACCGACCGAGTTATGTGCATATATGCACAATAAAGAACAAGGCTTAACCACTAAAATTTTTACAAACACATAATAACAACTTTTAAAGCAGGCGGGGCCGGGGGTTGGATAGGGAGATATAAACTCCCAACACACGTTATATAACAACAAAAATAACAGTCACAACACGCCATATATAATATAGAACGCACTCAGACATACATACATATATATATATATATGTATATATATATATATATGTACTGTTAAATGATGTTGATGATGACGACGATGATAATGCTAAAGGCTGCAGTATGGCCATGGTAGCGGCTGCTACCATAATTATAGCAAAAGCAAATGTGTAAATATTTGAGTGTTTGTATGTGCGACTAGGTGGCCATGTGTTGCTTGTCTATATGTAAAATTTTTGGCGGCTCACAAAAAAAAAAAAACAACAATACTATGAAATGCTTCTTCATGTTGTGCAAATTCACATTAACTACTTTTTTATCAAAACAAAAACAACGCTCGCATACATACACACATAAAATGTTGCAATATAATAAACTACACGAATTTATTTTTAAATATTGAGAATTTGATTTAATTTCTTTCGTTTCGTTTCGTTTCTTATATTATTTCCGGTGTCCTTGAAAATTCTGTCAAACACATTTCAAAGTGCAGGTAGACAGTAAGCGGCAGTAATAAGCTTTACTAAGTTCAATTTAGCTCAGTTATCCTAATTTATTGAAATATTATCAAATATCTCGGTTGGCAATTTTTAAAATGCTTTGTTTCGATCCATCACAATCATCGCGTTTAACGTCACAGTTGCTTGAATTATTTCAATTGACGCTGGAGTTTTTGTTTGAAACAACTTATAGGGAACTAGAAGGAACGGCTGCGAATTTATATATAGGAAATGTTGTTTCTACAAAGGCGACTTTGACGCTTACACCAGCAAGCGGTTAAAACTGCTTAAAAATGTATTTATAACAAAACCTCTCGAGCGAGGATCAATAGTTAAAATGAATATACATAAGTCAAAAGTGTTTTGCCTATACTTGGTTGGATGATTTTGCAGTACTTGGCAAAACGCCCTGAAGTAATTCTCTAGTAAGCCAATGCTTGTGACTCTATTTGAGTAACAATTATTCAAACCCTTGTCGCAAATTTAACTTGTTCTATTAAGAGGCATAAAGGCTTGATTCCAGAATAAATTTTGGCCACCAAGGGATAATATTCCGAATAATATCTTGATGATCAGTAGAAAATATAAGCAAGAACGCTTTCGTAGTGCGGAAAGAACAAAAAGTACTCCAGACAGAGAGAAGTAGGAAAACATATTCTAATAAAAATTTGTGCTCCCATTAGCAACATCTGAGCCAAGTTCTCTTTTTTCCAAAAAAAAAGATGAGAATTAATTCAATTACGCGACAATATAAAAAAGGAACCTAATAAAACCTTTTACTGGCAACAAGAATGAAAACTGTGCACACAAAGCAAAGCCATAAGCAAACGCATGTATTTTAATTTTCAATGTTTATAGTATAGTATCCGTTGGCTCCTTCATCATTTTTCATTTAATTTAGTTTAATTTCATTTTTGTTTTTTTTTTTTTTTTTTTTCGTATCATTATTAAATTTCGTTCTGCCGCAACATCGAGAAGAGAATAGAGTTAAATGAAATTTTATAAGGCCATATACAAGAAAACAAGAAAACTCATCAGAGAGTGTATCCAGGGACTATTTATAACCTTTATGACATTGGCTACTTGCTCATCACTTTGGTATATCTCGCTATTTTTGGTATTCATATGCATACCTATGTACATTATAATATGTATATCGATTATATGTTTTTCGATCAGATTTGCTAATGACAACAATTCGACAATAAAAATATTCACAAAACAACTTCAAAAACTTTAACTTATACCTTTGAAAATTTACATTTTGAAAATTTCAAAATTTTTCTACTTTTTCCAAGTAATTCGATTCGATTCGATTTGATTTGATTCGATTCGTAAACCGATACAAGATATTAACGAAATTATATAAAAAAAATTTATTCAGAATTATATAAAAAAAATTTATTCAGAATTATATAAGAAAAGTTAGCAAATTTTATATGCTTATGTAAGCATATTTAGTAACATTGCGGTATAAATCGTATTATTACGTTTACGTGTAATGGATAACTTCAGCAAATACATGGAGAGATCTTTATACAAAGTAATAACTATTACTATATATATATGAAAAGTTCTGCAACAAAACGCCTTATCGTATAAACATTTTCTACTATTATAGCAAGCCTGTGATATCATTTTCATGGATGGATTTATTCTTCACTTTCTTTTTTAACTTTAGAGTCGTTTTTTTAATCAATTAAATATATTTAAAGTTTTCCTTTTTTGAAATAAATCGCTTTTAGCAAAAAGTGCGTTTGCTTTTCTTGTATCAATCCAGCATCAATATCGAAAATATTTTCTTTACTTCTCCATGTAGAACATGAAATGTTTTTCAAAAAATTCATTTCAAAGTATGATAGCATATTTTTCTCGACCCTATATATTTAATTACATTTCAAATGAACATTCAAAGAAAATTACATTTAAATTAATATTGAAAACTATTCGCTCTTGCGAGGCTTTAATTAAAGCTCAGTATAGGGCGATATCCGTGTACGTATGCATTCGTAGTTCTCTTTAGATCTCTCTCTGTCTCTCTCTCTCTCTCTCTCTCTCTCTCTCTCTCTCTCTCTCTCTCT
>NW_023998414.1:12223249-12268755 GCF_014805625.2 Glossina fuscipes | reverse complement strand
TGTGTGTGTGTGTGTGTGTGTGTGTGTGTGTGTGTGTGTGTGTGTGTCTACGTTTGTCTGTGCGTATTGTAAGTTTATAGCCTTATAAAGACATCTCTTGTCGGAATTTTTTAAAAATGGCAGTGAAACGCAATGAGCTTAAAATTCCGTCTTTTTCACAAACCAATAAAACGAAAGAAGGAAATACGTGTCTTGCGAAAGTAAGTGTATTACATTAGCGTATATATAGGCATCTTTTCGGTGGCATTTCTTTCATTATTCATTTCGTCATATTTAATTTCTTTGGTTAAGTAAAGAGAGTGAATAAAAAACATATATCCCTTCAAAACTAAAAAAAGTCCTTAAAGATTAAATATTTGTGACTAAGCACTGACATCATTAATCAATCAATGAATAATCTAATTGCAAACTCGAATTCAATCGTATCGAACAGAAATTTTTTGTATGTTGGTGGTCAATACATATCACCTTTCTCGAAGGCGAAGATGAAAAGCTAAAACCCCAAAAAAAAAAATTTTGCATTTGCTGCATATTTTCACTGGTAGTTTCACCTGTTGCTTTAGCCTTCTTTCAAAGTGTATATCTTTCTTCTTCTTGTCGCATCAATTTTAAAATCATTTCACGTTACTCTGAACGCTTCAGTCAGTTCGTATGTCACTCAGATAGGTTTGCTATTTTCTTTTGCCCGCACTGTACGCTTCCAAATTTATGTAGACTACTGCAATATTAACGCCCGGCAAGAAGGCACCTGACACTCCAATATTATATGTTCGTTTGTGCATCTATTCATGCGTCTGTTCTCGTCTGTGTGAAACTTGTGATTGAAAATTGAAAGTTGTCTGTGCATTCGTCTTCTGTCATTTACCCTTGTAACGAAAGAAGATACAAACGATTTTTCCAAAAAACTTTGTTTATCTCAATTGTCTTTGTGTTTAGGGAGCAGCTTATCATGTGCATCAGATAGAAAACTATATTCGGTAGCGGAGTTTCAAATAAAATTCTCATTAATATCACATCACGCGAGAAGGTAAATTTCCCGTCTAACTTGCCGTTATTTTGCAATATCATCAGTCAAACGCACTTACTACTACGCTACATAATATCAACTATTGATCCTTTTCTTTTTCTCAATTTACACGATCAATATTATATCAAGCGGGTCCCGAAATGTGAACGCAATAATCTTCGCAATCGCCTTTGCCCATTTTGTCGCTTTCGACAGCTTTTTCGGTCGTTACTGTTCACTCGGCTGATTGCCGAATCGACTATAGACTCTAATGTCTAGAATGTAGCGATGAATCCATGTTTCGTCCGTTGTCACATATCGAATAAAAAAATGAATTTTAGTTTTAGTTCGCTTAAACAGGCTGCAACACAACGTTGTTTTTAATCAAAAGTAGTAAGCAAATGCTGCACCCTTCTCGAATAAAACTTTCTCATGTTCATGCAAAATTGTTTGATGATGGAATGCGTTTTAATAGCTTTTGAATTTTAGCTATAACATGCAACATTATTTTTCAGTTTTCCAAAGAGATTTTGTGGATTTTTTTTTTTTTAATTGTTTTTGGGAAGAACTGCCGAATTCAATCATCTAAAAATGTATTTTCTCAACCGCCAAGAATCGCCATAGCACGACCTAAGCCGATGCTTACTGTTAACGGTATTTTTTCTTTCACCAAAAAGCGAAATTCAAAGTTTACAAAAGTGGCGTCGTTGACGTCCAACCTGTTTACTAAATGCGACAATATCTTGGAACTTAATGCTTATCCAGAAATCATATGGGCCTCTCAACAGTATTGCCATATATGACGAAAAGCAGAGATTTATTAGGTGATGCGTTATTTACCTTTGTGTTAAACTGAGTAGATAATGTAGTGCAGACATCATAAGACAATCAAGCTTTCACAGTCTTTTTCTCAATACAAAATTATCCATCAACAGTCATTACTTTTCGCATATTTTAGACAAAATATATTATATGTATTTCGTGGGAGAAAGATCAGTTGCCTTACCCGCAATTTTCTTACACTCTTTTTATA
This sequence comes from Glossina fuscipes, assembly GCF_014805625.2. NCBI lineage: Eukaryota > Metazoa > Arthropoda > Insecta > Diptera > Glossinidae > Glossina > Glossina fuscipes. The sequence continues at coordinate 12,266,716 of NW_023998414.1, read as the reverse complement.
TTAATAAAAAGCCTTGATGAGAATATCGGGAGATTTAGAATGAATACTGTATAGCCGAACTAATTTTTGTACCTTCTTTTTGTATACTTTGCCCATAGAACATATCGACAATTGCAAGTGTATATTTGTAATTTGAATACAAGCAAACTTCACGTCATAAAATATCATATAAAGTTGTTTCCTTTGATTCACTCACTATGCATTCTAAAGCGATATTCTTTAGTTACCTTTAATTTTATTAAACATATATTCCATACGAAAAAATATAAAGTTTAATGATGAAAGGTATCATCGCTCGATAAACTGCCAAATGAATTACATTTAAAATCTATGCACAAAAACTTATATTATAATATAATGAAGAGACGACGAATTTCAATAAAACCAATTTGAAGAAAATTTGAAAGAGAATCCAAGTGTTTGAGTAAACGTTGAAAAGTATCACAGCAACAACTAGAAACAAGTAAGAAAATTATATTCTGATTGTGGCCGAATCTTTTGTACTCATCACCGGTCGTATTAAAAGAAATTGAAAACGTTGGCAAAAAAGTGTAAATTTCCACTATCTATAATTTTGGACGGACGTGACTGATTTTTTTCATTTTCAAAATAAAAATGAAAATTTATATGGTGTATGTTATACTTTTATGAGTAACAAGTAAAGAGCACAGAAATCAAAGATGTTCGCAGTTTGAGTTGCATAGGCGTGTGGGCGTTGTAGGCGTGTCCTTTGAACGGTTTGGATTATTAACAAACTCTTTTGCAAATTTGAAGTCGATAGCTTGATTTTTGCGGCCAGAAGAATGTTTACAACAGACCTAACACGGACGGACAGAGGGACATATTGAAATCGATTTAGAGTTTGGTGCTAATCAAGACTTTGTGGTGTGTCTGATGCTTCCTTCTGGGCGCTGCAAATCTTGCGACAAGATGCATATACCTTTTAACCTGGTTATGGGCATAAAAAGGATGATTATTTTCTATATAAAAAAAGAACTGAAGTGAATGAATGATAAATGAATAACACAATGACATAAATGAAATTTTTGCAAAAATTGGACTTTGTTTGGAAATTCCAAAAAAAAAATATATATATATATATATAAATATGCTTTTCGTCTCACGTCAGATTAATCTTCAAAGTTCACAGCAGTGAAAAAAATTGTTTCAAAAGGAAAGAAATAGTTTGCGTTAAAACTAAGCCTAGGGAGAAATTATAAGCTCATAAAATTAGATGAAAATGTTACTAATACTAATCGCTGATGAAGAAGAAAATCATTTCATCATCATTGAACTGAATCTGAAGCTACGAAACAAACATTATACTTGCATGACATATTAAACGCACTTACGCATAGATTGTGATCGTTGTGCGTAAAGTTATGTAAAGTAGTCAAAGTACGAAAAACTTGCCATAAGTATTAAATACACTGATGCCAGATATTATTCTGGAGGCGTAGTTTTCGATTATATGAAACAAGAAACAACCTTAATTTATGTACTTAGAAAGACCAATGTATATAGATGTTGGGTTATTGGCTATAGAGTATTTTTTTTTTTTTTTTTTTTTTTTGCCCTATCTGCATTAGTTTGGGAACTCTTTGCTTGGTAGGACTCATCTTTGTGAGGCGGACTATTTCGCAATTTACTTACCTGTATGCTTGGTAGAAGGCAGCATTGGATCGGCAGGATCGGATCGTCATCTAATAAATAGGCTTTAATGATTTTTGTTATTAATTTAGCTTTAACAAGATCTAACTATAGGACTCGATTATTTTAATTAAAGCTCTTAGCTACGTCAGGCGTCAGCGTTTCGATCGCCTCTTACACATAATTACATATAATTAGCGCTGAGATTGGCATAGTTTGATCAATTTCGCATAACATAAGTCGATCTGTACAGCACTGCTAGGCATACAATGTGACTTATTATATATTATTAATAAACATAAATAATTTTATTTAAATTATTACGTTCCAAATATTCACACAGGCAAACAAACAAACAAACAAACAATCGATCTAAACATTTTTACATTACGTGGTTTCGTGTGAGCACACACAACACACAATGTAATGTAATCCACTTTGTTTGGAGATATTGACTCGCTTGGTAAAGTAATAAGTCATTTTCATAAACTATTTGAGTCGAAATACTTGTCAATATTTCATTATATTTCATTAGTTCTATTAACAAAAAAAAAATAAATAAATAAATAAATAAAAAATAAAATAAAATAAAAACCATTTTAAACTACAAAAAAAAAAGAAAAAAGAAAAAAACCGTGACTGCGTTAAAAGACTGTAAGGATTATATTCAATTATATATACACTGCCACGGAAAGGTTCTGTTCGCTTTCTTTTATTATTTTAATTTCCTTTATTAAGCAAGAACAAAAAGTAAAGGAAACGATTGCATGTTCTAAAATATTCATGCAAAGGTGATGCAAAGGTGGTTTTTGTGTTGTGCGCGACTATGCGGGCATATATATATATATATATATGCATGCGCTGGGGGTGCGTGTGTAAGCAAGCAATACCTGTGTGGTAGTTTATGCAATTTTGCATTATTTATGAAAATTGGAATAAAATGACGGCATAAACTGAAAAAAAATTGTAAGAATACAGGCCGCCGTTACCCTACAAGAAAAGAAAAACAAAAACAAAAAGAAAATGAAAAAGAAAAAAAAATAATAATAATAATAATTCTCGTGTGATTATGTTTTGGCAGAGATATGATGATTGTGCACAAGAGCAATTTGCACATGCTTTCTGTTTTTGTTTTTAGTTTGTGAATTTCTTTTATTTTCTTTTTTTTTTTGTTTTTTCACCTTTGTGTATGTCAAACATTCTGTGATGCTTGTTTGACACTTGCTCTCCAAGTGATTGCTGAACTGAATACAAACAGAAACGCACTTAGCCAGCCACCGTGTCGATTATGTGAATTGTTTGGTTGGTTGGTTGGTTGTTTGGTTCGCTGGCTCGGTGGCTGGCTGGCTGGCTGACTGCATGACGTTTGGTTATTAAAGGTGTTTTGGTTGCATTTTTATTTGAGGCTTGGTTAGATTTAAGCTAAATAATAATAAAAAAATAAAAAATAAAAAAAAACAAAATTTAATGAGTACGTGCACTCACATGCAAACATTATCGGATTACAATGATTTGCACTTAAAATTGAACCATATCTCATGGCACCATATATACCAGTGTCCTACCGGTGGGGTCTGAATGATCGACCGCCGTAACGCATGACTGACGCTGTTGATTGCATTTAAAAAAGTATAACAAAATGTTCTAGGGTAGTAAACAAACGGCTTGCTGTTATGCATGCATGTACTATATTTAAATTGTTTTAAAAAAGTGTTAAACTCTTCTACTCATCATCAAGACAAGAAAGGAAATTATATTGGCTTTCTGGTAGAACGTTGTTACTTACTCACCCTCACACTTCACAAATACCTGATACTTTTTACATTTTTATTGTGTACGTGTCTTCTTAGTTTCTTTAAACGACCTTGCAAAGTGTTTTAATATCAGGGTTAATATCAACACCTTGTGGATGTGGCTGCAGAAGCGACAAACCCAAATCGATCTTAATCTGTGCTCAAACACTATGCATATGTTACTGTATTTGAAAAAGTCGTAAGACTTCTATTCAAGTCGCCCTGGCCTATTCAAGAGATCAGTTTTTTTTTTTTTTTTTTTTTTCCTTGGACTGGCATCTATGACATCTACATAAGTATGTGAAATTTCATGTGAACATCTTCTTTATGTTCAAGAGATATGTTTATTTACTTTGATTCAAACAAAAATTGCATTTTTCAAGAGCAAACATAAAATCTTACTCTGCTTAAGAATAAATACTTTTTTTAGGGAGTTTTTAATGGCTATTTCGGTGTTAGACGAAGCAACGACAAGTAAGTCTTCTATGCGCCCCATTTTTGGCGAAGAATGTAAAAAATGTTTATTATTTAATTTTAATGAGGTTTTTAACTCATTTTAATGGCACTTACAATACTTCGATTATGCCTTCTGCTGCTATTGCCACGCCCATTTTTATTCATTAATATAATAATAAATGTAATGCTTGCTAATATTATTACGATCGCTACTAATATCAGTCTTGCCACTAAGGCTATGATTATTGATGCAATCAAGCAATTGCCGGTTACTATGCACCACTGCACCAATGTGTTTATGATGGTATTTCGATTACCAAACATGCCCAATGATCGCACATTATCAATTTAAATTCTTTATAGCTTTATAGCTCTTGTTAGTAGTTCTAGTAAAATTTCTTTCACTCCTTCATATCTTAATTTCGATTACATGTCGAATATAATCTTTTACGGATCGTTTGCGAGTTAATACAGCGTAAGGAAACAATATCTTTTAAAAGTTAATGAGTGCTGGCAATACTGTCGAACTCAAAAGCTTTGCCTAATGTACAAATCCATTTGTTATATTTCCCTAAAGCGAAAGCCATAAATTTTTTTGAACTTTAGCTACAAGGAAAGTGCGCAGACTCTAAGTGAAAGTTTTTCTCAAGCCCAAATTAAATGAAGAAAAAAGAGAGAAATCATGTAAACAAATAAGCAAACCCAAGTATCGCACTACAAGAGGGCATCTCTTGATTAAATTCTATTGTTCATTATGACAATAGACAGACGTGTACAGCCGTGACCAGTAGGTGTCCAGTCAAATTTCACTATTTAACCTACCTCAAGGCATTTAATGGAATATATAAATATAAACACACACACACATACGTACCTACATACATACATACATACATAAGAAAAATACGCGCATACACAAAGTGTTGACAAACAGAAATACTATAATTATCTCAACAAAATATATATCCGAACATCTTTTAGAACGAACGCCTGGCTATACTGTTATGCATAATGTAGTGCAAGTTTTTTGCAAGTTCATAGCTAACATAGCTTTTATGAATTGCTTGTCATTCTCTGAAATGCGCGCTTATTTTTGTTCTAATTCTCGTTATATTATATTTCACTTTCAATGCTTCCCTACACACGCCAGTGGCAGTGGATAAGTGTGCAAATGTTAACCTACAATATATTTAAAGTCTCATCATCATCGTCACTGGCATCATCGACATCATCATTATAATCATCATCATCACAATCACCATTACCATTACCATCACCATCACCATCACCATCACCATCACCAATGGCAATAGCAATATCATTATGAAATATTGTATCGCTTGTTTATGTTCGCTTTCTTTCGACAACGTTTTTGTTTAGTTTTATTTTGGTCGCTATTATGAGCGGGCGGTATTTTCTGATTTTATTTGTTTTTTCGGAACAACATTTTAATAAACAATTCTTTTTTTTTTTTCTTTTTTTTATTTCGCCTTACAATTACAATGAAATAAATCATTTTGTGTAAACTTAGAATAACTGCGGTTTTATTACAGTTAAATAATAAGTGAATGCATATAGGACAAAAACTGTGAGCAAAAAACAAAAAAAAAAAAAACAATAAAAAAACAACAAAAAAACAACAAAAAAACAACGAAAAAATACATAAAAATTGTGTATTAATTTAAATGAAATTAATTTCTTTTAAAATAATAAACAATAACTTCACGAGTGTTTTTTTTTTTTTTTATTTTAGCTTAAATCGATGATCTGATCATTTGTGTAAAGTATTTTCTATTTTCATTAAAATTTCCATATCATACAAATGCATGCCTGTTAGCAATCACGGTTGAAACACGTACATACGCACGCATGCACGCATGCATATGTGCACACCTATATATATATATACATATATATATATATATATATACATATTCATGAGTGCATAAATACGTTCATATATGTTAATATGTTGTGCAGGCCTGCCCTATATCCGTACATTCATTTCTACTCTAGAGTCTGAATTAAGTCTTCTTTTAATTACCTTTGACCTTGAATTGTCAGGATGCTTTTTTTCTACCATTTGGTTAACTTTTCCTCTTTTCTTTGTATTTCTTTTCCTTTCTGCACTTTGTTTATATTTATGAGGTAAACCATCATCAGCCCTTAGTTAGTTGTTGTTGTTGTTGTTGTTGTTTCTTTTTTTAAAATACGGCAGTTGTACAATAATTCGTACAAATAGATACTCATACGCAGTCATACAACGATGTGTATATACAGCAGCGGTATATGTGCAGTGAAAAGGCTTTGCTTTATAAAATGAAGGCTTTGCTTTATAATATCTCTTATAAGTTGAAAATATCTTTCTTCATGGATATCATTCTATCTACTTTCTGTTACTGTTTGCATTTACATTTCATTTACGTACAATGTCACCGGTTATTACATTTGTACGCTGCGTATTAATGTCCTTTAATCTATATGTATGTATGTATGTATGTATGTATATTCTACACGTGGATATGTGACATTATCATCTTACTTTAAAGAAATTTTAAATAAAGCTGAACAAGTCTCTCAGTATATTGTTTAAGTTGATATTGTCTCATCCTTTTACTCACAATCACGATAATCTGTTGGATATAATTTTAATTACTGCAGACACTTTCGTATTGAGAGTGAATAAAGTTCATCTAGAATATCACTATATTATGCTTATAATCAAAGGATGGTAGTGCGCTGGATTTTTTTTTTTTTCTCTCTCTCTTTTATAGCCTACATGAGTTGGATGGGTAGAAATGTACTAACAATGGTAAATTAAGTTTGTGCGAATATGTGCGACATCCAGAAAAAATTGAGATATATCTATCGTCTATCATACCGATCGAATCAGAAAATGATTGTCAATCGATCTAACCTTATCTGTCCATTTGTTGTCCGCCTTGTTTTCTTGTATTTTAACCTATAGTCCGCGGTTTTTGAATTATTTTGATGAGCTGCTGATCTGCTTTTGGCCCAAGGAGGAACGCAATTGAAAATGATTCGGATCGAAATACTTTTTCGATGCCTTATAACGCCTTATTATTATTATTATTATTATTGGAAAAATCGTTAGGCGAAGTAATGTTAGGTATTTAAAGGCGGGCCATTTCACACTATACTTTTTTGATTGGTTAACATTAGCATACAAAAAATTTGTATCAGATATATGATGACGTATATATACACATTTATTACGATCAGCTTAAAATCTTGAACGGTAACATAAGCTCCACTGATTATTAAAAGTAAAGTCGCTTTCCTAAAAGAAGCCAAAGTTCTAAGCTATCTTATCTATTATAGAATAATCAATTCTTACATCAATGAATAAGATACATGATGTTTACGAAGGAATCTTATTTTGAATCCGCAATTAAAAATATCAAGACAATTAGATAAAAAATTGCTGGGACCAGCGATAGGGTAGGAGAAAAAGGCATAGTTTAAAAAAAAAACAAAACGACAAGCGAGAAGCGAGAAAAGAGAGTTTTTTTTTTCCTCTTAATCACGGGATGTCCGTGTCATACGATTAGTTCCATAACTGTGAACTACTCCTGGCTTTGACGGCCTCCCCGCCCCGAACTCTGATCGAAATCCTCTTTTCACGTCCATTAGTTCTCTTTACATTTATATTATTATCAAGTTAGCCAATAAATTCAAAATATTTATACTATGGCTTTACGAATACGTTCGTAAATTAATTTAAACTAAAATAAATTAAAAAATTAAACTGTAATTTATAAAGATTATATATAACATAATATTAAATATTTAGTTATAAATTCTAATATGACTCAGATAAAATTTATTGCATTTATATTAAAGGTGACTTTCATTGTTCGCATATTCACTTTTTTTATCCATCTTTTAGTTCGCTTTTATTATAGTTGTAATCTGACAAGTCTAAAATCTAATAAATAATATCGAATTAGTCGCCCGAAACACGATCTTCAAGCTCTTTACCCTCAACGATTTTTATTAATTTTCTTTATTTTATACAGTGCATGAGCACTAAGAAGGGCTACAAATATATTCGGAACGGAGTGACTATCATCCCTACATAAAGTTGAAAATAAAAAATGAAATATTGAGGGTAAAGTTCTCTCCACAGAGAGTTATGCAATTCATTGATAATATTTATATTCATCATCTACACGGCGTTCGTACTTACTTCGTTTGAGATCCTACACACAATGGTGTGTGATCAAGTTTTTAGTATTTTTATTCCCCTTTCGGCATAAGTCAGTCAACGCAAGAAACTGCATTTTTTCCGCAGATCAAGAAAATGTCAAATCAGAAAAATCCAAATTTTCGGATACTTTTGGCAATTCGCCTATAACTCCCAACAAGTTTCCGCAATCCATTTTTATAAATGCGAAAAATCAAACTTTTTTTTCCGAACCGTTTGTTAGTGACATTTTTTCAAACAAACATTAAAAATACGTGTAAGGAGACCACGTAGTAAATCAGCACATTGTTGGAGAATAGCAGACGGACCAGGGTAGCTAGCTGTGGCACGGGAGTACCTTGGTACAAATTTGAATTGAAAAACAAGTAAAAACATTGTAATGGGATAAGGCCCATCATTAAGTATCCTAGGCTACCCTGCAATTATTCATATAGCGGTTTTTTAAAGTAAGGTATTATATTGGAAGCAGTCGAAAAAGTGATCGGATCTGAATCGTTTTCAATAGCGTTCTATCTATATTTTCCTTTCAAAATTCGTCAAAATATCCGTATAATTGCGACCTGTAAGTGTGTGTAACACAAGAATACAAGACGGACAGATAAGCTTAGATCGATTCAGAAAATGTTTATCGGGAATCGGGAAAAAAATGCTAATAAAAGTTGGATCTGTTTCAAGTCGTTTTGGGTGTTGCATATATCCACACAAACTCAATATAACCTTTTAACATAAATAAGGTATAGGGTATAATGAATATATAGTTTTGCCGTTTGACAACAAATATAAAGACAACGCAAAAGAGAAACTTTTTTCAAGAATTCTCATAAGCAGATCAATATAGGCCTGTGTATGTGTATGGCGATGTTTATCTAAATGTCCCTTCGTCTTTGTGGAGAACATATTGAACAGCTCGCCTTGAAAGGTAATAGTGAAATATATATATATATATATGAGTTTGTGTCAACGCAAATATATATTTTATATATGCTTCCAATATTTTACGATATTTCTCCAATAAATTGAAAAGTACAAGGAGAAATAATAAAAGCTGTAATATGTAGTAAAAATATATATGTATATATATATATATGTTACATATATGCAGACGATCATTTGTATGATACATGTTCAAGGTCATTCGGTTTTAGTAAAAACAATTTTATTAAGAGATGCAGCTTAACTGACTGATAGTATTCTTAGATAAATGCATAAAAACATAAGTGAAGCAAAGTGTGCATATCAATAAAATGCAATGCAAGGAAATTACTTTCAAATCCTAATACCCTTGACGCAATCTACTTACTCTGTGTTTAAAAAATTATAATTTCTTTCTCTCCTCTATCAAGAGTGACTGTATGAGGATAATTTTAGTAATTTTAGCTGCACAGCGATATGCATATGTATCTATGCGAATTTATTTTTTAGAGAGTTCCTTGCTTCTCAACTTTTTATCGTAGATTAGCTTTCGCAGTGTCGTTCATAGATTTGACCTTTCCACAGCCACCATCAAATAATGTCGTCAAAGTAGACTTCACTGTTACACGATTTGTAAATCTAACTTAATCACTGTACATATGTACAATATATGATCGCCGACTATCGATTAGTGGACAAGAACTAATGAAAATAGTTCCGTTTTAACGGTTAGCGCCATATATATGCCTACGTTCACCACTACGATAAGAATAAATAGGTTTTCATTATTGCAGTCAACCTATCGATAACATCACGAGGCACGCGTCAGAAGCTTCATAAAATTAATTAATTTGCTGAATAATGTAAGATAGCTCGATCATGGGTAAATCTCTACCTTCTGTCCTTCTGTCGTCTCGAGGATGAACTTAGATTACGGCGGGCGACGTTATGTGAAGAATGCTACCACCAAGCACTCGGAAAACGTTCGTTTGATAAAACAGAAACATTGAACTTTAGAGCCATCAAGTCTGATTCTTCGCCGTAGTATTGATGCAATCTAGACTCTTATGATGACGAGACTGTTCGTTGGAAAAAAGCTTTCATTTTTATGATTACACTCAAAAAAGGATTCGTTGGTCGAGTATATAGCTTAAATGATTTCTATTTATATTAATTATAATACAAAATTAATTTTACAATCAACGGTTAGAAAACGTAAGAATAAAAAGATAAACCGAGCTTTAAACTTTTGCGAAAAGAAAATTTTTTTCTATGTAATTTCTTGTTATCCCAGTATCTAGTCACCAATGGAATCCATTAGATGGTCTATTATAAATAATAAATAATTGCTGTTATATATAAAGAAGTCACATTGGTAATCAAGAGATCGACCTTTTGATATTCTGCCACAACAACAAGCAACGGCAACTCAAAACATTTTCGGTATATAATTTCTCCCAATGTGTGAAAAATTAAATTTTTGGTAAATTATAAAAAAAAAAAAAAAATAAAAGAAATTTATTCATACGTTTGATTAAAATCAGTGATAAATTAGTGTGAAAGAACTAACTAGACTTTATTGACTATTAACTAACTGGATAGATATAAGTTTCAAAGTAAATGCTCTCCTCCAACATCCATAGTTAGTCAACCATAATTCGAGATCATGCTCCGATAGTTGGATTTACGATAACTACTTTAGGAAAAATTACGCATAAAAATTTGCATTTCCTGTTCTTTAAAACTCAGATGAGGAAAGAATTTCATTTACATTATTTGCTAAGCTGTTTAATGTGCCAATTAAATATTAAAATTCACTCATCAAAAAGAGTAAACCCTCCCGGCAAACATCCTGTGCACTTGATGACAAAAAATCACCCCAAGGATAAATATATATATATATATGAAGTATATGATATATATGATATATATGATATATATATATATATATATATATAGATATATATATATATATTTGTATATCTATGTATATCTATATATATATATATATATATATGAAGCTTATTTATATTTTGTTTTCATTGTAATCTTTTCTTCTTTTTTGTGTTTCGTTTCCTTCGTCTATAAATGAGAGAGGAAAGCAAACTTAAACAACCAAATATTCAGTTAACATACCGGATGGTTTGTTTGTTTCCGGTTTTATTACAGGATCCGCTCGTTCAATCAACTAACGCGTGTCTACATGTGTCCATGTATTTATATTCTCTGACTTTGTTCTATTCATATACTTGAAAAGTTAAAGCGCTTTTTTGATTTTTTTTTTCTTCATTTCTCTAATTATATATATTAACTTGTTTGCATATTGTCTTAACGGGGTAAGTCACTATGATTTTTTCAAAATATCAGTTTTTCTTTTATACCCATCACCATTTTGGAACGCGCAAAAGGAAGCTTTAGTGACGCGGCGCAATATATATATATATATTCTTGATCAGCATCAAATTCTGAATCGATTTAACCATGTTCGTCTGTCCGTCTGTCCGTCTGTGTAGTGTCGACTGTAGACATTCATTTGGCTGCAAAAATGAGACTTAAAATTTAAGAAAAACGTTGGAAATTCTTGCACGCACGTTACTATTGAAAATGGGCAAAATTGGTCGAAGGACAAGCGTACAGCACTTCGTAAATTAAAAACATTTCGGTTTCTCAAGAGGAATAAAAAAAATGGAATTTTTGCTTATTACTACTCATACGCATTACTCTAAATGTATATTCTGTGGGTGATGTATGTATAGTAAAATGAACTAATCACGGCTACCCAATATTATAGTGTGACAAAATTTAATTTTTACCTCAATACCTTTACAACGAGCAGAGTTAAGCTTCAAAACTCTCATGACGTATATAAATTCTTGATCAATTTCAATTCAATTTGAAATGCAGGAAACATGTCCGCTCGTGTATTTGTCCATATGTCAGTCTGCCCAACGGTGTAGTATTTGTGGTAAATAGTCTCCCGTTAGCAAAAATGAAGATATCGCCTACAAACTTGCAAAAGAACTTTAAAACGATCCAAGTTTTGAAAAGGGCATGCCTGCAACGCCCACAAGCCTATCCGACAAAAAATATATTATTTTGAAAATAGAAATATCACTCAGTCGCACGCCTTGCTACACACCTTGAATATTTAGTTTTTACTTTTTTTTATCCTTATCCTATATTTTACAATTAAGATTCGGTTATAATCGAATATAATTTTCTTAGTTGTCTTAATTGGCTTTAATTGTCCCTTAAATTGTCAAGAAGGTCAACAGAAGACTATTGTGGGCTTAAAAAAATGTCAAATGATTTAAGAATGCAATTTTATGAACATAAATGCATTTTATACATTGTATGGCCGGTATACAGGCACTTGAAATTTTTTTTTTTTTTTTTCACGAAACACGATTTTTAAGCACCGCCCCAGGAATAAGTTCTACAATTTTCGTTCTTTCCTTTCGACTTACTTTTTGGCAGTATTGTTAAAATAACGTCCCGCAAAAAGGACATAAGGTTGTTTTGCTACGTTAATGTAAGCATTTTTTTTTTTAATAAGAAACAGAGTGACTTTCTTTGCTCGAAAATTGAACTTGTTCGGTAAAGAACCCAAAAAGTTCTACCTACTTCTCCTCTAACTTACTTATAGCCATGTGGTGTAGATGACATGATTTTTTTTTTTTTTTAGGCTGGTGTATGCATCACCCAGAAAGCGCCTTCTCAGATCGGAATCAACCTTCTGAATCGATATAAGCTTGTCTGTCTGTCTGTCTTGGATTCTTTGGTTAAGCATACAGGTCGCAATTATATGGATATTGTGATGAAATTTGATGCGCTAGATGAACCTGACCTATTTTGATCTGTACATGAACGCTATTGAAAACGGTTCGGATACGATCACTTTTTCGACTGCTTCCCATGCTTTGGAAATCGCTATATGAATAACTGTAGGTTAGTCTAGGATACTTGGCTAATGGTGGACCTTATCCCATTACAATGTTTTTATTTGTTTTTAAATTCAAATTTGTACCAATGCACTCCCGCGCCGCAGATCCCCTTAAATTGATGATGACACATTGCGAAAATGAGCGCGGTATTGCCGCTTCCTAATATTTCTATAGCGTTTAAAGGAATGCTTTAGAATATCCTCAAGTACTATTTTTAGTTTTTTAGTGTGTCCCAAACCTAAGTCTAATTTTGAACAAAAAAAAAAAAAAAAAGAGTAAAAAATATCATTTTTATGTTTTTAAATTTTTGTGAATTTAAAAAACATTGTAACAGATAATTGAAGCAAAAATTATCTCAAGTCATTAAGAAGGCTTTCAGGTTAATTGTTTATGTGTGGATTGTGCAAACACTCACGAACACACACGCATACGTATGCACATTCCACATACATACATACATGCACGTATGCATACTCATACACAGGCGCACTTACCTATATACGCATCATCCATTTTATCTACATACGTGTGTAATTGTTTGCTTTACGCACACAACTGTGACACTCATTATTTGCCTGCATTCATTTTCCTATTATGCGATGATGATAACTGAACTGAATCAAACGAAACCCAACACAATGCATGTAATGCATACATGCACAAATACACGCACACATAAAGACACATAAGTTTTTTTTTCTCCATTATTACGTTCATTTTGATATGAGGATAAATGCAAAATACATGAGAGTATATATATATATATATATATATATATGTTTGCACGGTAGGATACTTTAAATAAATCCTCATCACGTATTTTCACAATCGTGCGGTTAAATCTATCCATGTATGCGTAAGTGACATTTACAAAAGTAGTTTCAAAAGTGGAGAGTAGGTGAACGTGTGATTATGTATGTATATGTGTGCTTGCGGTATACTCAAGCGACATACAACAATAAAGCCATAAATTTAAAGAATCGTCTATCGTGGATAGATAGCATTTCATTCGTTATATACAACTACAAGTGTTTTATGAACCCTTTTCTTCCCTCAGTAATTACATATAGATATTTATGTTATATTTCAAAGGGAAAGAACATCCCAGTTCATCTTTATTTTCTCACTGAATTTGCTTGCTTATTTTATTCTAGAGTTTAAAAATCATTTCTGAGCCTAAAAAAAAATAAAAGGACAAAAACGGTTAAAAAATCCGTTTGTTGTGGCAAGTTTTTTTTGTTGTTTTTGTTTATATATATAAATTTTTTTTTAATTTTTTTTTTTTTTTTTTTGGTAATAAATCAAATCAAATAACATTTAAACAAATCGGCAGCCATCATGTGTATGAAAATTTCAAAGACCCCCGTGTTTTTAATTGGAAGCATATGTTTCGTTATCGTATTGGTCGCTTTGTGTGGCATCACTCTTATTAATAACATAAATTTATCGAATATTATACGTTTAAATGAAAAAGTCGCTAGTGATAGCGTAATGAGCGGAAATGATAATCAAGTGCATGCGGAATACGATTATGTTAATCATCATCATCCAAAAAATATAAATAGATTTGAACAGTCAACGTTTAACACAAATGATAGCAAAAATTTTAAAACACCCACTACCACCAGTCGATTATTGACATCATCATTAAGTCCAGCCGGTGAGACGCGTAATGCCGCACAAATACGTCATGAAATGTCTTCGTTGAATAGTGATGGCAGTTATGGTGACACTGTCTCTAATAATTGGCAAACTGACAAATTCTTAGCAAATGATAGAAATGTTAACACACTATTAGTGCACGAAGTGATTGCTGTTAACAGTTCGTCTTCGCAATCATTAAATAAAATGTTAAATGTAACAAATAATGTCGATCGTCGAAACAATGTCTCAATAATAGCATCACAATGTTATCCGATAATTGATAAAACTATTTCCATGATCGATTATACGAGACGTGATCGTATTGTTAAGGTGAGTGGAAGTTTATTTACTTTTTTCTTTTTTTTTTTTTATTATTATTATTTATATTTATATCTTATTTAGTTATTTTATAAACTTGAAGCCATATAATAAATGCCATACGCATTATCTAGGCGGTGTCTTTAAATCTTTTTATCATAGAGCAATCAAATCGAAACATTTATTTACGTTTTTCTTTTGAAGAGCAAATGAAAAATAGACACTCAAACACTCTCTCTCTGTCATCATCATCATACTATAAAAAATGTACAAGTGTTCTTATATTTTTGCTCTTATATTACTTGGTTATTTTATTTTTTTTATTTATTTTATTTTGTATTTTTTTTTTTTTTTTTTTTTTTGCCTTTTCTCCGTCTTCTTATATTAAGTAACCCAAACAAACCACTTGTAGTGAATTGCTTTTGTGTCAAACCTTGTAGTTCAAAAAAACAAAAAAAAAAAAAAAAAAGCGAAATAGAAATACATCGAGTTCCATTTTGAGTGTTTCATTGCGTGTGAGGCCACAATTTTGGCAGTTATGCATAGAACTATTTAGACATATATATATATATATATATATATATGCACACAAATTTCCATTGCAACATTTATCTGCGGGAGAGTCAAAGGAAAACACGATGAAACGTTACATGATTTAAACTAAGCCACACACACAAGGTGCAAGCAATTTATAAAGGATTTAAAAATCCGAGTCGATCGTTACTTCAGTGTTAAGGAGCAGTAATATTACCTTACGCGTTCAATGGGGTGTGGCACCTTTGACATAGTAAATCTTCTTTTTTGTTTTTGCAAGATTTCCTTTATCGTACAACTATAAGACGCATTTTTGTGCCTCATACAACAAACCAAAAATACTCTATTGAATTAAGTGAGCCATCTTTTCGAAGAGTTAATGTAAAAGAACAAAAAAACAATATCTTCGATATGAAAATTTGTTTTCAAATCGCTCCAAAGTTGGCCTTATATTATAGTATAGAGCTTGAAAGCAATCAAGTGGTGGAATAGGAGTGAATGTGAATAGGATGCTTTTTCTTTTACTTCCACTCATACCAGGCATGCATTATACAAGTAATTACTTGATTTACTGGTTTTGATCACTTCTACGCCCATTGCCGGTTGTGTTTAAGATTTTTTCCATCTCCTTCCTTGGTGTTTACACATGTCAAACCCATTCATCGGGAATGGGTTTTTTAAAATATCGAATATTCATGGCATGGCATCTAGTGAACAAATTTTGTTATAAACTGCTCCAATCCTATGCAATCCTCGCCGAGGAGTGCTATCAATAATATCTGATGGCATTGATCTGATTATTAGAGGAATAACAGAATATTCAACTGATCAGTTGACATCGAACTGAAATGTGCGAACATCCGTTGCATATGCGGCTAATGTCCACTTTCATGATGACGGTGTATAAAAGATTCGACGACAAGCGAATATTAATTTTTTTATTTCCTTGTAATGAAAGCGTAAAAAAAGATATGATACCTCTGCGAATGAGAACAATCTGTGCTAGCATAGTTTGTCTTTGTTAGCTTTGTTAATTCAACTATTGAGTATAACATGCACATATATATATATATATGTGTAGTGGTGTAATGTAATCAAAACAACATTAAAAAGTAAAAGTAAAATTATGCGTACGAGTCACATAGAATCCTTCCAATTTCATATCATTTTATATGATTGTTTGTGTTTATTCATGATGATTATATGATTGATGGAAGTGGAAAAGAAGAATGGACGGCGAATGCAAGAGTTTTCTTAAAAAAAAAAAATTTGAAGCCACATATGTAAATTAATTGGTGCTTGCATCTATTCTGATCAGCGGTATCTACTGGCGAAAATAATAAAGTAATGCAAAGTATCAACGTACATACCATACATAAATTCAATGAGTTCGACCATTATCTACATAAAGCGATGATTTTTCATTTAGTATTATTGAGTTATTTGGGCGTTAACCATGGAACGCCCAAAATAATATTTTCGGCATTCATTAGTTTTGTTGTTTGATTTGAAGAAATCAGCCGCCGAAAGAAGCTTATAGTGATGGATGCTGCTCCGCCATATCCCAATTGTCTGTTTTGACTGCAATGCTTTAAAAGAGATGACGTTGATTTCAATGACAACGAACGGTAAAAATGCGAACACAATGAACTGCCAGACGTCTTGAACGAAAACTCAGCCCAAAACTTTCCAAAGAGCTTTCAAACAGCTTAGCAGTTCGTGAATCAATTGTTTCTACACTTTTACATGCGATGGGAAAATGGCTTTCATACGAATTGATTGAAAATGCCATTCAGAACTGTTTCAACATTGCGGTCTCATTGCTTTCCAGGCAAAAAAGCACAGATTTCTGCGGCGTATTGTGACTGGCGATGATAAATGGATCTAGAACGATAACCTCTAGCGCAAAACGTCACGGGTTAGTCCAGAAGAGATATCCATATCGACACCGAAACGGAACATTCAACGACCATGAAATTTTGCTATCCCTATGCTGGAATCAGTAAGGTGTACTATATGACGAGCTGCTAAAACGGAACAATACTGTTACTGTAGATGTCTTCCGAAACCAGTTGAACGAATTCAATAATGTATTGTTGCAAAAGAGACTAGCAATGGCGGTTAACAGACACAAAGTCATCCTCTGAGATGACTACGCTCGGCCACACATTGCAAGAGTTGTCAAGGATACACGATTGCAGTTCAAATGGGAAATTCTGGCGCAACAAGCCTACTCGCCAGTGTTACAATCCCCAGAACTGTTTCCCCCTGTACAGCATTGGTTGTTAGATAGTTGGCGTCATATTTGGCGGATGATACAAAAATGGACGGAATCCATAAATTACCCGATAACTGGCAAAACATCATAGATAATGTGTGTTGGTGTTTGAATTAAATTGAATTTTATCCAAAAAAAAAAAAAAAAAAAAAAAAAAAAAAAAAAATAGCAACGATAACACGTTAACACATATAAGTTAAAGGGTGAAGTATTACGCCAGTTAAGGTTGAATTAAATCAGCCAAACTGAATTTATATATCGTGGGCTTACGGCATTATTAATGCCGGAGCAATGTTTAAATACTAATAAAGCAGTTAATTTCTTTGCTTCTGCATGTAAAGTGGCACTTGTCCCTGACAGTTCCACTATGTTATGAAGGATTTCTGTTCCCCTAATATTCAATCGCTTTACAATTTTACGACCTTTTCCAGTTTCTTTCTCTTTCTCTTTTTGTTTTTTTTTTTTTTTGGTTTTTAACGAAACCAAGCATTCATCATATGAATTAATTTCGATTAGAAATTTATTATATTTTTACGTAAAAAAGAAATCTTGCTAATGACATGTTACGTTATGAATGATCCTTTTTTGGAATTTTGTTCTTTCATAACATTTTTAATTTTTGTAAATGTATTCAGCGACAACAACTCTCAATCAGGCAATCAATTAAGAGGATGTCTGTCAAAGTTGCAGATGTCTGTCTCGTTTATTTTTTTTTTTACTTATAGCTTGAGGACAAACGGACAGGTGAGCATAATTAATTCAATCAAATTTTTTTTGTATGGCAATTAGAAAAATCCAAATGGTTGATTCTTCGAATAGAACCAAAACAAAAAAAAGAAAACAACTAAGAATGGTATAGCGAAACAAGGCCGGCCGACCAATTAATTTAATCAATAAATACTATAATAAACATTTTATATTATTTTTATGTAAATGCATAATTTTCATGCAAGTCCTGATATTGAAGGATATTTTAACGCCAACAACGTCCAAATTTGGCTAACTTCATTTCCTTATCGAAAATTTTATTATATTCCGGTTACGTCCGTCATAGTAAATCAAAAATTAGACCTTGTCGGTATACAAAAATTTTGCTTACATGATAAGCCCTATATAAGGTGCGATCTAGAGGATAGACTTATATGATTCAAATTCAAATTGATTTATTAAAGATAAATTTTTCTTAGAAAACAAGAAAAATTATTCATAGAAAACAAGTTTTAGACCCTTTTGGAATATAAAGAAAGATTTATAAAATAATTCTACGGAATCCAAATTCGGTAAAACTAATTTTTATGTAATTTTTACAAAAAGAGTCTTCATGAAGACGTCTTGAAAACGAGGCCATTTTACAATGTAACATTTAAGTTCCCTTAGAAAGAGGTTTCGAAAACTTGACCAAATTTATCCACAATTTTCACTCCAACTTGGAATGTTGAATGTTGTTCTATATTATTAAGCAATTTCCTTCGTGAAATCCGGTCAGAATAGATGGACAGACCTCAGATGGATAGGCGGACCGACAGGCTTAGTCTAATATATGGTGGGTCTATCTCAAGTTCTCCTAGATCTTATAAGTGCCCGTAAAAAACTTAATATACCCTATACCACACCACAAGTGGTGTAGAGTATAAAAACCTATGCATATGTAATTGTTCGCATTTTTGTAATACATATATGCATAACCTAACAAGCCACGAAACGTGTTCGCATTTTTTAAAGTATATAGATAACAAAAAGTCAAAACAAGGTTTTTATCAAAATTTTTTTTTTTTGGCAAATGTTATGGTTACAAAAAAATTTATATTAAAAATTTTGTTTATTTAAATGTCTCAAGTTCATTGCCTGTAATAACATATTATTTAACTTTTTTAATTTAACGTACATTGAAAGTAAACTGAGTTTATTTTTATAATATATTTCTTTGTTTCATTTAATTTTAAATTTATTTTTGCTCGGTTAGTTTGCATGATTTAGTAAAGTTTTTCAATAAAGTTTTTTTTGTTTATAATAAAAAAAAAAAACAAGAACGACTAAGAGAATTATACTCGAATGTAGACGAAACTTTTACACCCACACAGCGCACATCATTTTCTCTTAAAAAACAAATAAAAAAAAAAATAAATAAATAAAAAAAATTTGAATTTCATACTCCATGATATTGAGTAGGAGTGGTCGTCGTTTTTTTTTTTTTCTCTCTTTTTTATACCAATACTATATGTGGAAATTTTTATCGTATATGCCAGAGGTGTTCGTGCTTTGTTTTTAATGTACTGTAGGCGTGTCCTTGACTGATTTGGCTCATTTTCAATACGAATTTATAAGCGGAACATCGCAATTTTTGCGACAGTTACCCATATATTATACGTTCGAACAAAGAGACGGACATATCTAGATCGAATTAAAATGGGATAATGCAAGCGTTTTGATAGTGTGGGCATACCTAGAAGGATGACGACCTCAAAAAAAATTCTCCCTAAGATAAAAGATTTGTTTGCTTGCACTCAATATTCCTTTTTCGCAAAGCGAACGTATACACAACTGAACTGAGCAATTTATGTGTTTCAATGTTACTCATACGTACTGCTGCATGTTTATAATTTAATTTCAAAGTATAAAACTGCATATATGTATTTAGAATGAACATGCATATGTGTGTGTGTGTGTGCATATTCACATTTTTAACTTGCTTTCGTTTCGTAATCTTTTTCCGTATAAACAGAACACACGGGACGATGCTTTAACTTTTTTACATATTCTCTTAGGTGAATTAATTTTATAACTACCATTGAAATATGAAGATATATTAGGCTTGTTATTGCTTACGTTACCCATCGTTTTGCCCCGTGTCCCTCTTTTCTAAGAATCGCATCACAACATCCAAGCCAAGAGAGATTCCATTTGAAGATAGCTAAGTCTGTCTGTGTGAGTATCGCTCGATTTGTCAAAAAGTTGCAAAATTTAACTTGTTTTTCGAGAACACCTTATGACCTGTAACAGATAACAATAAGAAACTTGAGCTTGAGATTGTTATGGCCATGCGTTTCACTAGCACAAAAAAAATACTCATCAACATGCTGATAAACAATTGCCAGGTAGATGACTGCAAAGACAATGTATGTGCATGAAACGGGTTATGCTTCCTTATAAATTGTCTTAATTAAATTTTGGAACTTTTCTCAGAAATTTTATAAAACTGAATAGTTGAAGCGGACAATTTACTATTTCTGTCTTTTAATTTCTTGCAATAAACGTCTTTTATCTCGTAATAAATTCCAGGAACAACTTTCCATATGCAGAGCTTTTTTCTGTAAAAGTGAATAAACTTTTCTCAAGTGTCCTAATTGTTTATCAACGTAATAACAAGAAAAGTTACGTTCATCTTGAGGCAACTCCGAATCCACCATCTCAAGCGTATGCATCGATAAGTTTTGTAAATTGAGTCGGTCGCCACTACTGTCGCAATGAATTTTTCAAGATTTTATTAAAGTTTTTTATTAAAGTTTTTTATTTTTTTATTTTTTTTAATCAATATATCCGCGCTGCTCTCTGTATTTACTTTAAAGGACAAAAAAATTCAAAAATTGTTGTTATTATACCCACCAGCATGTAGGATTTATTTTTTTTTCATAATGTATGTCACGCACAAAACGAAGCTTAGGAGACCATATAATGTCGATAACATTCTTGCTCAGCGTGAAATTCTGAATTAATTTTCCAATGTCTGTCCGTCTGTGCGTCTGTGTGGTGTTCTCCTGGTTGCAAAAATGAAGATATCAACAATAAATTTGTTAGAAACATGAGAAGCTTTTGCATACACGTTGGTATTCAGAATGGGCCAAATTGGTTAGAGCAGAAGCCCGCAGTGGAAGATAAACTGAACGCAATGCCGTTTTTGCTCATTGCTCAGAAATTGTAAAAGATAGTAGGCTCCACATATACTTTCCGAAACCACTCTTCTCTTTGCGTATAAAAATGAGAAAAATCGGTCATGCCCACACAAAGTTATATTTTCTTCACTCTTTTGAGGCTTTTCGTTTACTTATTATAAGGCAGGCAAACAAGGCAAGAATGTTTAAAATTATTTTATCAAATGAAAATATATTATCTGCCTGAAAATGGGTTAATGCGTTAAAGTGAATAACATGATAGACACCGCAACTTGGTCGATTAATTTTTTCTTAATAATACCAGCGATGTTGGTATCAAATAAAAGAACTTGGAGAGTAGAATGCGAAAAGCATAGTGATGAGTAGGCGAGATTCGGCTGCCGCCGAATATAACTTTCCTACTTTTTTCAATTATTTTTAATTTCTTGACAGGCTAAGCAAGTATTTTTGAAGGCACACAAATACTTCTTTTCCAAATCGTCTGATGAAATTTAATAAAATCTAATAATTACTTCTGCGTCAATAATAATGGTAGCACAAAGTAACAAACAAACAAGATATATGCAACTAAATGATCATTTCCGATGCTATGTTGGTTGGATTGTCCAAACTTAAAGTGAATCATTCGTGAAAATTTAGAATATTCAAGTTTGTCTGTCATCTTAGATCAGAATTAAATAACAAATTTTTAATGCATTTGCGACTATGGCTATAAAAATTCAAATTCCTATAGTTTGACTTTCGATTACATTAAGATAAGATATATGTATATATATATATATATATATATATATATATATATTTGTGATAAATTAAAAAAAAAAAAAAAAAAAAAAAAAAACAGAAAAAATTGTACAATTTTGTATGTACGTATAAAATTTACATATATACAAGGCAACTATCCCTTACGGATCTTATATGTTACGTGCTTTTATGTAAATAATTTTCAGTAAGCAGAATATGGCAGAAATTTTCAGGCATTTTATCAGCGCGTCATAAAATTTCCAGTATTTTCACATCATCATCGCCTTTGCACATAACTTGGAAAGTTGTAATGAATTTCAACTTTTTGGTTTACATAATAAAAGAATCACAAAAAATTTAAGAACAATATAAATATGAGTAAAATTTTTCCCTCATGCCGCTTATTGATTCATTTTCATACTTATATTCATTAGGGGAAAAATTAATTTTTCTTCTCGTTTCAAATCGCAAGTCGATGAATTGAAAACGAAAGAACGTAAAAAAACTATACTGAGTAAGAAAATTATGCATACTCTTGCAACTCATCTTGAAACTATCTTTCCGAATCGAGTCTTGTTGTGTGACTCTCATCAGTAGTTCTCTTCAATTTTTGGAGGACATGGTATAGACTTTTTCCAGATCCCTGGGGAATGTTATATATAATCTTTTAAGTGTCTCCAATCCTACTATGGAATATTTGAATCATACCCGGAGACGAACTATTTGCTAATATATTCTAATCGCTTACATACTCAAGCGAGTATAACAAACGTTTGCAAAATTTCTAATCATCTCTTGTAAACTTATCAACTGCAACAGTGGATTGCGATAAAATATTTCTATAATTGATAAATGTTGTAAAATGGTTTACATTCCGTGGTTTGCTCACTCGATAAATTGTGAATGAATTTTACCGTCAAAAGTAATTAGGATAAATACCATAAGGTAATATCAAAATAAAAAAAAAAATAGAAATAAAAAAGAAACTGATGATAATTTTAATTATATATAAACTCTATTAAATGTTCGTCTTTGTCTATCGCGTTCATTTTGGGTTGATGCGCTTTCATGCTTACAGTGGGTGTTTGTTTTGAAAGTCAAATGTGCTCGCACCAATTATCATATTAATATGATAATAAGAATGCCCTATGGCTACATCATCTGTCAAATAGAAGGTCGTATATTTGCATTTCACATATTGCGAAATGACAAGGTAACCGGAAGTAACATTTGTAGTTTCATGCACGAATTCATAATTAACTGCGAAATTTTCATTACGCGCTTTTAATTTCTTAGCAGAAGCACCCAAGTAAGGTGGAGTCGTTCTAAGCTTCATATTTATTTCGCGATCGCCTCGCATTTTTTCAATACATTTTCATTTAGAATTGTTGTTATTGTCTAAGAACACCTGTCCAGTTTAGGCATTAGGAGGAACCGCATTCGTTTCTTTTGCACACAGATAGTCTCTCCGGAACGCTCGGAAAGAGATCGAAATTTTAAGGAAAAACTTTTCTTTCTTCCTATTCTACAAAGCATCTAAAATAGGAATAAGAAAAAATTTATTTCAATATAAGCTCAACACGTGGCTTATTGTCATTATATTATTTCTTACACTCTGCAAAAGTAAGTCATGCAAGATAGATGTTATTCGAAAGATGTTATTCTGAACTCTAATCCATAAAAATCGTGTCTTTTTTCAATTCGATGAGCTTTATAATACTCGGGTTACCCTAGACTTATAGAGAAGTGAAGCCGTGTCTATTGTCAACAGTGCATAATCATTGTTTAACTTTGCCTTACAAGCAAAATTTCATATTTCAATTTTTTTCCATATCAGTTTGGGCAATGGAAACACTTTATATCATTTATTCATGTATTTATTTATCTATTTATGCTTATCAGCTAAGGCGGCTTATGCAAGGTCAAAAAGCCTAACAGAATTTCAATACTATTGGAGATGTGAGTTCAAAACTTGGTCGCATTGCATATTATTTTTGAATGACATAAAACGAATAAAAGGCGTTTTTTATTTGAAAGCGTGTACGGAAAGCACGATTGCCAAAAAAAATGATAACAAATGATTGTGTTACGTAATGGTTTTAAACATTTTCCTGAAATTTGAAATATATATATATGCATATCAGAGATATGCATGCAATTTATGAGTTCTTCAATTTATTGCAAACATTTCATAATCTTCTACATATCCAAGATCGGTAAAATAAATGCCGACTCATGATGAAAGAGCCACAATTTAAGTAAATACTTAACTTACTTGTAATGCTCATAATTTAAAGAAGATGATCATTATATAAATAATTGTTGATGCATATAAGGCGTGGTATTTACAATTAATTTACAAAAAATTACCGAAAATGCACTCACTGTGCCTAGTAGAAAGTGATGAAATGTTCAGACTGGACCACCTTGTTTGGCATATTTATGACGGTCTCAAGGCTTGTAGCCTCATGCAAACTTGTAAAGAAATTGTATTCAAATAATTCTGAAAGCCCTGTTTCTTTGTTTGTTTATGCATATAACATTTTTTTTCTCCATTTTCTCTTTTTTTATTTTTATTATTATAATTTTTTTTTTTATTTATTTATTTTTTTTTTTATTTATTTTTATTTTTTTTTCATTTCATACAGAGTAGTAAGGCTCGTTATGAAAGCAAAACATCTTACCATTTGTTCGAGCTTTTTTTTATATATACATACGTATATCCTACATAAAAAAAAAAAAAAATTTCAAAAAAAATTACGTTCCCTTTTTTGTTGTTGTATGTATGCCTTTTTAGTACCCTTTCTATGCGTCACATGATGTAGAAAATAGAAGCCTCAAAGTCGTCAATTGCTTTTGTAAACATAATATAAATAAATGAGTTTTTGATTTCTGACGCATGTACATGGTTCATATTTCAAAAGCTTTTATATCAGAGGGTTTAGGGAAAAAGTTTTTTTTTTTTGCTTGCTCTTTTATCAAAGAGCGTTTTCGTTGTTTTAGGTTACGTTTTATATGAGAGGAAAATAATTTTTTTTTTTTGTAGGGGCTTAAGTAAAAAATTTTAACTTGAGACGAATCAGGTGTATTTTTATGTATACACCTTAAGATTCCTATCATTTTCTGGGTTTTGTCAATTGGTTTTTGTATTTAACCCTTTAGGTGCTATTGCCGCCCGTCGATCCGTCTGTCCGTCTGATGAAATCAATTACAAAGTAAACGCGAGACTACTCGAACTCGCATTTATTGAAACACACCGAACTTATATATCTTGCACTATGAACACCGCTTACTTTTATCCAATGTCGTGAAGGATTTTTATTAGCACATCGCAAATGCTTATAAGATTTTTTTCCTTATAGCCCACATTGGTTACGGTGCAAGATATTATCAAAATCTCTCCCCTTGCAATTGCAACTTATAATTTTATAAAATTTTAATAATTTTAAGTTCGTCAATTTTCTAACGTAATCTGAAGTTTGAGCATTATTTCCCAAAGTGCTGAGACAATCGCTTATCTTATCTCAAGAAATTTTATTCTTTACTAACCGATGGCGATGTAACAAGTTTCTCATAACACCTTGAACTAGGAGGCACATGTACATAAATCTGTTTTCAATATATTGCGAGAGAATCATTATATTATACTAAAATTCTATGCCACATGCATAAGGAAAAATAATTGGAAAACAAAGTCTGGTTTTCGCCTTGA
Organism: Glossina fuscipes; assembly: GCF_014805625.2. Classification (NCBI taxonomy): domain Eukaryota; kingdom Metazoa; phylum Arthropoda; class Insecta; order Diptera; family Glossinidae; genus Glossina; species Glossina fuscipes. The sequence goes on along the minus strand of NW_023998414.1, from coordinate 12,240,613 downwards.
ATTACTAAATATGGTTTTTCTTCTTCTTATTTTCAAAACGAAAATCGTGAGAAAAGGTAAACAGAAAAAAATCATCCATTAAACGAATTTCGGATCTTTATCAATTCGTAGTGGACCAAGTCTCATTCATCAACAACGATTGAACTATGTCTTTTCCTTTTTTCTATTGCTTGTCCATCGCTCGGAAGCTTAGGCAACCAATTTGCTTCTTTTCGTCTTGATAGAAAGATTTAGTAGCAAGCTTCTACATAAACACACGCAAGAGGTAAAAAGAGTTCGCTTCCGAGCAGCTATTAATCAAATTAAGTTTTTGACGTTGCGGCCGTTGCATATGCACTTATCTTCCAATCCATATTTACGTCAACCTAATTCTTGAAGCTCTCTATATACCCCCATCCCCTAGGGGGCATATTAGACTCCGTCAATTTAAACTTTTCAGTCTGTCTTTTCGTCTCTCTGCTCAACGTAAGTTAAACCTGTAACTTAACGTAGGCTTTCTTTGCCCTCACACCTTTTCCTATAGCCATTCTTGACCTGACCACGGATTTAAACGTGTAAACGGCATCGCCTGAACGAATGAGGTTTACAAATCAAAAAACACAAGTTATGAAAATAAACATCATTCGTCTACATGTATTCCCAAAATAGACAAAAAAACCGCAAACTAAATAAAAAGTTGTTATCCTAAAAGCTCAAGAAAATATTTACCAAAACAATTTAAAATTCAACTGAATAAAAAACGTGATCGGCTTACAAATACGTTAACCGTAAATGCAAAAGTTTAACTTACGACCAACAATTAAAAAAATGCTTTACAATTTCTATAATCACTGCCGAGGCAAGAAGTTATATTCGTTTCATCAAAAAGTTTGCATCCACCCAGCAACAAGCCTTGGAGGAGACTCCTGTAAAAAGTATAGATATATTTGCCATAATCATTCTTCTCCGTCCGTCTGTATTTGTGGTAAACATGTTGCCGATGACAAAAATAATGATATCGTACGGCCAAAGGACACGCTTTACAGTACAACATAAACCATTGCTTTTAAAAAAACAAGAAATACACAGAGATAAAAACTTAAAAACATATATCTCATGAATGATCGTACAATAACTGTATGTAGGGGAAAGAATCGGCCACGCACATCCATCCAATGTTGTAGCGTATAGAAATTTCATTTTTCTCCAGTCTTTCGTTTTCTTTCTTTTAAATAAAGGAAATACGTATGCAAGATTCGGCCAAAGGCGAATACAATTTTTTCTTCGTTATAATGCATTGTATTAATGCGGATTGTACCAGCGATTCACCCTAAAATGATTATACGTTTCAGTTCACTTTTAGAATTGTTTTCTGTTAGTAACGTAATCGCCCTACGGAAACCCGCTTGTAATACGAAAAATATATGAAGTTTTGTCCGAATATAGGCAACACCCATAGGGACTTGAGGACTCACCTTTTATTATACCGATCAATTCAGTAAGCGATTCTAAGCTTCTCTGTACATGTGTCCGCTTTATATTTTTGAGAATAGCTTGCCTGTCCGTCTGTCCGGCATTTTATGTTCAACCTACAGACCTTAATTGTTGAGGTATTTTGATCAAAATTTGACATATTGATGTGTTTTGGCCCATGGACAGATCGAACCATATTTTTCGACCACGCCTCATTTTAAAAACTTGTTATACAAATAATTGTAAGAATGGTGTAAGGTAATTTATAGTGGACCGCGGCCCCATTATAATCTTTTTACTTGTTTCAGTCTTAAAAAAGCAGTGGGGAGTATGCTTAGACAACGTCAGTAATTAGATTTTGTCGGAAATGAAAACGAACGTTTTTCGGGCTCCCAATACATCGAAACAGGTTGAAAACGTCATTATTTAGTTACGACCTTAAACTAATTATGTACAATATTTTTCTTATGGCATTGTTTTGATTTTTATTGCTAAGCTTATTGGATAGCTAAGGGAAATATTTTAAAAACAGTAACTAACTGCGATCATAGCTATAGTGAGGGCGCTCAGTCGATGAAAATATAATCCTTATCAGTTACGTCATAGTTACCCATCAGGCTTCGGCGGTCACCTCCCAATATCTTTCGCTCTTCTCTCCACTTCTTTCCGCGACTGTATTACCAGAGTGGACATCCCTTGAGCGATTGGTCATATGTTTTCAATCTTTTTGGTTTTCTGCTGCAGGTGGAAAAATGCGAAAATACGAACTTAACCGAACGAACACACCTTCCAATGAATTAATAGAAGTTCGAAGAAGGAATTCAGTTTACACACACTGTTCTTGAATACTTTTCGCTGATTCAGTTGAATAGGAATAATTTTTTTAATGATCAAAGAGCACATATGGAATAGCTTGGCAATGAACTCGTCTTACTTGTATTCCAGCGCGAAACTTGGCCATGAGTGACAAAAGAAAAGAAAACAAAAAAAAAAAAAAAAAAAAAAAAAAAAAAACCTGAAAATTTCAATTCGTTGTTGTAATAACCGCAAATAAATATCATAGCTCTGTAAACACTTTGCATACGTGCAAACAAAGCGAAACGACGATTTTCACATAATTATCATAAGTTAATGGCTGATACTTACTTGGAGGAGCACTAAGCACTAACGCGAATATAACTTTTATTATATACTTTTTAAAGTTTACGTTCTGCTTGAAAATTATTTCAAATTGTTCAATGATTCTTTTTCCCATCATCATCATCATCATCATCATCATAATCATTATAATTATCATTATCATTATCATCGTCATCATCATCATGCAGTGATAATTGTAATTTCATAAAATATTTTATCCCTTTCGCAATTTTTAGTGAATAATTTCATTTTCGTTATGGCTTTTGGGCTCTTACTTAAGTTTTTTGTTCTCATTTTCTTTTTCTCTTCGTATTCTTTGTTTTGTTTCTTTATTATCATTTTTTTATTTTTTTTTTATTTTTCGCCTTGGTTTGGCTTATGCAAACTTTCATTGGTTCCCTCCTTTTTAGGTTAAACGGAAAAACTTTTTCGGTTACACGCTTTTAACGTTTTTTCAAATTTTTGCTGGATGCTGCTGTGCGCTGCTGCGTTGTCGATTGTTCTCTTTATACAATAGTTTCTTACAAACGCCTTCTTCTTTAAAAATTGTTGATTTTTTGAAAGTGTGTGAAAATCAAATAATTTGTTTTCATTTACAACTTGTACATTGTTGTAAAACTGTGTTTGTGTCTGTGTGTGTTTTTCTTTCTTTTTTTTTTGCTATGCGAGCTGGAGGTAGGAATCTTCACAGATACTACCGGCCCGTGCCAGTAGCATGCACGATTCACTATCTATGACGCCTACGTACTAAACCTATCCCCCACTCAACCCTCATCGATCATTCTTTTTCGCGGAGGCTGGTTGAAATTAATGCGCATCGTATGGCGGAACCGTAGTGGAGTCCCTTATTGGTCTCGAGCGGCTCTTTCCTCCGCCCGTAGTCTCTCCAGTAGTCGTAACTCCACGAGAGTATTGCTAGCGAGCGAACGCGTCTAAGGTGTTCCAAGCTGCTGCACTGCCGATCATTACGTTCATCATCTCGTTAGATGGCGCTTGAGGCAGCCCGTTTTCAAATCTGCAGCAGTAGAACATTACGTGCTCTGCGTCTTCTTCCACATACGCGCAGATCGGGCACTTTTTGATTTTATTTAAGCAAGTCTGTCCGTCTATCCGTATTATATTTTTGTGTTCAGTCTCTACACTCTGCGTCTTTAGAAAAGGTTCCAATAAAATATGAAAAGGCCAAATGTTTTAACTGAAGAAAATATGTCTGTCTGTCCCTGTCCGGTATTCTTGTGTTCAATCTGCAAGTGCCAGTTTTTGACATAATTTGGCCTATGTTTCGGATCGGAACACTTTTTCGACTATTATTATATGGAATACTTGTAAGATGAATGCAGGACGTGTTATAGCCGGTCGGGGTCCACTATAGTGTTTACACTTGTTAAATATTTGTAAGAGATAGAAAGATAGTGGTTTAGAAAATTTTAAAATAAGTGCATATAGTGAACTTTTAGAGTAAGAACAAAAGCTCAACATATATCAGTCTAGAACACTTCACTTCACCGAGCGCCCCAACGTATTTATTTGATTGACATCTTTCGTTCAATGGCTATTATGATTCAATAATCTCGGTTTAAGGAAATCCTTTTCTTATAAATCTTCAAAAGAGGTATGACGAATAAAATATCTCGTTCTCATGTTGTTCCTAATTCGCTTTATTTTGGATTTCATCGTTCACCCGCGAATGCCTTCGTTAACGTTGCCAGATATGGAAAGTGGAAAATTCGTTACTCAAACTTATTGGGAAATGTCGTTTTTAACAGAACTGAATGCAGTTTTTTATAAACTATCGAGAACAATTTAATTCACCTCGATTTCTACCAGGCGGACTTGAAGAGATCAGTTACTGCGTGTTTGGCAAAATGCTTTGGCAAAATGCTTAGACATTGATAGCGGTTATCCAATATTCATTCACCCCCCAAAGTGCATACAATTTGTTTATTACTTTTTCAGTTTAAGTTACTGAACGAACAAACGGTCCCCTATTTGTTAATTGTTTTTTGTCGGGGTTTTTTTCATTCCTTTTCCTTTTAGTTGTGAAATTTAATATCCTTCGCATTACTATAGTTTCACTTGATATAATTAGAAATTTAAATTGAACATTTTTTACATGCTCTTGTTGATATACATACAAAAAACATATGAGAGGATTTTTGTTTTTTTTTTTTCAAATCGATTGAATTTCATCTTAAAATGAAAAGCTTGTATACCCTAATGTTGCTGAAATTTTTCATAGATTTTCTTCGCTTTTACCTTTTTGAAAATGAAAAGGAAATTGATGAAATGAAACGATAAAGACGCGTAGCTATTCAGATATTCTTGTTCTCTCCCCTTAATAATAGTAACGTCAAAGGGTAGTTAGTTAAGCACACATATAAAGAATATATTTTTTTTTTTTTTCTTTTTTGCATTGGATTGCGTTATTTTGCATGAGAGCAATTTGTTGTGATCGCAAGACTAGCATGGCTAAGAAAAAGGATATCCGTGGTGAGATCAAAAAAGAAACACAAAAAAAAAAAAATAAATAAAAAAATGCTTGTCTTTCATATGCCGAAACTTTAAAATGTAAGATTTTCTCGATTCAGTAAAAATAAAAATCTTCACATTGGCGAACAAAAAAAAAAAAAAAAAAAAAAAAAAAAAAAAAAAAAAAAAAAAAAATTATTATAATTGTCTACTTGATTTATTTATATTATTATTTAATAACGAAATGATTACATTACGTTGCAATTTCGAGGAAGCGAAACTAGGGTATTGTTAAAAGCTTTTTCTGTTGATGGTTTCGTTGTTGCATATAAAATATGTATGATGACACTATCAATGACAAACCGCCTGTCTGTCTGTCTTCACATTACCTTCAAATGAAACATGATATCTTGTCATTTTTCAATGAAAATCACTGCTCGTTGTGTTATGTACTTACTTGTGCCTTTGTTTGATGACATTTGATCAAAATGTTGATGTTGATGTTGATGATGATAATAATATACATTTTTAAGTGCCTTGCTGCCTGTTTTTAGTTTTTTTAATTAATATACTTAATTTTATTTTTTATTTTTTTTTTTTGTTTATTTCTTTTTTTTCACTTTACGGCATCAAACTGTATTGCATTGCCATCACGAAGAACGAACGAAATTATAAAGTTTCGATAAATTTTTGTTTTTTATATTATGATTTTTCGCTTTTAAGAGAAATGCCATTTTTAATTTTATTATATTATCAAGCGCGCGTCATCGAATGTTATTTATGTGCAACAAGTGTTGTTTACGTTTATAGCTCAGTTAGCTTTAAAATCGATTCTCAATGAGTGCGCGTCTCATTTTTCAAATCATTTTTTTTTTTTTTTTCAATTATTTTCTACAAAATAATAAATGTCATAAAAATAGATTAATTGCATAATAAAGTTGTGATGGATTTAATTTCTCATGCAAAATATATTTACTGAGAAATGGAAGTAACTTTTGACTGAAATTAAATAAAAATATGATAAACGAGCAAAAGACATAATAAAAATAAAGCTTTAAATACGCAATTTGGAGTTGTTATGTAATAAAACAATGAGTGAAACGAAAATGGTTTTTGAAAAGAAATCGGGCCCGAATATGGAAAAGGGCCGGCATAGCGCAAATTTGATATATCATCGCATCGCTAAGTAAGTCTCTCGTCTACTAACTTATCGTTTCTTGCAATTTCGTCATTCAATTCCTCAATTCATTCCTATTTTCCGGATGCACGACACGTACCATTTGAAGGTTGTTACCATTTCGAAATCTCAAAAATGCACATATATAGGATATATATATATATATATAGGACGATTAATTTAGATGCCACATCAGATGTCAAAAAAATACTACGAATTAAACTTTGCTGTCATATAAAGAATTATTTTTCGTAAGGACGTGTGCATGGGAGGAGATTCAAAGAACGACCGTATCCATCTAAATTCTTTAAATTCAAATTTAGTAGCGTGTCGAAGTATCGATTTTTGTCGACAATTATTAGAAATAAAACATATTTCAATGTATAATAACTTTTGTAAAAGTCGGAAAATATATCGGGAATTGAGGTAAAAATATTTTAATCAAATCTTTTTTCAACAACGACACTTGTAGGTAGATTGGACACTCGGAACGAAGTGATATATAATAAATCTAGGGGAATCTAGCTGAAGTCCTATTGTATGTTGCACACACCCATATAAACTAAATGTATAAATATTCTTACCACAGCGGGAACGTAGGGTATCGATAATTTTTTAATTTAACGTTTGGAAGCGGTCGAGAGATCGAACCAAATGCACGTAGGCAAGTTAACGGCAAAGAAACCAAGAATCATCAATCCATCTAAGCAGTTGAGTAGGGAAAGAATTGCGGCTACGAAGTAATTGTTTGCGACTTCAAATTTCAAGTGCGATAGTGTCTCCTTTTGGCTCTGGCTATAGAGTAGGTGCTCAGCCGGTAAAGGCACAAACGCACTGTTTCCTTTTTTCTCGTTCCTCTCTTCTTTCTAACAGTCACCGTGTTTACACGGGCAAGGCTCATTGTAAATAAAAAAAAAAAAAAAAATAGTTAACTGAATCTAGTCAGAATCGCCCACAAATTTGTTTGGTGTTTACGCGTCTTTTTAAGAATAAATCAACACTTGCGACGGAAACTTCATAGACGAAAAGTTCAATGTGCAATTTTTTATATAAAACTAATCTGGAATCCATTCAACTCATTTCAGTGGGCTACTAATGCCATAAGAGTTTTTAACGTCGAACTTCTTTTCAAGCAACCATTACAACACGTTTCAAGTGTTGCTATTGTTGAAAATAAGTTTTTAAGATTTACCTCAAACAACTTTAACGGTCGCTTATATTGTTTTTTTTTTTTTTTTTCAGTATTTTGATGACTGTATTAAGGATTTTGTTTAAAATAAAAATGAACTTGAGATTAAGGGAGATTTACTAAGCGATTCTATACAAATTATATCTATTTATCAAATATTTACTGCCCTTCATATAATACAGACTTGAACATATCCATAAACAGTGCTCGCATGACAGTTTAAACTTATAGTATAATCTGAGAGAATGCGAAACCGCTTAAGGATGCAATCGACGCAATTTTTGTATAGTTTATTATCATGTATTGCATGATATATAATAAATAATAAATCAACGAAAAAATTCATTATGTTTTCTCAATAAAATTCAAACATATTTTCTTATTCCTTAAATTAACTCTATTAAATCGAATATATATCATTATGGCATCAATATAGAGCTTTTGCGCTTTTTCTTCGTGAAAAACTGCATTAAGTGATTTTCACAGACAATTTTGTATCGTTAAGAGATCCCTGCAGAAAGCGAACCAGGCACGTTCCAGCATATATGATGGAAGCTCTGAAGTTTCTCAGTCGAAGCTCGAAATATTTATCGAGTCACTGAAGGTATATGAGTGATTTTCGTGACCGAAGACAACACCTTTCCCAATGACCAATACTTAATAGTGAAGAGTGAAACCAATCGTCTAGCCAGTTTGGGCCACGCCATGATGTTCGATCGTGTAACCCAATCAATTTCATTGCCTTCAAAAATAGCTGGATATCGTTTGATCGCAGGCATAATATACCAATAGAATTCACTATGGTTTTCATCATCACTGGACACAGCAAGCAAATATCAAGCTTTTATATCGAGCTGATATACAGCATTGTATAAATGATTCCAAACACAATGTTAATCAATACTTAAGTTTCCCAGCATTATCACAAGAACAAGCCGGTGCAGGCTTTTGTTGTTGTTTCTGCAATTTCTCAAAACGTTACTCGGCCTTATCAATGACTGGTTGATCATGGCATGGGAAGTCTTTAACATCAAAATTTCCGTGCTGCACATGTTGATAAAGCATCTTCATCGAAAACGTCAGGAATAGTTTCACAACATATGACATAATATATCGCATACGGCTAAATAGTCATTGTACAGTTTTAAAGTAAGTCACTGCCACTTCAAGTCAAGTAATGTTGAAAATTTTCCCTCTTTCCCATCATTTACATCAAACTAATGTCAATTTAGATGAAATCAAAACAATTAAATGCTAAATATTTACTATCGAAAGGGTAGGCGCTCGTGTAACTGAATTCAATCCTTGATATTGTTGTACATGATTTCATTTATTTGTAGATTAAAACATTGCATGGCATTGACATTTTGTTTATTCTTTTATTTATTTTTTTTTAGTTTTTGTTTTATTATCATGCTTAACCGCATAGAATACCAGAGACTAAGAGAATTTCAACATGAACGACAATGTCCACCATAAACTTTAACTGTCGTGGTAGTCGTCACTAGCATCAATGAATGGATTTTGTATTTCAACTTACTTTGCATTTTGTTTTTTTTTTATCCTTGTACTTTCAAACGGTTGGGTTTTATATAATTGTCGTTCAGTCACATTGTAGTTGTTGGTATATGCGTTGTTGTCACTCATGTTTCATCGCTCCGATAACATGCTTCGAAATGAATCGACGAAATTCATATTCTTCCGCACGCAGATAGTTTTTTTTTTTTTTTGTATATTTTGCCTTTGTCATCTACTCAGTCAGCCTACTTGTCATTTGGACGGGTGTATATTTTTATTTGTTATTTAGACTCGTAAAGCTCGGATATCAAATATTTTTATGGTTACGCGTTTACTTCATAAACTCATTCGTTTTCTCTATGCACATACATAATATTGCATATATCTTTATATATTCGGACGTAGGAAGGGCAATATATTAAATTGAATCATCGGTATGTAACATCTAAAAAATACATATTACAAGCCCTGTAAAATGCATGCATATTTTATTGATTAGATTCATGAATTGTTGTTCGTTCACCTGCCGTCTTTCTATAACTAAACTATCTATAGTCTTTGGAAAGCTTGCAAAAATTGAGACAAACAAAACGCGAATATTTAATGTTCAGTTTTTTTTTGTTTTTATTATTATTAATGGCCTCAAATCAAGTTTGAAATGGTCCACAAAAACTATGCCCAAAAAAAAATTGAAATTTAGAATTGACGGCCGGATATCCATCTGAAAAGTGCAACCGGAGTATTTGAAATTCTAGTGCAAGAATGAAGAAAGTGCACTATAGGTAAAAAAAACTATAAACCCATATCCGTTGCTTGCGTTGGCCCAAAGATTGATTCGCAGACGCATAAAAACGTGATGCGTCAGATTCACGATTAATCAAATATTTTGTTATTTTCGTGCATTAGTCTGAGGTTGTGGATATCAAACATTCATCCCGAGGCGAATATCACTTTATTTCTATTTATACATGAATGTAACAATAGTTTTTGCAGCTGGTGTTGTTTTTTTTTTTTTTTTTTTTTTTTTCATATGGACATATCAGTGTTCCGCAGGGGTTAATCTCTTTGCTCTCCGTTATATGGCATTTTATTTATTTTTTTTTTGCACAATGGATACATAAAATTTTGTAATAAAATTTATGGGAAACAAAAAACAAATTTAGTTATTTACTTAAAATGAAAAAACGAATCGTCCCATAAAAATGCTGAAAACAAAATTTAAAGATTTTTCGCTTAAAGGATGATAAAGTATGAAAATGTGATAAAATTGCAAACTCTCTCTCTCTCTCTCTCTCTCTCTCTCTCTCTCTCTCTCTCTCTCTTTCTCTCTCTCTCTCTCTCTCTCTTTCTCTTTACACGTTTTCATCAGCTACTTAAATGTCGTTTGCTTTTAAAGTTAAAGTCGCTAATCTTCAACGATAAATCCGTCTTGTTGTCAATTTCGCAACTTAATCTATCAATTTTTTGCGTTCATTTGTAATATCGTCTCTCTAAAGTGCAAAAGCCTTTTTCAGCATTTTTCTCGAGTGTCAGTCAACTTACAAAAATGAAAAATGCTCTAAAATAGAAATAAATTAAATCTCTTTTTACATGTTACAAGCGATCGTCAAGCAGTAAGACTTCTGGTGCTGAAACCAATGATTCTTATGTCATATCGCTTGAGAATTAATACTCGAGTTAATAAGAATCGTTCAATCGTTTACTCTTCCCGGAATGTTATTTTGTTATTTCACTTCATATTTACCATAAGCTTTTTTAAAAGTTAATGGGAACAATCAAATTCATAAACATATTTATATGAAAATTCTTAAGTTTGACTAACTTGTCGTCAAGACAAGATTATTATTATTATTATTGTTATTATTATTATTGTATTGTGATGGCAACAATGTTGTGTCAAGAGTATATAACAAAGATTATTTTATGTGATTAAACCTATTGTTCCAAGTCTCAGTTAATTGGCTAAAAGATTTGTGCAGATATATGTAGATGCATTGTACTTAAATTTCTCAAATTTCATTTCAAGATTGCAGTAACAATAATAATAATAATAATAATAATAATAATAATATAAACTGCAGCATTGTAAAGCTGCATTGTAAATAAATAAATATATTTTCGTATTCTTTATGTTCATGTAGAAATTACTTTGCCTATCCTTAGGCGCATTCATATTAAACTCAATTAATGTCTAGCTTAGAGGTGAAACTAAACCACTTCATTAAGTATGATATTATAAAACGTTATGAAAAAAAAAAGAGAAAATAATTTATAAATTGATAATTATAATTATATATATATACATATATATACATATATGTATATATATTGTTGATTTCAATTGCTCGTAGAAGTAAATTTCACATTTCAAAGTGCATAAGCAGTTAGTTTTAATTAGAATAATGCAAAACGGAAATGATTTTAAATTTATATCCACAAGAGTCTCTCTTATTATATGCGTAATTAATTTAGTAACTGAAACCTTAATTGCAACTACACACATATGCATATATATATATATATATACACATATACTATACACGTATATTATACGTAGCAGTTATTCAATTTCCAACAGATGTTAAATAATATATCATTCCCTCTTTTAGATTAAATGCAAAATATTACACACCGTACATGACGGTAGATTTAGCAAAAATTAGAAATGCTTTTTGAACAAAAAAAAAAAAAAAAAAAAAAAAAAAAACAAAACACGTTACTACGCTTACTGTATACAAATACACGGCCATCAAGTAAGCGTTTTCTTTTTTCTTTTTTGCAATTTATAAAAAAAGATAACATAGTGCTTTTTTTATGTTAGATATTGCTTCTTAGCTTTTTGGTATTCAAAAATGTTTTTTTTTTTTTTTTTTTTTGACAATCATAATCTTGCAACGACAAGTTTTGCACAAAAAGCTACTCTTATTGCAAATTTACCACGAGTTAATTTTGGTAAATAAGTTCGGCGAGAGTTTGTGCTTTATTAGAATAAGCTCCAATGCTCTGACGTAGCCCTCTAGTAAATCCTGCAAAGTTATATCGCATAATTTTTATGGCAAGCTCACATAGGCATTTTCAGAGATTTTCATTGTCGTTGAACCCTTTTTCTCTCAATAAGTTTCTATCTGATAAGTTGAAGACATACGCCATGTTAAAAAATTTTTTTTGAAACCACATACCGTCCAAGTCGAAATCGTCTTATTTTTACCCCAATCTAGCCATTCTCCATTGACGGTAACTGCAGCGTCATTCTCAATCAAGAATTGCATTCGGAACCGCAAAATGGATGGCTCTATAGAACATGAACCGACCTTGTCGCCTGCCAGAATAACTTCACATGAATCATTAACTAAAATTTCTCTAAGCTGTACATATATAGATATATAGCAAAAAAAAAAAAAAAAAAAAAAAAAAAAAAAAAAAAAAAAAAAATTAATTAATTAGATAATGAACATGAACATTATTTAAAGACTAGCAGAATTGATCAAATTACGATAAAACGTAATTGAACTGAAGTTCTTTATTCAAAAAATTGAGTGCTGTTTCATTTTCTCTTTTTCCATTGGTCGATATGCAATAATATTTATTCGTGTCCGAGTTTTTCTCAATTTCTCAACTCATTTATAGAGACTATATGAAATTATTGCACACATAAGGATTATATTGCAAACAATATTATTGTACAGTTTGACAGCACACTATGCCAATAGTTGTTCTACCTAATACCAAATTTTGGAAATAGATCTAGAGAATTAGTAAAAACAATATAGAGTTGGGTAAGACAGAGCATTATATAAACACAAGAAAGAAATCACCTCACCTAGCATAAGTGTTCATTTCTTTTTGCGATAAAGTACCAAAAATCATACCTTGCCTTCATGTAAAAGCAAGCATATGTGTCCTGGGAATACGAAAATAAAAAAACCCCAACTGGTCAATATTTAACAATTAATTTTTATATCAAATTACTAGTCTACGCCAATTTTGACAATGAACCATCAACAACAAGATCTTGTTAACATGATAGAAGAGCTTCATGGTCGACAAATTCAATCTATTTGAATAGGTTTCGTTCTTGAATTAAAACATTTTGGTCTACCGAATTTCGCCAAATATCTCAAAAATTACGACCTGTAGGTTAAACATAAAGAAATATGAACAGACCAGACATCAGAATATAGATAGATAAGACAGATAAATAGAAAATGTGTCTGAATCCCTTTAATCAAAAGTAGGTTTTTTCTCTAGCTCCTTCTGGGGACACAAGTGCTGTAGAGAAATTTTCTTCTTTTTTTTTTTGTCTTTTTTTATGGTAACTTGGTAGACAAATCTATAAACGAACAAGAACAAAATTTTAAATGCACACAGCTACAATCTTGAGAGCACCATTTTTTATAAGCACTTTGCTCAGACCGATGAGGAAAAGTTTAAGCGAGAAAGTTTTCTTCAATGTAAGAAATGATCAGAATACATGCAAGCATCTAATATTTTTTGAATAACTGACGGGAACTTCTCTTGTTCAACGAGTTTGTTTGGTTCAATATCTGTTCAGGGATATTATGATCGAGATTTACTTCAAATCGTGATTCGAAACACGCGTGCTATTACGTTCCTTTCCGGGTAGATGGGTATAATTCGAACACTTTTCTCGTAAAGATATTTTCATCATTTATGAGAAGCGAGCTTATAGGCGATTACCTACAATGCTCTTAATCATTTTGCGGTCCATTAGCAGTTGTAATGTTGTGTTTGTGAGATAATTATATGCAATTTTATGCTTGAGGATGTGTAATTTAAACGTAAAAATTTTATTCCTGTTTTAACTTTATGTTGCTAAAAAAAAATGCACAAAGTAAATGGATGGACAAGTGATTAGAAATAATGATAACCGAACAGGCGGATAACCTAATATGATTGTATAAGCGAATTAAGTGTATATTTTGATAAATCGAGCAAGAAGTACTTAACAATGTTCTCTACCCTAACGAGTATGTACTCTAATGTGTAGTCTCCTATCCTTCGGTGTTAGATATGAAACAAGAAATAATTTAATTAAAAGAATTCTTTTCCTTAACTGCCTTATAATAATAGAAAAAAATTTGAAGAATTGCAAAATAAAGCTTATTAACAACTATATCATCAAAGAAGTGTTAAAGAAGAGTCAACACACTTTAAGACGTTCACATGAGTTTAGCCTTTAAGCTAAGTCTTGTCACGCCAACCATGTTCACATATTTAAGGGTACAAGTCACGTTTTATTATACGTTTTCTTTTACTTTTCCTTCGCTATGGCGTATGAGGTGCTTTCTTCTCTATAATACATATGTTCAAGGTTTTTAAACCGGTGGTGTATGTAGCTATGTAGGCATCTGCATTATTATATGTGTGCATAGTTAGTTTCATTGCCAGCCAGCCTGCCAGCCAGCCTGCCAGCCAGTCAGCCAGCTAAATAAATTCTCGCATAAACTTTATACTTTATTACATAATATGCGGTTCTGTATTAAAGCAAAATACAAAAAAAATAAAAAAACAAATAAATAAAATAAAATAAATAAAAAAAAAAAAGAGGCGAAACCATAAGATTTTTCGCCTCTTTGCTGTTTTCTAGCTTCTCTGTACAATGCTGCTGTCTTGCATTTTCTCTTACACATGCCCTTTGTTTCTACTGTAAATTTATATTTAGTAGAAATTGTAAAGAAGCTAACGATAAATTGCTTTTACAAGGGAGTAGTGATACAGTGATAGTGATAGCATATGGTGCAGCTCTTCTAACATGTATATATAATAACATATTTGGAATGTTTCACTGACGGCTTTCTGCTCTATATGCTGACATTTTTGTGCAAATACAATGAGAAAAAAAATATTGCCTTAAAATCTTGATTTCATTGTCTTTGCAGGATTAAAATGATGCCATAGACGACTACTTCACTGCAAAATACATTATATATTTAAAGCTTGTTGTATTTCTCAAATCTGATTAGATAGACGTGAAGTTCTCAGATATTTTAATTAAATTCTTATAATCTGCGGCAAATCATTGATGGAGAAAATAAAATCTTTTATCGTAAGAAAATCAAAATAATAATTTTATCAAATCAAATGAATTTTAGAGACATATTCTCACAAATATATCAGTAGTGGTCATTTTAGCAGTCCTGGTTGTGGTTCCTTGTCATCATTTTCACTGTCATTAAATTTTTCCAAGTTGCATAGAAATTTGTAACCAAAACCAAATCAAATATTTTTATATAACGATTAAAAGCTGCTAATTATGGATTTAAAAAAAAGTGCGACTAAAATCGAAATACCGGAGAGAGAGAGGGCATCATTCCACTCATCGGTTAAAATATTAAATTTACTTCGGGTAGAGTGTCGTCTGCTCAGTTTGTGATATTGCTTGCAAAACCCAATAGTAAGCTTCAACGACACCATAAAGTATATATATTTTTGATGGGCGTCAAATTCTGAATCGATCTAGCTATGTCTGTTCGCCTCTATCACTGTACGGTATCCGTTTTTTTTTTTGGTACTCTTCTGGTGGCAGAAATCAAGATATCGAGTTCAAGTTTAGCAAAAACATTGAAAATCCTTAAAGAAAGTGCGGTCGAAGGACCAGACCAACCCACAATAAATTGGAAAAACAAAGTTCAAAAGTATCTCTTATAGACGGAGGATCACAAAACATCCCCTTAGAGTGACTGGTGATGCCAAAAAAAAAAAAAAATAAATAGGAAAAATACAAGAACAAACTGACAGATCGGATTAAATTCATTTAGAATCAACCGTCAATTAGTTTGTGTAGCATGGAAGTGAGAAGAATAAACATACGAGGACGATTAAAGAAACTAACTTTCAATTATTGATATTTTGGCAGCAGACATAAGTGTATCGTTAGTAGTGCCTTATATTGAAAATGTTTTGTACTTAATGTACTTCAACTTCAACCGTACGCTGTTTTAACAAAATTCTCTTCGAGCAAGTTTTGCGCCATATAAAGCCATTCAAAAAATGTAAGGCAAAGCCTATGTCGATTGGCACGGCACGCTGACAAACCTTCAGTGAAATAAATATCTTTCCAGGTAGATGGATGATAAGTGTCGAAATATACCGCCAAGATCTGCTAATGCATAAAGAGCCCAAAGTAAATATTACGATAAATAATTGGATGATCGTGCATTTATTCCCAAAGTAGTACAAAAGTTTATCTTTTAAAGTGGATGGCATTGACAGTATGCTTTGGAGAATTCATTACAACAACGTACATCAAATTTATGAAAACAATTTGTAACACATTCATAATCTTTTTTCTTTTTTGCCTTTTGTTGCCTTGCCTTGCCCTCCTGAAGCTTTGTTTTAATTTTTTATATCATTTAATCCAATTTAATTATTTTAAACGATTAAATATGTTTATAAACATTAATTTTTCAACTCTATTAACACTTATTATATTGCCATTGAAAAGATTGCATTTGGATACGTCCAGAGAGAGAGAGAGAGAGAGAGAGAGAGAAATGTGAAAATTTGCGAAAAACATTGTTATAAAATAATAATATTTAACAGCGACTACAGAGTGTGATATATCCATATATGTATGCATGTATGTTGGCAAACTGAATGTTTGCCCTGATCGTCCGTAATTATGTATAATATATATATATATATATATTTTGTACATTGCTTCTATTGCAAATTTTGAAAAATTGGCTGAATGCCAAAACAAATTCAAAAACTTCCCTACGATACAGATGAAATAGCAATAAACGAGCAAACAAACCACAGCCAATGATTTAATAGCCAAAACGGTAACAACGTAAGGAGCGAGAATATAATGCAAAAGTTTTACATTATAGCAAAGCTCGAGCGAACATGTGAAAAGGAAACACTTGAAACTATATAAACAAACGCGCAAGAGTGCAAACAATGTACATATCTACCGGACAGATTACTAGCATAGTTGTCCCCGACTTTAGTTTTTTTTTTTTACCGTTAATTTATAATTTTTAAATAATAATTTTTCAATGACCGCCACTAATAATTGTCTGTTTGCTTGTTTGTTGGTTTGTTGGCCACAGATGTGCTACACACTTAATATTCTTGTTTATATGTATGTATGTATGTTTTTGTCCATAAATGAAATTGATACTAATTGATGTTCTTATTTATTTGCATGTCTCTTTACAAATTTAAGCATGTATTACAGCATGCGGTCATTGGTGTTGTGATGATGCATGTACGTGTGTATGCATAATATGAGAATAAAAAAAAAAAATTAAAAAAAAAAAAAGGGAAAGAAACGCCGACAATTCCTCTGATGATTACGGCTACGTTGTTCTTTTATTTGAATTTTTGTAATTTAATTAAATTTCAAACAGAAAAACTAATTTAATACTAAACCGAAACAAAAAAAAAAAAAAAA
>NW_023998414.1:12212300-12223149 GCF_014805625.2 Glossina fuscipes | reverse complement strand
CTCTCAATATTAAATATTCTTCTGAATACATTTAAAACAAAAAAAAAAACCCGCTTTTATTAACACTTGTCTGTTTTCATTATATCAACCCATTGTATTATTTGCACTTGTTTCAGATTGTCAGCATTTCTCAGTGCCCTCTGGCTTAGTATTTATTATAATTGCCTTTATGTTGATGCTTTTTGTTTTTAATTGGTAAAGGAGAACGCCTTGAATGTGAGAGTATTACAAATATAAAGAAAGGACAATTCTCTCTCTCTGTAGCCTACTTTTAGAGGTATTTAAATAAAAAATCTAAAGCATATGTCTCGCCGCAGCAACAATACAATTCGTTAAATCGTGGAAATCTAATAATATTTATAATGTTTGAACAGTGAATCTTAATCCGATTATCCCGAGTCAAAAACTTGCGAAAACTTGTCCACTACACACACAAGTGCCAAAAATGAAAAACATGTGTAAAAACGATTTTTCAAATATTTTTTCAACTTTGTTTGTAAAGGGAAAAAAGAGTTTGTTTTCTAAATTTCGTCTTACCTCATAAAGCTTATCCCGTTTTCTCTTTGGGTCGACAAAGCAATTCTGTATATTTCATATTTGCGAAATCTATTTTACACGTAAAGGTTGCCTTCATATAACGCATGGCTTATGCGAACAGCATATCTGCTTCATAGGAGACTGATCTATGCGACAACGCGGCTTTTACCGGCGGCGGCTATATTTGAAAAAACTGAATAAATTCAATAATAATTTTATTAAAATATGGATATCATTATGTCGTACCTTTAACAGCATATTTAGCGAATCAAAATCGTCTCCCGCTTACACTCTTCAGTAAAGAAGCTACATTGCTATGTAGATCAGTCGGGAAGAATTTGCGCTGGTAAGATTTGTTATAGAAGGGATGTTCAAATCCTTCAGGTATATGAAATGTGTTCTCTTGCGATTGAAACGCATACGGGATAGGATGGATTTCCCTCTTCTATCAAGCTTCTATAGCGGACAAGTAGAAGATCTCACATGTTGAACAGACTTTACTCGATATTTAATTATGGTTTTTCATATTTCTGCGCTGCTACCAGCCTACGTGCCCGACAAAATGTTTACGGGAAGAGAATTCAATCGTAACATCCGAGCGGACGAAATCAGAAGCATTCTAAATATAAGCTCGCGCAAAGTAGATCTGAGTAGATACGTAAACCTACAAATTACTATTCAGTGGTACGAAGAGCACTTTATTCTACAATAACTAGAAAAGTCAAGCATTTGCATCCCAAAGAGACAGATAAGCTTTTCACATTCACTCGTCTAGTGTACACAGGTCCAATCAACGTTCGAAAATATAACTGTTACTGTTGCATAACTGGGTAACAGGTAATTAGTGATCTTCAATTCAGTTAGATCTTAAATAAGAAAATCCCTTTGCTCCCTTATGCAACAAACTTGTTCCTAAGAAGGTAAAGTAGTAGTAGTAGTAGTAGTAGTAGTAGTAGTAGTAGTAGTAGTAGTAGTCCCGATTAAGATAATTCTCATAATTCGTTTCAAAGCAAGAACAAATCGGCTGCATGTTTTCCATGCACGAAAAATTACGGTATCCTAGTTAGAATAAATTGATATTTTTACATTCTTTTTTATTTGCCTCTTCATGGCTTCATGGCTTCATGGCTTCATGGCTTCACGGCTATATGCTTATTCCGATTTAACATTTCTCTTCTGTAAATGCTAACATTAAGCAATCATTGTCAATGTATGTTCTTGTCGATGGCATTCAATTATGTTTTGCTTGTTAGTGTTCTTGTTTGGCTTTATAGCCATCGTCAAAGGTTAAGAGGGCTTTCATTTTATCATTTCGCTGGTAACACTTACAAAATATCCATTTGAATCTGGAGGACTATCAGCTTGATTAGCATAGGTTTCTTAAATTTTAGAAATTTTCAAAAATTTTTAAATTTAAATTCAATATTAAATCGCATAGTGTACTGGGCCCTGAAAATAAAAAAAAATAAAATATAAAGACGACATGTGCTGTGCACCAGTCCATTGCATCTAAAGGTTAAGATATCAGAAAATCAATCTAATATTCTTTTTTACAATTTAGAGAAAAAAATCTGAATGCTTCTGCTTGGTTCATTTATTTTAAGGTGGCGGGTATTCAAGATTCGTTCTAAGGCAAAAATGTACATATTTCTTACATTTTCTCTATTATTGTGCGTTGCACTTTTTTACTACAATCTTACAAACTGACTTTGAAATACTGACCATAGCCCATTTAACCATTCAGCAGCTCAGGGCTTTTTGAAATAAAACTTTGTGTGCTTGCATTTTGTTTTGCTCAATGTTCTGTTACATCTATTCATACATACTTAATGAGATGAATAAATTTATGAATTTGACTCTGTGCAAAGAAAATAAAAATTGAAATATTTTTGTTTGGGTTTTTTTTTTGTTTTTTTTTTTTTGCGAAAAAATTTAACATATTTTTTTTTTTTTGTTTATTTTTCCAAGAAGAAATCGCATCTTCTCTTTACCTGATATATGTACTAACCCCTTAGCATAAAGTGGTAGTCGTAAGTTCGCGCTCATCAATGCTCTTTTCACTTCCAAGATTTAATTCTCTTACTGGATGAAAGAACTTTATTATGATCAAACTTTTCGATGATTTTCAGACTCTTATTATTGCTCTTCATTTACGAAATAAATAGTTGATGATGAAAAATGAAATGCGCTATAAGGCACTAAAAGTGGAATCGCCATAGAGTTTTAGAAGAGGCAAACAAAATTTGAAATGCTTTACGCTACGGAAATAAAATAAATATTACTTACTGTATATAGCAATTATTGTTGGACATCATTGGACTGTTGTGCCGAAGTGTTTGAAAGAATACAAAAAAAATTCTTCATAATTTATTAAAAACTATCGTCGTTTCAGGTCCAACGATAATGGACGTAAAAAAACCGCTGTTGAGATTAAAAATTAGTTCAACCCGGTTCGGTAACAGAGATAGTAATTAATACTATGGGGTGTAGAATAAAACTGCGACTGCTTCGTTTGAAAGCTGAATCATCATCATCTTTAAGCTAAACGAATCTGTATCAATTGTCACACTAAAGCATACCCAGCATAGTTTCTTCGAAATTCAAATGTCCCGGAAATTGTACTTTTCCGTACGAGCGATGAATAGTGGATGCGCTATGACATCCGAAGCCTAAATAATTATAATAGAGGGTATTCGAACGAATAACGTCGCCGGTAAGGCCGAATAAGTTTGATGGCCCAGCTGGCCGCGGCGTATTAAAGTTTCTTGCAATTAAGTTAAATTATCACTAAGGAAGAAATCATGATATGGTGAGCTTTTTGTAAGAAGGAGCTAGACTCCCTATATAGCAAAACTTGGGAAATGTTTGCACTTAAAACCTGGAATGTATTATCCGCCCAGGTGTTACTCCTTCCGATTGAGACAGGTTGTATATGATAGATTACTTATTGTCTGCTCGATCAGCGTTTCGAGTCTTATGACGACACCCAAATACTGTTTCTTTTTGACACAGCCTTAAAAGGCGCGACTTTGCCTGAAAGATGGGGAGAAGGGCAGTAGCTAAGGATGTATAATACTTTGCTACGCACAAAAAATCTCTCAAAACTTATTCCTACACAAAATGCAGTAACTAGATGGTATTGGAATGAACATAGACTTTGCTTTACTCATTTTGATTACTTAACGTCCAACACTGACTCTTTTTCATCAACCTTCTCAAGTTGTGTTCAATTCGAGGTCAAATTGAATCTGGCGAACATTTTGCCCACAATTACAAAATAGCAAAGAGTACAAGGCAGATGGATAATATGAATCTAGTCTTACTTTACGAAATTACGGGCTTTTATATCGCATGTGTTTTGTGGTACAGGACCGGCACACTATCAATCTAATGCAATTTCTTTTTGGCCCGCAACCAAAGATCGTACATCAGCTTGTCTTGGATATTAAGAACCTCAACAAAAGACGGCCACAATTTTTCTTCTGTTTTACTCTTGAAATGAATTAAACATGAAATAGATCTAAAACTAGATTTCATTATCAGTAAATTTCGACTTATACAATAAAAATACTGACATGATGTAGAAAGTCGAACAACATTGCCAAATAAATTAAGCCCTTTCCGCCTGTTATGAATAGACTTACTCAACTTAGTTGTGACCTAATAAAGTTATACGACTTCTTCTATTTTTGAATATCATAAGATTTAACGCCAAAAACTTTGCTACATTTTTTCATATTGTTATCGGCTTAGCGGTAAAATCAAAACATTATTAACATTATTATTATAAATAATAAAATAATCATAATATTTTTATATTAGAAAATTTCAATAAATATTTGCCTTACTGCCGCCTACAGCAGTTCGTTAATGCCTGTCATAAGTTGTTATCATTTTTACTCTGCAGTGCAAATATATATTATTTTCATATGGTGAATGTTGGTGAATGAATATTCAAAACCTCTATTAAGATTTATGTTTATTTACTTGGACTATCTGCATGACTCTGCATAAAATGATTGACTTCGTTGCAGCAAAATAAATGTTGATTATCATCTCATCTTCATTGACTTTGTTTTATATTTTATTTAATTAAGACTTAAAAGTACGGTATAATCTATACAACAAAAAGTATGAAATTTCATATTCATTCGCCTTCAAGCGAATATTTGATACCCTATTCCCTCGAGCAAATATAATATATATAAAAATAGAAAATCCATTCTTTAATTATGAGCTTGTTAACGGATCAATCAGTGTATCACTTTGATACTAAACTCTTAGACAATCTCGATAAGTATTTGTTTCATATGTTGATTTTATTAACAGCAATATTTTGAACTTTTTATACCCAAGACCGAAGGGAGAAGGAAGAAAGTGAATTTATTTCATCACAAAAAACGTTTGCAATGCCCAGAGGGAAGCTTCAGAAACCCCACAAAGCGTATATATGCTTGATCAGCCTCAAATTTCGAATCGATTTAAACATATCCGATTGTTGGTCTGTGCGACCTCTCTTCTGGCCGCAACAGCAAAGCTATCGGACTTTAAATATCGACTTTGTCAAAACATTGGAAGTTCTTGCACGCAGGTTGCCATTGAAAATTCGGTCAAATCGATCGAAGAACCTAGAGAGCCTAGAGTATTGCGTAAAGTGAGAACGCTATTCTCTTTCAAAACCAATCAAAAATTAGTATCTGATCTTTATTTGTAAACTAGAGAGAGATAAATGAATAAAAAGTTGACTACACATTCTATGAGCTTCGCTGTAGTACGCCTACCCAATATGATAGCATATCAAAAATTTAATTTTGTGCAGAAGCAGAAGCAGTAGCTTCCAAAATCCCATAAAGGAAATAAATTGCTTGACCATTTGCAGATTCGGAATACATGTCCGTGTGGTTGTCTGCCCATTTGTCCGCCTGCCCAACTAAATACAGTTCGCCCGTTCGCAAAAAAGATGAAGATATCGCTTCCAAACTTGCAAAATAGGTTTGAAAACGACCGAAACCGATCAAAGAATGGGCGGCCTACACAACCAAGACTGAGAACACGTTCGCTTTCCGTGTATCTCTTGCTCTCGTTGCTGATAAACTATAACAGATGTACGATAAAATTTCCACAAAATTATTCTACAAAAATAGGAAAAATCAGCCATGCCCATCTAAAAATATTATAGCATATGCAGTACATTTATTCTCTATTTCTCATTATTATTTCTTTTGTATTTTTTGTCTATTTCTAGATGATGGAACACGCTTGGCACAATTACAAGCTTTATGCATGGGGTAAAAACGAGTTGCGACCATTGACGCAACGAGGACATATAGGCAGCATATTTGGCGCAAGTGATTTAGGTGCCACGATTATTGATGGTCTCGACACTTTATATATTATGGGCTTGGAAACGGAATATAAAGAGGGACGAGATTGGATTGAACGAAAGTTTACTTTGGATAACGTTAGCGCGGAATTGTCGGTATTCGAAACGAATATACGTTTCATTGGAGGCCTTTTAACTATGTACGCGTTCACCGGCGATGCAATGTACAAAGAGAAAGCTCAACAAGTGGCTGATAAATTGCTGCCGGCCTTTCAGACGCCTACGGGTATACCGCATAGTTTGATAAATCCGAAAACTGGAATGAGCAAGAATTATGGTTGGGCTTCGGGCAGCAGCTCAATATTGTCTGAATTTGGAACTTTACATTTAGAGTTCAGCTATCTTAGCGACATTACTGGCAATCCATTATATAGGGAACGGGTACAAACCATACGGCAGATATTGAAGGAAATTGAAAAACCCAAAGGCTTGTATCCGAATTTCTTAAATCCTAAAACAGGCAAATGGGGACAATGTAAGTAGAATTAAATGGACCATTCGTCTCGATATTGTTAAAATTTTAACATAGTTTAGTCACCTTGATCTTCTTAAGTGTCAAAAAAAAAAAAAAAAAAAAAATGCTAACAAAAAAAGAAAAATTCAATATCTCTGCTTCTTATTGTATTCAAGTACATGCACTAAACCATACTGAACTAATACTTAGTGTTGAAATGAAAAAGTCGTATTTGCTCGCTATATTTTACGAAACCTGGATATGTTTGTCAATCTTTACGTGAATCCCGGGATCTATATGTCAACCGTTCGAATAAATTCGCGCTTTTTTTTTTCTTTAATGCAAAAAAGCGCTTATTTCAAAGGACTGGCAAACAATAATTCATTTTTCTTAGAAAATAAGATAAGAATTTATATTTCTTTCTGTGATCAAAATAGTTTTGAATATTTTTGAAGGAGGGACAAATCAAAATAATTCAAATATTATTTTAGTGCACATGTCTTTGGGCGCATTGGGTGACAGTTTCTATGAATACTTACTAAAAGCTTGGTTGCAGTCTGGTCAAGCTGATGAAGAGGCTCGACAGATGTTCGATGATGCCATGCTAGCCATTATCTCGCATATGGTGCGAACTAGTCGAAATGGTCTAACCTATGTATCAGATTTGAAATTCGAACGCTTGGAACATAAAATGGATCATTTAGCTTGTTTCGCAGGTAAGCTAAAACTCATTTTCAATCTATTCAATACAATCGTATAACGTGGCAAAATATAGGTGGTATTTTTGCCCTGGCTGCTAATACACGTCAAAGTGAAAACACTGAGAAATTTATGGAAATTGGCAAAGGCATCACCAATACTTGCCATGAAAGCTATATACGCTCCTCTACACGTCTAGGACCAGAGGCATTCCGGTGAGTGTGTTTTCGCTTAAGAAGAAGAAGTAGAAGAGCAAAAGAAAAAAAAAAAAAAAAAAAAAAATCAATCCAATTTCCGTGCACATGTAGGTTTGGAGAAGCTGCCGAGGCTCGTGCCTTGAAATCTAGTGAAAAATATTACATCCTAAGGCCTGAAACTGTGGAAAGTTATTTTGTTCTATGGCGTTTAACTCATGATCAAAAGTATCGAGATTGGGGTTGGGATGTGGTACTGGCGTTGGAAAAACATTGCCGCACCACTCACGGCTATTCGGGTATTAAAAATGTTTATCAGGAAGTGCCTCAAAAAGACGATGTGCAGCAAAGCTTCTTTTTGGCTGAAACTCTTAAGGTACGCATCAAAATTACTATTATCGTAATAAAATTTATTCATTATTTAAAAAGAAAAACCACGCCTCGTTCTACGTCACGTCAAAACTACAAAAAAAAAACAATGTAGGAAATTTATGTACGCCCCAAAAGAAAAAGTGAACATATGCACAAAAAAAAAAAAAAAAACGTTTTGTCCAATATGGACATTGTTTCATTGTAACTGGACTTAGAATAATTGTATCGGGCTTCATATCAGTAAAATATCTCTTGTAAGTGGCAAAAAGATTTGTTTTATCTATTGCGTGCGTAATTATAAGTAGATCACGATTCCTTGCTAACGGCGATAACATTTCTAATCCATATTCACCAAATTATCTTCCAATCCAATATATCCGCATTCTTCGGTGGTGATTATAGGAAAGTCATCAGTTAAAATCCAAAAAAGCTTACATCATTTTTCGACAATGTCGCTTGGACGAGCTTGCAAGAGAAAATACTTACTTCTTAAGTGGAATATATGCACTGGACGTTTGATCGTATTCAAGTTAAAAGTCTACGTCGACTTACTTTTGGTAGTTTAATGAGTAACTGTTTGAAACATGGCTACATGGTACATGTTTAATGAATTGTCGTAAATCAAATAAAAAACCAACTATGTACCCATAAGGTAAGGTATGCAACAGTAACTCTTAGTTAATAGCAAATATTAATCAGAAAGTCAGTGCGCAAATCTGTGTTCGCGGGCTCGAATCTCTAAGCAGTAAAGTTCACTTTGATCGTCGTTATAGTGAACGTTCAATCGGATTGGACACACACCCACTAGATTGCGGCCGCTTCTATCTCTCACTACTTTTTGGACAGTTACACATATAGGGATTGTGAATGCAATTTTGTTATGTTAATGCAATAGTTCACGGAGAAGCGTACGAAAATGATCAATTGAATGAAATGACGCAAATCGAGATCGTGGTCAAGATCAGTTATTTCACGTGGCGACAATTTGAGAATTTCATTTATTTTTTTAGTATTTATATTTATTATTTTCTGATGACTCGCTGTTGCCGTTAGACGAATGGGTCTTTAACACGGAGGCTCATCCACTACCCATTAAAGGCGCAAATGTTTATTATCGCCCAGCGTTATCGGTATCAGGCGATGCGACAAATGCCTCCTAAGAACAAAACCAAAACATTAGTAGATATTGAATTTATTTATAAGTTTATTGTATATTTTTACATCTCTTCAATCTCTTTCTCCCCCTCTTTGTAGCTGACCAATCAAAAAGAAAAGAAGAAGAAATTGAAAACAAATTTCGTTCTTCTGTCACTCGTAATGTAATCTCAGTTTTAATTTTAAGCACTTATATAATATTCAGGACTTTTAGCTACATCAGTCAAAAACGTATCGGCTGAGACTTTATTGTTGTATACAATACTTCGTGTTAACTGTTTTAACTTTTCTCATCGTCGATTTATTTGTGCATTTATTTCTTTTACGATTTGATCAAATTCGCAAAAATATTACAATTTAAATGTTTCTTCGGCAATTAGATGCAATAGCACGATTTACCATATCCCGCTCCGATAAGATGCATGTGGCTTAAGCATGCTTTTGCGCATTGGTTTGCCATAAATTAGAAATACAGCTATCACGTTACAAGTCGTTACGTTTTTGATTAATCGAGCTAATAAACAGTTAACTGAAATTGTTTTGCACACGTACACCCAAACAGCACTACATATAGCGGAATTGTTGCCTTTTACTTATTGATATTATAATCTGTTTACTTTACTCCAACGAGCATTGTGCATTCCAGTACGAGAATAGGTCCCCGTAATAACTCGTAATTCGCAATAAGTTTTTTTTAAAGCTAATAATAATCGCTACCCTAAGCATTTCTCTCTCTCTCTCTCTCTCTTTTTTTTTTTTTTTAACCTTTCTATCTATTTGTCCTATAGTATCGGAAGTATGACTACTAAATCTCCAGTAATTTTGATAATGGGGTTAAGTTGAAAGAAGATTTGCTTATTTTTTTACTCTTCTGCATTCTATTGCATTCTATGCATCTAAACCCTTTGTGAATTGGTGTAACCTAACAAAGTCTGACAGTGCATACAACTTCCATAATTTTCAATTATGTTAAACGATTTTTCATGAAGGATCGCGATATATTTTAATTAGAAAGGCGCGGGCGCGGGCACGCGCACTCGCACTCGCACTCGCTTACTGCCATGTCGCCTATAGATAAAATGATTATGAAATTTAATTAAATTCAATCTTAGCTTAATAATCGCCAAGGTTAATTTGCATTTTCTTAAGACAAGCTTACTCGTTGCCCTATACATCACAGTGGTCAACTTTTCATCCTTTTATTTCGATTTGTTGTTGCCTTCTTCTTAATCATACCTACCTAGTTAGTTAGTTAGCCTTAATCGAATATGTGGAAAAGTAAGTAGTAGTAGTATGCGTCGATCAGTGTCGATATGTTCTAACTTGTAAAGTCATGTCATATTTGCCTAGCTGTCATCTGTCATCTGTCATCTGTCATTTACTTATTTAACCTGTAGCCGTTCAGATTCTACATATAAAACACTTGTATTTACATTTTACTCTCTATCGTATTTTTATTTTTATGATAAACATAATATAATAAGATGATCTAAATCTTGCTGTCATTACTCTTAAGATACTATTTCGACAATTAAAATAATAATAATTATATTGAATTATATGTAATTTTGCAATGTATTGATAATTAATATTGAGTGTAAATAAGATTATATATTAATTTTGACAAAAACTTTTGAATATTTTTTTTTTTTTTTTTTTTTTTTTGCAAATTTCTTGAATCGGTCGGTAGCAGATTGTTTTGCTTTATTTCTAACAAAAGTAAAATGTTTTATGTCGATGTGTGTGTATGCTTGGAGCTAAAAAGAGATTTTATTTCGAGTATTATCG
This sequence comes from Glossina fuscipes, assembly GCF_014805625.2. Lineage (NCBI taxonomy): Eukaryota > Metazoa > Arthropoda > Insecta > Diptera > Glossinidae > Glossina > Glossina fuscipes. The sequence goes on along the minus strand of NW_023998414.1, from coordinate 12,212,567 downwards.
TTCGATGTACAAATTCTTTTGATCATTTTTGTTGTTTATTGTTGTTATCACTTTGTATCTTTATATACCTTAAGATGTAACTCCCATCAAATTTGGGTTTATTTATTCATACTATGATCCAAGCATCTGAATAACATGCATACCATTCACAATGCAAACAAACTGTTTATTATGTGCCTACCTTTACATTATTGGAAAATATATGGTAATTAAATCATAATGCTGTTGTTCTGAAGTCTATATATATATATATATATATATATATAT
>NW_023998414.1:12161372-12212290 GCF_014805625.2 Glossina fuscipes | reverse complement strand
ATATTTTTATTTTAAATAAATCTCTCCTTTTTTGTCAGCACAAAATTACTTTTAATAGATTTGAAAATTTAAATTTAAATTTTGCTTAAAAAACTAAAAAAGAAAAAAAATAAAAAAATTATGAAAAGTGAAAGGAAAATAATTTAATGGAACTTATAGAAAAATTATTCTCTTATTATTATATATTATTAAGGATTTTAATAAAACGAAAAACGCAAAAGAGAGATTTTGAATGGGGGAACTACTCGTTTTATTGAAAAGAACGAAAATAAGGAAGAAATATTGTTTTTTAATAACAATAGGAAGAGCAAAGGACATTGTTTTATATACCCATCAACACAAGTTAATCTTGTCTTATAGCTCCGCATAAAGATTCATAAGTAAAATGTTTAAAAAAAATTCATTTTTGTTTTTTTATGATGGGAAAGGCGTATACGTTGACCGTCTATTTATGGCTACAACAACATGATGCTCCCAAGGTACTTATTTGCCTTTAAAAAGAATTGAAAGGAAAAACAGATTGAAGAAACACAAGGAGGGAGTACAACCATTGAAAAAAAGCTACATAGCCCATAAAGTGCTTACATCGTCGATTAGCTGATCTAATGTCGTTCCGTCCATTTGCCTGTTGTGGAATTTCCAAACGCTGCAAATAGCGTGACAAATGGCAACTTGACTATAATCTTTCTAATAAGTTCGTCTGCTTAGGATATTTTCAAAAAAGACATTGGGTGAGAGAGAGAGCGGGAGGGAGGGAGAAATAAACACAAAACAAAAAACAAAATTTTTAAAAAATGATAGTAAAATTTGTTACAAATTTTCGATGTAAATATAAAATCTCGATCAGATCTTAATCAGATACATATACTTGTGCTGATGGGTATCATAGGTTCGTTCTAAAGCGAATATAATAATATCTTACGCATTTTAATGTGAAAGATGGTTTGAAATACAGAAAAATTAATAAACAATTAAAATGTTATTTTTTTATATATGTAAAACAAAATATATGAACGAAAAGCTTTATAATAACAAAAATCATAAAAAGAAAAGCAAATTGAATTTTATAGTCAATGAAAACGAGAAATGCATAAAAAAATAAATGAATAAAACTTCAAAATACAAGAATTTGTTAATTTATTGTGAAAAGAAAACGAAGAATAAAAACAAAAAAAAAAAAAAGGAAAAAAAACGATATTACATGTAAATTTTTTTATTCATACTTAACGAATAGATTTGTATATATGCTTTAGTTAACAATAAAACCTTAATAAGAAATAATAATAAATAATAATAAATAATGATAATAGTAATAATAATAACAATAATAATAAATGATAATAAATAAATAGTGAAGAATAGTAATTTTATGATATTAGTGGGCATATATATTTACGTATACGTATATATATATAGAAAAATATTTAAAATTAAATTTAAATTGAAATGAAATATGATAACAATTTATTCATTTAAGTTAATATATATAACTCATACCACTACTATATCCTTCCCAACACCATGCGAATATATCAAAAAATGTATATCAATCCAACTGTATTTGATACGTGAAAATATGATATTAAAGATAAAATCATTTTCTTTTTCATTTATTGTTTTTGTTTTTTTTATTTTATTTTTTTTTTCTTTAACATATAATTTAAAATGTATGCATCAATAGTTTTCTTAGTTCAAATATTTAATATAAAAAATTTTATTAAATGAAATATATATGTAATCCTTATAAAAATAAATATTTTTAAAAACAAATTTTTAAGCAAAATTTAAACGAAAAAAAAAAAAACATAAAAACAAAAAAAAAATACAAATTGTTTTTTAAGATTTAAATATTTATTTAAAAAAAAAAAAACAACAAAAAAAAGAAAAGAAAATCTATTAAAATGAACACGCAAGTATATGCATACCATTCGATAAGAATATTATTACAATTAAATAAAAAAAAATTATTCAAATAAGTAAAGTAAAAATCATAAATTATTTAATGTATTTAATTTATTTAAAGTTACAAATAAATAAAATTTTATATTATAATAAATATGGTATACACAAACAAAAACATACACACAAGCGCGCACATACACACATATATATATATATATATATATATATATGCGTGTGTGGTAAAGATTTCGTAAAACATATTTAGTCTTTGAAGATCAAACTTGAGAATATATTTATTGTTATCGAAAACTAACGTGAGATATTAAACGGATTCCTTTGACTGATAAGTTTTTTTGAATTTTTCTGGCAAATTCCTTTCTTGAATCGGTAATTTGCTCTGAGGGAAAGAGAGGCCGTATATTCACATTTACCGATCGGATTTTTCCGATTTACCTTAAAATATGATAAGCTGTAACGCGCCACTCAGGTTGATATCTTGAGCTACGATTTCTAATCTCTGACGACGATTTTTCAACATTATTACTTATACTCTTCAGTGGTCGAGACATTTTCCAATTATACATCATTTCTTTTGATACCACATTCCATTCAATATATTACTAATCTCCAGGTGACAATGGGCGTACCAGAGTTAGCCAAGCACTATCAAGTTGCACTGAGTGCATGATATCTAAGCTTAAAATCGGTTGCCTATTATCAACTTTTAGAACCGTCTGCATGGTCGAATGTTAACCTCCTTGCATTTGTTGTGACGATAGCGTAAATGATCAACAGATGAAATCGTGTCTAAGCACCACAGTCACTTTTGTCTAATCCATAGCAACCGATAAGAAAAACAAAGCTGTTGTGTTTATCGACAAACGAAAAAAAAAAAAAAAAACTATTACTTAGAAGCATTTTAAGATAAAATTGAAGAATTTCACAACGGCTTTCGCGTAAGTAAGACAGCTAGCTACACGGTCAACATCGAATTCAAAGTTCCATGAACGGGAAATTTGATGCAAGATTTGAGTACCGTCATTTGTGCGATTAAGTGTTGACAAGTGCGCGCAAGTGCATAAAAGTGCCCTCACTAAAGCATCTGTCGGAGTAGGAATGAAGCGGAGCGCAACATCCTATACGTAAAATGCAGCAATTGTCAAGCAAAAAAAAAAAAAACTTGAAAGAAAGGGAATAAGAAAGAATATTTAAACAGACCAGTTTATTTTTATAATCCTGAAGGGCAACGAAGAGAGACGGAGAGAGAAAGAAAGGTGCAGAATCATCAAAAATGATCAAAAATTTAGTGTAATGGAAAAGCATGTTTACAACGCATTTGAGGTCGATAAACGTGTTTTTGTCGAAACACGATTATTCGAAACGGCTTGTCACGCAACTCCTACAATTTTCGTTCGAATTATTCGCTATAGCGAAATAACCTGCTGTAGCACACAATAAACTTTTTCAAATAATCAGCAATCATTTTATGAAAATGTTTGCAACCCTCAATAGCGAGCATCAGAGACACCACAAAGCAAATATATTCTTGGGCAGCATCAAATTCTGAAGCGATTTAAGCATATCAGTCCGTCCGTCCGTCTGTATAATGGCTGTTGCAAACATTCTCTTGGCTATCGATCGACTTTACATTTGACAGAAATGTTGGACGTTCTCGCACACAGGTTGAAGTGTGGAAAATGGGGGAGCAAATTGGTCGATGGACACGCTCACAGCACCACTTCAACTGAGAATACCTCTGCTTTTAAAAAGTAATAAAAAATTGTGTTTTCACTCATTACACTCATAAGCTACAGCGGACTAACTTGCAAGTAGTAGTTCTGTAGGCAATGGCGTAGTAAAAAAAAATCAGTCACGCCTATTTAATTTTATAGTTTCATAATTTCACTATTTTTCAAAATTAACTATATGAATTTTTGGCCAGTTGCAGTTTCAGAGTGCGTGCACCTAAGCATATGCGTCCATTCATCGGGTCCAAAGTTTTCAAAGAACATTATTGCAGCGCCCACATGAACAAACTTATTTTCCGCGTTGTTTGCTTGCTGCTCGTAAAGTAAATATTAAAAGAAAACGAAATCATTTGGCTTTAGATGCTTTTGTGCATTTTCGCAAAATTATTTAAAACATCGGTCGTCTTTATCACTGCTGCAGTGTTATCGCGATTCACGTGGAGAAGCCGAATGCATTTTCGATTGTTCTCCTTTCCTTAGATAACCTTTTATTGACAGTTTCCTTGTCTTGGGATAATAGAATCCCCATTAGGTTGTCCCGTAGAGGAAATACTGTGTCGCTTACAAAATACTATGGAAACTCGATATTAGTGTTTTGTGATAACTTTCAGCCAGCTTGGACTTTGGATTAAATGTCCCGTAAATTTCGAATGACACATAATGCCATCGCCACTTTGGAACGCGGTACGCCAATGCCAATGTCAATGGCCGTAAAAATTGTAATTCGTGTCGCACACTGCTAGCAGATGTATTGAGTACGCGTTTGAAGGAACGAAAATATTACAAGATGTTTGTCATGTTTCACAATAATCTGCGCTTATCAACATATATACGGTCTATACGACGATTTCGTTAATATATTCTCCGTCAAATTTAAAAGATGATCAAACATTTCAGAAAATTTACAAACATTTTGCTCGACGTCGATATAATACAGGCAATCGAATCCGATAACAAATAATCCATCGATATCTCGTTTTTTATATAAGGATCTTAACCGCCATCGCCCACTACCCATTTCCTTTTATCGCTCAAATGTTTCTCTATAAATCTGTTAAAGTTTGCTGACTAATTTTAAATATTATATAATTAACTAGAATGGGAACCTACCAGCCAGGAATAATTAAGATTGGCTTGTGTTTCCAAAAAAGCACTTCTTTCCTTTTCTTTTGGGCTTCACTTTCAAATGTCAGATCCTAACAAAATGTTTCCCTTTATTCATTTTGTAGGCAAACAAAACAAATGTGAAGCGAGACAAGATGTAATATAATTATGAATTTTATGTTCTCATTGAATATGAACATCTACATATATTTATGGTTTCATACACGATGCGTCCAGACTAATAACATGAGATAATTCGTTGACATAACTGAAAGAAATCCAATATTGAGCTAAATTAATGCATAATAAGTATGTTCATAGTATATATAATAAATTCAAATATGTTCAAATAAAAAGAAAATACTGACAATATAGAGATTCATGTATGGCACGAACAATTAGCGTAAGATTCCACGCATTATTAAAGCAAGGCTTAAGTATGATAATAAAATTAAAATACTAATAATAATAATAATAATGATAAAGACCAAAGTCCCAGTTGGGGTAGTAGTGGGATGGTCGCTTCCTTAGAATATGAAGATCGTCTTTTCTTGTTATTACAAGTTTGACAAGTGAAGCATACCTATAATTATGCGAATTCCGATCTGCTTAGGCAAACATTTAAATAATATCTAAGTAAGTTAAACCCGCATATCGGCACTCTTTAAATAGTATCGTATCAACTCTCCTATCTTGCCTATGTCGGGCATAAGTTAACTTTAAAGACTGCATATAATTCCCTAATTTAGATTTTGGGCACAAGCATTGATAGATCAGATCATTCATTAACCATATGTTTCTGGCATGTAACCCTTAAAAGCCGGTCTCATCTTTTTGCGCTTCTTTTGTATTCTGCAGTTTAAATAACATAAATGTAGAGACTACGAAAGCATGACATATTTATTATTTATTCTTCAGGACATCACTGATCATTTTTATTCTAACAGCAAAAGATTATGTAACGGCATAAAGGGAAAAATTCTTAAAAATTGCAAGAAAATATAAAAGAAAAGTGCACATAAAGTGGAAAATAAGCGAGGATAGGTCTACAAAAAAAAAAAAAAAAAATTAATTTTTTTTATTATTAATTTTTTTTTATTAATCTTATTGTTATTATACCCATCATCAAAGGATGGGGGTACACTAATTTTGTCATAATGTTTACAACATCCAAACGCAAGCTTTTAAGACCCTATAAAGTATGTATACATATATATATATTCTTGATCTGTGTGAAATTCTGAATCGATTAGGCCATGTCGGTCCATCTGTGGTGTGTGTTTTTGGCAATCTCCTGGTCGCAAAGACGAAGATATCGACTTCAAATTTGATAGAAAAATTGAAAGCTTTTGCACACAGGTTGATATCCAGAATGCACCAAATTGGTCAGAGCAGTGGAACATAAACTGAACGCAACTCTGTTTTTCTTTAGTAAAATTGGTGGGTTTTTGCTCATTACTCAGAAATTAAAAAACATAAAAGTCTCCAATTTTCTACATTTACTTCGCGAAACACTCTATTTCTTACATGCAAAAATGGGAAAAATCGGCCATGCCCACACAAAGTGACAAACGATTAAACTTTCTGATCATTAATGTTTATGCAAGACAGAATGTTTAAAATTATTTTGTACATTTGTCGAACGGAAATATATCATCAGCCTAGAAATGGATTAATTTTACAATAAATATACTAGGCACGACGACCTGGTCGATTAATATATATATTTTTGAACAATACCGCCGATATGGGTAACAAATAAAAAAACTTGGAGGGTAGAATGCGACTAGAATGCTCAACATGTTAATTCGACATTAATTACGACGGACGCCACCACGTGAGTTTTTCTTAAGATTCCTTTCTTTTAATGAACAAAAAGGGGAAAGATAAATTTTATTCCGTTCACTTTTTTTTTAATCATAAATTCGGAGAGCGAGCAACACCGAAGCGGAATATTCATAGCCATACAGTTTTATTGTGCATATGTGTGTATATGTATTAACAACTGCTTTATACCGACGTGAATTGAACAAGTTGAACGATGCAAAAAAGACCAGCAATAGCGGTTAATAGCCACAAATTCATTCTCTTCCATGGCAACGTTCGGCTACATGTTGCCAGAGTTGTCAAGGATACACTGTTGTAGCGCGAATGGGAAGTTCTGCCGCGCCCACCTCACCAAAAATAGCGCCTTCTATTTACCATTTGTTCAAATCAATGCAGCATGTTGTAGGAAAATGACGGAAAATATTTTGATTAACATATATCGTACCAGTGCATGCAATCACCTTACACATAATATTTATAATCACGATTGGTAATTAATTTTATAACCGTTTTAACGACTACAATGGCAGAATAGGTGATTTGTTAATTTGTTTATTATGATCGGTTGCCAGGTTTTTTCCACACGTTCCAGAAGATGCAACGTGTGTATTAAGCTAATAGAAAAATTGATTTACTGAAAAATTGACAATAGTGTGTAGAAGTGACAGTTGCGTTTTAGACCTCGGTGCGTATTAATTAATACAAGCCCATAGTTTGTGAGATCGCTTCGTTGAACTTTTTAAGATTGATTAAAAATACCAAAGTATCGAAAAAAAGAAAACACGACATCCATTGCCCATTGTTCATTTTAATTCAGCAGTGACAGAACTTTCTTTACTTATATTAATAGCCTCTGATGTCTCCCTTTATCTTAATTTAACAGTCTTTGATAACCATCCGGTGAACTTAAGCGGTGTTGTCAGCGTTCAGCCTTCCCCACATCACCCATCGTCACACAAACTGATACGACCACATTTCAATTCGTCTATCTCAAAATCTTCAAAATCTTCATCGTCGCAATTGTGACAGAAAATCAACATACACAGCATACCAGTTTGTCTTCAACTAATTTAGGCGCATTGCCTTCCGGCGGGTGTTACGATTTTTCATATAAGAAGTAATTAAAGCATACGGTAAAAATTTGTACAAGAAAAATATAGATTGTTTGTCATGTAGAAATACATTAATATTCAAAATCGATTCTACATAGTTTCACTAATTTTAAAATTATTATTATATGAAATATTTATTGCTATTTTCATTTTTTTTTTTTTTTTAAATAAATGTAATGGTGTTTTAACAACAATTTAATAATCTTTACTTCTTACGAGTTACGTACGCTTTCATATATATATTGTGGAAAATATCGCTTGCACAAGATCAGATTTGTCAAATATTTTCTAAATAGAATATTTTTATTTATTCCCGTAGACCCACGCGAATCAAATGGACGAATAAACGTAATCAAATTAATGTTACTTCCACAAGCATAGAAAAATCGTTGGGATTTTTAGAAACCTGGTTGAAATTGCAGCCATTTATTTTCTGCCCCAAAACAAAATACTTTCCCTCTGTCCTACGTACATGCACGTACATGCTTCTTGTTTTTGGAATTAACAATTTTATGGTTTTGAAAAATTTTTATGAAAATACGTTTTTTTGTTGGTCTACCGCTCGTGCTATAGACGCTGTTATTTCAGCTTTGACAAGCATTTTGGAGGCTGCTGGCACTCTTTTTAGATCAGAAACTAAAGATAATAGAAACATTCGATCTTCGTCTTGATTGTAATAATCGTTTTGTGACTCCAAACGTTGTCGTTTTTCGATATTACTTAAATATGTTAATATTTGACTTTGTACATCGGTGTCATAATTGCCAGTATTATCGTTTTCAAAGTTCGAACGTTTTCGAGAATTGCTGCTATTTTCATTATCAGGATTATTAGTTTCATTATCATCGTTACCCTCATTATAGGGCTCTAAATTTTCATCAGTGACCTTACAACTACGCGGGCTAGAACTAAGAAATTCACATTCTTCTGGAATATTCGAATCATTTTCGTCGGTTTGCTGCATTTCATTTTGATATTCAGGCGCTGAAGACGTCACTTCATTTAAATGGGTATTATCAACTTCGAAATCTATTCTCTGAGTGGCCTCCGTTATGCTAAGGTTATTATCAAAATGATTATCATCGGATGTTAAATCGATGCAGTTTTCAAATTCATTTTCATCATCATCATCTAGGAGTACATTGGGATTGGAAGTATTTTTTTGCAAGCCTAATTCTTGGGCCAATCTAAGAATATTAGAATTGTTGTATTTAGAAATGAAACTATTCAATGTTAATGCACAATGCAAACGCACCTCGTACAACTCGGCGAATTGATGAAAGGTATTAAAAATTCAAGCTGTGCCAAGAGAGTGCCCTCTTTTTTTCGCGTATAATTTTCTACACTTTTTATATTTCGTATTTTGCAAGTAACATCATCTCGAAGTTTTTTCCAACGCTGTCGGACGCACATACCTGCAAAATCTCTAAATACATTGCTGAATGGTAAGTGGTGTTGAATTTATAACTCACGTATTTGGTCTCGTAGATAATCACTACAATTTATGTAGTGTGGAAACAACTCCAGAGCAACCTTTTCCCATCCATGTTCTCTTAGTTTGATATTGGTGTATCCGTTTGCTGCTCGGTTGTACAGGATTTCATGTTTACGGACCGCATTGATTAAGTCAAGAGAGTTTACGATGTTTATATTTGCCGATGGTCTTTGGGTGGTATTATGCATTTTTCTATTTTATTTTAATCAAAAATTCTAAATGCGAGCAACAGAACAGAACAGCCAATTATTTATTCCTCTTTTTTATTTAACGATTATTTTTCCGCTTTTGCATGAAAGCGGTAACGAGTCATGTCACCATCCACGACGATGCCAGATGGGCTGTCAATGCCTTAGCAAAAGGACAATCAAGCCGCGCTTTGTTTTCAGGTTGGGGAATACAAATTAAACATATGGACAACAAAGTAAAAGAAACACAATAAACTAAAAAAATTAATAAAATAAAATAGAGGTGAATAAAATGAATTAATGTAATATAACATGAAATATAAAATTAGATGAATAATTTTTAAATTTGATAAAAGTCGTTTTTATTATTTCTTCTTTCTCTTTTTTTGCTTCATTTGTTACCATGCATACAAAACCATATGATTTGCAAATTCCATATTGTTCCACAGGAAAAATGTAAAGAAAAACATAGTTTTACAACCAGCAATGAAGAAATCAACGTAAATGTAAACAACAAACTTATAAAAAGTTTGCAAGCAAGTTTGTTTATTGATTAATGATAAAGAAGATTGATGAGATATATGCAGATATAGATACATATATTATATTAGATATATTTTTCTGCGATAATTGTTCCATAATTTGGAAACTACCACTTCTCACTCTTTAAAAAACGATTTGGTTAATATAATATATAAATATAATAATAACTTTAAAATTAGCTTGGTGAGACCAATGCTTGAATACGCCTCAGTTGTATGGTCTCTTTTCCTGAGGAATTCGAGTTAAGATCTGCTGCTCTCTCTGCTTACTCCTAAAAATATATTTTGCTTTTACTAGCCTTATTCCCGTTAAAGTAAATAAGACCATTGACTCGCCGGCGCTATTAGCCGGATTAAGCTTCAATGTTCCTAATCGTTTTTCTCGAAAGTTTATTTTCATAGAACTCAGTTAAGGTATATATAAGTAAATAGTATAAGATTTATTTTTGACAGTCAATCTAATTCGGTTGTTGGTTTATGCCATTTGAATTTCATGTATAAATAAACAAAATGGATAAATAAATAAATAAAAATATTTAGAGACCTATGCAACACTCACCAGACTGGAGTTCAAAGATAAGCTACATATTTAAGTTTACAAAATTTTTAGTTACGACGCCATCTTAAATTCTCGACCTCCTTCAGTGCTCGGGTTTTAAAAGTAGCGATATCTAATTTCGAAATGCATTAAAATGGCATTTACATATATATAAAATCTTCAAGTCTCAATCGATGACATTTAATGTAAGATTAATCCCTTTGTAGATCATTTATTAAAAATAAAGAGCATACGCGTTTTCCCTCCATATGCTTGGCATATAAGCTTCCAAAGTCTTACAACTTTTTTACTTGTTTTTAATTGGAGATAAGCGATTAGTGTGTACGCATATATACACAATCTAAAACATGTAGTGCAACGAACTCGAAGTGCTCTTCAAGTATCGTATGCAAAAAGTAGTTGTGCAACGTAAGGAATTTTTATTCATCTTAGGACGAATTCTTGATACTCATCATTTCGCACTTACACATATACATTAGGAGGTACTTTTTTGTGATCGTGACAGTGCGGCATTTTTACTTTAACTTTTTGATCATATTGAAAATATTTCTGCAGCAAATATCTCTTGTCGAGGCCGTGACTGTATGACCGTAAACTAAGGATTTATATGCCAGGGTTTAGCTTTTTGCTTCAATTTTTTGCGCGAAGAGATAAGAAGGCAAGAGTAAACCAGTTTGGGATTCTACACAAGTCAAAAATGTGTACCAGATGTTTGATGCGAAATTTTTGGTGTTGTTTCAGTAATCAAAAAAAAAAATAAAAATAAAAAAATATATGTACATATGTACATATATGAAAATAGTCTATGATTATGGGCTGATTTAATCTAAATTTACATATTACAAATTATTATGTAAATAAATTTTAGATCAGTATATATCAATATTTTTAATTTTGTACTTTCCATTTTATTGTTTCAGGTTTTGAGTAATAGTGGGCACTTTTCATTCATTTTCAATCCTGATCTGCGGTAAACGTAGCAAATTTCAATTTTCTACTAACATATGAAACTTAACACGCCTCCATAATTATAAGTAATAACTTATTTATAAAGCAATGTATGACTAAGTGTATATTTAGTAAGTTTGCGGCTTTAAAAAAAGAGACAACCACATTAACCACGACCCCACCAAATTTTTAAAATTAATTTATTTAAAAAGACAAAAGAACGTATTTTTCAACAAGATGCCTTTTCCTATTACTATACCCAAGCAAATGCCCTGTCCTCACTGGAATCATTTCCCCGTATCTAGCGAAACGGGAAGTAATTCAATTTCGAAGTCGCCAAAAGTTCCACCACCATATTGCAAACTTTGCCAGGTGGCAAACAAAACAAAGACATATTCCTGAACGCGCTAAAATTGGAAATGCATAACTTCGAGAAGATATTTTTGTTCTTTTTTTTTTTATCCGTTCACATTATCAACGAAAAATACTATGTCAGTTATTAGAATAGTTAAGGCAATGAAAGTTAAAAAATATATTTTAAAAAAATTTGAAAAAAACTTTCATTTCACATTTAATATATTAAATTCACAAATAAATTGCACAAAATCCACTATCAGAGAGCATGACCAGAGTAAGTGTTTATAATAATCCGTAATGCGTTTCGTAGACTACTCAAGATATACATTTTATTTTATTCATTGCGCGACTTCAAGTTGACTGAACAGACTCATATTTTTTTTAATTTTTTTTTTTGGGAAAAAGTGAAGTAAAAAGTGAAATCTTGACAAATATCGAACACATCATATAGCATACAAGTGATGCCAGTCAATAAAATCTGAAAATCGCTTGAGGGTCCGCGGATAAGGAATTGAAAGTATTCGTTGAACGAGGAATGGAATTTTTTAAGCAACCTCATAAATTCGCAGGCTAAGGCGGACATTAAATTGAATTTTAGAGTGTGCATGTTATTAACTAGCTGTATATGCTCTTTTGTCAAATTAGGCCTTATTAGTGCGAAGAACTCCTATCCATAAAAAAAAAAAAAAAATCTCTGACTTTTATATATATTTCTTAAATGGTAGATCTCAGAATTTCGTTGAAAGACGCATAGTCTTATTACTATTCGTTCGCCTCTTCGCGAACATATCGTATCAGTAACCCTATTAGATCAAGAATGTATTAATTATGCAGCTGCCAATGCATGAGCTTAACTAAAGGAACTTGAGAAAAGTTTAGAATTTTCTTAGAAATGTTGTGATGCTTTATTCTGTAATAAGATAAAAGAGAACATATATATGTATATATAAATATATATATATATATATATATATATATATTTTGTTTTTGAGACAATACATAACCTAGTATGGACCTTTACTAACTCTTTTTTCACTTATTGAGCAAAGAATTTTGCTTTCTAGGGCTTTCTCAATTAATATTCATCTCTAAACGGCTAGTGGTGCAAGGCTTTTTTGTTACGGGACCATTTTGAGTGTAAGCTTTATCTAACATTTCTAGCAAAGTACGTTGTTTAAATTTTGGTTTTGCAAGCGGTCCTGCGCCAGCGCGACTATTGTAATCGTTTTCATCATCTTTATCATTGCTTTTGACCCTTTCAGTTTTTGTTGCTAACTGTTCGCTTACTTTATTGGCAGCAGCTATTAATACTGCCTCAGTCTCGCTATCACTTGTTAGACTAGCACCGTTATGAAGATAAGTGTTCTGACGGTGTTCCAACTCCCTCCTCGTTGAAGTTGTAGCCGAAACATCCGGCAGGCTGTGCTAAAGTTAAGTGACAAAATACATCTTAGCATAATCCAGTTAAATTTTGTTTTTTTCATTTATACCTTTAGGCGGTTGAGTTCCGTATAAAGGTACCTGTACAGTTCTTTGGTTTCCAATTGGTGACCATAAAACTTTCTTAAAACATTCCATAGATCTTTAACAAGTACGTTATTTTCAATGAAGTATGTATGCATTTTATGTACTTGATCGCGTAACTCGATATTGCCAAATGTAAAGTATACCAATGGCCTAGAAGTAACAGTGCAGACCATCAGCTGCAGCAATGCTTTAAGAGTGGCCTCTCCTCCAAATGCACCACAGCCCCAATTGCCAGATGCTACTCCGGGAGCAGGTGTACTAAGCGAATGAAAGAAACCAACATAAGCCTTATTCAGTTCTCTTAGCATTAACTCCTCCCGATACTGATGATTGGATTCCATAAAGGCCAAAGCATCTATGGCTACAATGTGCGTCATACGTCGCCGCGAATTGTCTCGCGGTGTACAATCTTGATGATTACTATCCCAAAGAAATGAGCGGGCATAACCAGTATAGTTGCTGTATCGTTCACATCCCACCATTACTAAAGCTTCTGTTGGCCGTAAGACTTCTGTAAACAGTTTAGAAATCAAAAGCTCCGGACATATAACAAATCGTATTTCCTCTTGCACACAACCGGTGCTCAAAACACCACCGCCCAGATATTTATTAGCGAAATCGACTTGTAGTAAGCCAAAGCCTTGATCCTCAATTGTACCGTCGCTGGTGATGTGCAACGGCGTTACTCCCAAAGGTATTAAACATTCTGACCAGTTTGGCATTTCACTATGATGCATGAAGCGGCGTTCGAATGTTACGCAACCCGTTGGTACATTCGAGCGATCTTGCTCTTTAGGGCAAACCCGTCGAAAATAATGGCAGATGCATTTGATCTTTTCCATAACTCTAGCCTCCGTTGATTGAAACAGTCGATTAAAATTGATATCGGGAAATGTACTGTATTCGGACTTCTTTTTCATTGTATTACGTCGCGGAAATGTACAAAGAAAAGCATTGGCCAAGAGGCAGGAGACTTGCTCCTGGGATAGAGTTAAAGCTTGACATTTACCTTGCTTTAATAAGGGTATGGGTGCTTGGACCAGTTCCGGTAGTCGCAATGCTAACCGAATAATACGCGGTAACAATTCTTCAAAAAATGCCTCAGCTTCGGTTTCATCTAATTCTTCGCCGAAAAGTTTATGCAAAGCGCGAAACTCCCATTGGTCTTTATATTTAGTATTATAGGACAATATGGCTGTCTGCAATTCTTGGCTTGTGTTGATAGGTCGTAATAAAGCTTTTTCTATCATTTCCCAGCGATTTTCAATGCTTGACGAACCGTCATCTGCTACAACCGGATATTGACTTTTCTCTGAACAGGGTAATCGCACATGATGGGCGTCCCATTTTGGATGACCCTTTAACGGTTTAGGTGCTGCATTATCATCTTCCTTAATTGGATAATGATAAAGAACGGTGTGATTTTCTGACGGTTTTACCGGCGCCACATGATCTAATTCAAATGGACTAAGATTCCGGTAAATTTCGTCTATACTGCAACCACGCCAATTAGGTCCCCCCGCTTCACTATCTGCTTTAAATATTACGAAATTATTTTAATTTTTATATATCGTCGAAATGGTTTTACCTTCTTTATTCATATCACTTTGTGACTCCTCGCCATCACCACTCATTCTGCCGCACTTGATGGTGGCCACTGTTATCTTTCTGCAATTGAATGCAGATTCCAATAAAATTTTCTGGAATTTTAGTAAAATTTTGTTGTTTTTAATAGAAAAATAGAAAAATTGATTGATGGAATGCGAGCGACTTGTACAAAAAACACAATAGTCGCTCATTAAAAATGCCAAAACATTTGGCAACTTCGATACGTGTAGTTAACAATTATGTTAAGCAAACATTTGAAACGAACCGGTCATTTTATCTGAATGGGTGAAAAGAGGAAATTTTCCTCAGATTCATGCATTAGTTTGCATTTTGAATGGAACGTGTTATAGATATAAATTTTTATTATTATTGTTAGCCGGGAATTGTAACACACACATACACATTTGGTAAGCTATACGTAATCTTGCTGCAATGGATTGACCAAATTGCAAGGAAATATACAATGCGGTTTGTTATTTGGTTTTCTATATATTTAAAAAATAAATATCAATAATCCCATCCCGCAAATCGAGATTAGACTAGAACTAGTGGATGGAGAACGTGGGATGGATTTATTTTAACGTTCAAGCTACAAGAAAAAAAAAGAGCTTATAAAGCATGTATTGCTCCGCAAATTTCCGATAATTTTAACATTACTGAGTTAAACGAAAGTGTACTTGATTCCTATTCAAAAAAAAAAAAAAAAAAAAAAACATTTAAATAATAGAAATTAAAGAAAAGACGTAAGTTAAAAATTATTTATTTCTACATCTGTATAGATTCTTGTAGATTTTGTCAAGGTCTTTCATCCAAACCATGGCTAGGAAATGAACTAGAAGTTCCATTAGTAAGAAATTAACAACAAAGAAGCTAAGAAAATTCATAATTTATACGCGATGAAAATTAATGGAAAATTTTAAGAGAGAAATCACAAACAATACTACAAACATTAAATACATTGCGGATAATTGAACAGGACTACGCATAATTCAGTCAAAAATATAATGTTAAAGGGCTGCAATGCATGAATTGGTTTTCCAACCAGAGCAACAGACAGACATGTTAAGTTGAAAAAAATGAATGTGTTTGCATCACGCATTGCTGCAGTGACTGCATTGCTGCAGTAGGTAGTTTGCAGTAGATTGCATTGCATTATTGCAGCAAAATTATATGCTTCGAAAAACTGGCTTTTGCTTCTTTGAGCATAGGACAATTTTAGCTGTTTTTCGTATTTTGGCAATAACCAATATTATAGTAATTATAATTAATTGCAACTTCAGTTAGCAATATTTTATATAATCGCATTATCATCATATGTTGCTTGGAATACCAATTATATGATTTTGTTTTGTTTCGATGTTTTGTTTCATTGTTGCAATTATCAATACAAACTCATGCAATAAGACTACAATGTAATGCAAGCTACATATTATACGTATCCGTTTGGGTGTTGGTGCAAGTTGGTTTCTGCGTTCATCGTTTCAGACTAGTCAGCTGACTGTCATCCATCTTACTATTAATGGGGCTTTAGTTTCTTTAAACGTCATCCCATGATATCTAATCTGTGAAAAATGCAATTGACTTTGAAACACCTTGAATGATTCTTCATAATTCTTTATACATATTCATATATAAATCAATAAAAGCAAGAAGTGCTTTCTTTAAATTGTCAAAAAGTAGCGCTTGCTTGTTTTCTCACCTGTAGTTGCAGTACTTGCTATAAAAAAAAGAAAAATGAAAGTGAAGAAGATGACAACGTCATACCAATGGAATGTGAACTAAATTTGTCACAGTCGAAGTTTTATCGTCTTAATAAGCTTTAGATGATAGGTCTAGCTGAAGAAGGCCTAGATAAGTTAAAGCACAACGAGAATATTATTATTATTATTATTAATTTCGCCAGAGAAATAAATTCTAAGACTAAACTCTTAAAAGCACTAGCATCTAAGGCTATCGGCTTTTTATTAAAAACTCTACCGCACTTGAGATTCGAACCCACGACCATTGACTTGCTAGTCGAGATTCCTCCCCTTCGGCTACTCAGGCGGATAACGAAAATATTGTATCAAGGATCAAGGTAAAAATTACATTTTTACGTGATGAGGATCATTGCGATCATTGGTATCTATACCACAAATGGTGCTTACGTTTATCATGAGCACAAAAACCCACACATACACAATGTTAACGCATTGTGTCCGTTATGTCTGATAGGTATTGATAAACGGGCAATAGTAGGGCTCTTGTCGGTATGTTTCATGTTTCACTGCTCCCTTCCTTTAGTCTTTCAATTTGTGAGGTCCAGGATCGCGCACGTACCTTATTTTGCTGTCCACAAATTAACTGTGGCATGAATTAGGTGATTTATCTTCTATTATTATCGTTTAATGCAATTATTATGTGTAAGTATATCTACATAGTTATTTTGCTAAAGTATCAAAATTTACTTATAAATAAACATATATATTCATAGTTATTTCACATATTAATATATTATCCGTAGTTATGAAACGTATATTATATATAAATATACATACATTGTGTA
This sequence comes from Glossina fuscipes, assembly GCF_014805625.2. Lineage (NCBI taxonomy): Eukaryota > Metazoa > Arthropoda > Insecta > Diptera > Glossinidae > Glossina > Glossina fuscipes. The sequence goes on along the minus strand of NW_023998414.1, from coordinate 12,194,828 downwards.
TAAGTTGCTAAACTTATCGCCATCTACCATAAGTGAGCACGACACTTTATGCACACATAAACATAGACAAGTTTAAACCATGTACTCAATCTGATTATCATTTCCACATTTTTACGGTTTAGATGAGAATTCTTTGTGTTTGCAATAACAAACATTTGTTCTTAAAATATGCAGGTAGCCCTTTGTTTTATGCAAAGAGACGAAACGGTACCTTTTTGGAGAGATGGTTGCCGAATCAATAAGAAACCAACCGTCTCTATAGGAATGGTAGATGGATGGTATCATAATGAATTGATTAATGCAAAGTGTTATCATTAATATTCAACGAGCACTCCGAGGTAATAAGAATGTACCAAAATTATTCCGCATTCACGTTTATACTAATATTTTTATCCACTCTGTTTAAAGTAGTTTCCGCTAATATGATTCCACGTTATTACTAAATTATATGTCAGGCAAATTATATGCCTGGGTGACCTAGCATAAATAGCACGGCAAAACTAGCCATAGGGGAGACGATCATCGGTCTTACAGCGATAAGGTCCATAATCCATAAAATGGACTCGCCTACCTTAGGAAAAAGTAGGAGCGAGGTTAAAGCTTTTTTTTAATCTTGCTTCGACGGTGATGCTTGTTTGGTCTTTATCCCTACACTTCGGTTGTACCTTGTGAGAAAGAGTGAGAGAAATTGGGAGAACAAAGAGAGGCGGTCTCAATACCTAGAAAAAGGCTACTGTGTGTGAAGGACAAGTAAATCGCTTATTATATTTATATCAATAAAAAGCGAGAAACAGTTAAACAAGCAGGAGTTTTAACCGGTGAAGCGACCAGCAGAAAAAAGTTGATACTCTCCCTATTAATATTTCTGATAACGTGGACTTTGGCGCGTCTAAGCTAACGCGCACAATACAAATGTAACCACAAATCCTGATCGTTATAGGCGGCTTATGTGGCTTCGATTTTCAATATCAACTTGAAGCAATTATTAAGTTTAGGTCGTGAAATGCCTCTTGAAGATGCCTGGATTTGTCTTTCACGGCGGAATTCTAATAACAATTACGGCTCCTAACCTACTTACTTATCCGGATTTCAACGGATCAGAATAATAATAGAGATGTCGGTGTTTCGTTATTGGTTCGATCAAAAAAAACGGAAATCATGATCACATATCTAACTTCTCTTCGAAAGATTGACGTTGCCAGTCGTTACAACAATAACGTTAGGCTTAAAAGTCAGCTGGTGGTAACTGGGAATACCTCCCTTAATTGTATGCCGTACTTAATACAATTTTAAATACAAAGGTAGAACGTAGCCAACACTAATATGTAAAAATGACTTAAAGCTAAGCGATTGAGATCGTGGTCGTTACACAAGATTTGGCCACCTTTTAAATTAACCCCCACTTGAAGATGGTGATTAACCCATCTCAATAATCATGCTTTCAAGATAAAAATTGCGTATTCAAATCGGAAAAGATATGCGTAAATTTTTCAAAATTCTCCACTCAAGACTGGGTGGTCTGTGTTTTCGATGGCATCGCAATTTCCTAAGTGGTTGCGAGGCCTTGAAACTATTGTTTACCCCTGCAGCCTTGTCGAATGGTCGACATGCCGACTGCCAATCCGTTACATACATGGTATTAAATGTAGCTTGACGTGTTTTAGAAGCACTTCACGAGCTGGTGTGCAAGTCCTTACGGCCACGTACAAAGAGGTCGAGCAGCGTGTAGCCATTTTGAAGGATGATCACGAATTATTCAAATTATTAGAATGATTGGCATTATTCGTGGATAAGCAAGGCAACGCGGATACACTACTAATAAAGTTTCTGAAAGTAGGATTTGCATGGAGGCACTGATCAATTCGGTTTGAATCGGCTCGAGTGTTACTAATAGTCATTTCAATGGCTGTTCGTGACTTAGACATCAATGGCTAATTAAAAACAATCTAATCATAATGTTGGTAAATAGTAAAAAGTTTTTTTACGAAATTTCAGGACATTCTAAGATAATCTTTCTTGAAATGCAGCTGCACGGGACGAGCTGGCAGCTTGGGGTTTTCTAACACAAATCTTGAGGATTTTTCAACAATGTAAAATGAATATAAATCTGACCAAGTGACTAGGGGTAAGAGACCGACGAATGGCTTTAATAGCAATATTAAGCACGTCTGTCCATCTGGTGTCTATCCATCTACATGTTTGTCTGTTATGCTCAACCTACAGGTCGCAATTTTTTGAGGTATTTTCATAAAATTTGGTAAACTGACGTATTTTGATCCAAGGACAGACATTATCGAAATTGGTTCGGAATAGTCCACTCCCCAAAGCGTCTTATTTTGAAAATTTGTTATATAGAAAAAAAGGGCAATTTTTAAAATTTCTCGACAAAAGTCGCTAAGTAATAGTAATTTGGCATTGTATGAAAACTTTGAACTGGCTGGGTCAATTTCCCAAGAATCCCTTTCCATCTAACGAAATCGGAAGCTGATGTGACTAAAAGATTTAATTTCGATCACTTTTAATATAAGCCGTTACTTTCAAAAGTCGTCATATAAATATCTAAGGTTCTTACCGTTGCGAGTCGCGGGCTCCTATAGTGTTTTTACTCGTTTCTAATTATAAATCTACGTTTTCTATCAAAATTATTTCTTATGTGAATTTTGGGACCACATTTTATACTATGGAAATTTTGCAAGGTCAACGTACATTAGCGTTTGCATAACGCAGCGTGTATCCACCTAATAAAGAAAAGTAAAAAGAAAAAAATAATAAAAATAAAGATAAAATAAATATTAGTGAAATAATTACGAAAGTGCGGGACTCGCATTTTATTGCAAGAATTGAAAGCATACCCTAAGCGCCCTATTTTCATTGCTTATATTTGAGTTATCTATGTAAGTGAATTAATGAAAAATGGAATTTCATTTTGAATTCCCAGCCAAACTCATCTTTGCTATAGAGTGAATACAAAACGGATATGAAATTCAGATTTATTTACTAGAGATGCTTTGTGTCGAGTTAAATAGCAAAATGAAGTAATTAACTTGGCGGAAGGAAATCGGCGAACAGTTTCTCTCTTTGCGTTCACATTGCTGAGAAATTATATGCAGAATGCTTGCTCATAACTGAAGTCACCAAATCGATGAGAATTTATTACAGCGATTTCTTAAGCGAGCAATTTTGAGAAATGTGCATTTACTTACCGCCTTTGTAAGGTCTTCTGAGATAATAAAAAACAACGCATTTGTTTTCCTCATTTATTTTTGATTTAAGTGATAATTTAATAACATTTACGCTTTCTGTTTTTAAAAGAAAAAAAAAAAGGAGGACAATTTCTTTTTTTTACAACAGTAAATTATATGTATATATATATATATATATACATATATATATATATACAAATATTTTTTAAATATACACACACAATAATGTTACTGTATATATGTATATGTATATATAATTATGAAAATACGTACGTACGCACATATCATATATACATATATAAGTTTCAATTGTGGTCATAATAATAATAATAATAATAATAATCATAATAATAATAATAATAATAGTAATGATAATAGTAATAATAATGGTAATAATTGTATTAATAATAATGATAATAAGTAATATTTTGATTATAAATATTGACATTGATTTATGAGGAATTTTTGGTTACAATTCGCACACAAAAAAATAATTAAAAATTTTTTAATTTCTTAAAGAAATAATATTCAAGTTACTGGAACGGAACGTAATTGAACTATATTTTTCAAATATCCATGTATGTAGTGGTAGTTGTAGTAGTAGTAGTAGTACTAGTAGTAGTAGTAGTAGTAGTAGTAGTCGTAGTAGTTGTTATGTAGTTGTTTAGTTCCTTTTTTGTATTTTTTTGTTTTTTTTTTTGTTTTTTATTTATAATTTTACGGTTGCTTTAGTCCTTTGTTTGTTTGTTGTATAAATTTGTATTTGTTTTTCTTGTTGCAATGGCAGGCTTTATATTTCGTAGTTTTACTTTTTCATTTTTGTTTTTCATTTTTGTTTTTTTTTTTGTTTTTGTTTTTTTTTGTTTCTCTTTGATTGTTGCTTTTTCGCTTCATTAAAGAAAATGAAAATAAGTTAGAAAAAAAAAGAAAAAAAAAAAAAAAATTAATAAAATCAATCAATCAATGAAAATTTCGATTCAAAAAAAAAAAAATAATAATAATAATAATTGTTATTTAACGTGTTTCTTTAAGAAGGTTTCGTGCTACATAAATTGGGTTCATTAATAAAATGTTCGTGTTCTGCTTTTTACCGAATAAAAGACACAAAAGTGAAAGAGGTTTTGGTTATTTTGTTTTTTTTGTTTTTTTTGTTTTTTGTTTTTAAATTTCTTTTGAATTTTCAATTTTGATTTTACACTTAATTATTAATTAATTAATTAATATTTATGTATGTTATGTATATTTGTTATGGGTTTAAAAACACACCGAGAAAGTTTATTAAAAATTTTAATTTTTATTTAATAATTTACGCTAATCGAAATATATATAAATTTTGACTTTGCTGTGTGAGTGAGGATTTTAGCTAAAAAGTTTTAATTTTGTTTGGCTTTTTTTCTCATTTTGAATTTTGTTCTTTTCTTATTTGTTTAAAACACCGAAAGCTTAAATTTAGTTTAATTTTGTTTAATATTTTTTTTTCTTCTTTTTCTTTTTCTTTTCCTTTAATACGTTTTTACAAATGATGTCAAAAATTTTCTGGATGCTTTTTAAATTTTCCCAACCCACCCCCTATTTTTTTTTTTTTTTTTTTTTTTTGCCTCATATTTTTTCCTTTTCGTTAAAATTTTGTGGTAAAAATTTTGGTTTTGTTAATAAATTTTCTCAGCACATTCTTGCATGTTATGGATGCGCGCCTACGCGCCCAGGTGTGTAAGTAGGTGTATGCGCGAGCGCGTCTGTATGTGTATTAAAGTTTGAAAAATTAAATAAAATTATTACGTTACTGCTAAGTAAGCCATTTTCATATGTATTCCTTTCACGTATACATTTTTTAAATTAAGCAAAAAATTATTTATTGTTCTCTAAAGTAAAAACTCGGTTTTTTGATAGATGAACAAAGAAAAAGAGAAAATAAAACGAAAAAAAAAAAAAAATAAATAAATAAAAACAAACTAAAATTGAATAGAATTGTAAAACAGTTTTACAGTTTTTTTTTTTTTTTTTTTTTTTTTTTTTTTTTTATCACATTTGCATTACGTCTTTGTTCTTAGCACCTTTTTTTCATAATTTTTTAAAGAAATTTTTGCCAGACAGCAACTGTCTGCGAAACTCTTTAAAAAACTCAAGCAAATCTTTCGAATCTTTGCTTTCTATATAACACATCGCTATATTAAACTCACCGACTCGCTTATTAGGATCTCGTTCAATATCATTTTCTACTTACAAATTATTCACATACATACATACATAATTCCTTACATAACACACAGTAATGTATAAAAACACAGTAATGTAATGCAATATTTTATACAACTCTTTTGCGTTTTTTTTTTCTTTTTTTTTTTTTTTTTATTGTTTCTTTTTTCTGGTTTTCTGTTTGTCGTTTTCTTCTTTTTTCATAAGTGGATTTTCAATAAAAAAATGTATAAGTAAATCATTAAATAAATAAAGGAATTCTTTCAAGTCTTACTTATCACAAATATTATAATCCTTTTTTTGTGCTCGTTCCTTTTACGCTTGGAATTTACTTTTGTTTTTTGTTATTTTTTTTTTTTTTTCTTTTTTTTACTTTTTCGGTTGTCTACATTTTAATCTTAACATTCATTTCATTTCCAATTCCTTACAGGTTAAAAAATTTTCACCTCTTCCTCCTTTGACAAGTTTTTGTGTTGTGCTGGTGTATTTCTAGACATTTGTCAAAGCTTTTCTCACTCGTTGGTTTTTTATTTATTTTATTTATTTTTTCTCCTCTCTTTTATTTGTCTTCTCCTTTTTCTGCTCTTTTAATATATACATGTAAATTAAAGAAGAAAGAAATTAAATGAAAATAATTCGCTTAGTACATGTGTGCGCTTTATGAAGACAATACTAAGGAGTAAATGAAATAAGGATTGCATACACTTGGAATATCCATTTACTACAAAATCTTCTCACTTTTCTTTCATATAGAATCGTAAATTATTTTCTTGAACTATGCTGTTTAGTTTCTTTCACATCTACACACACTTGTATTCACTTAAAAACACAAAATCATTTGCTTCTGTTTTGCAAGGAAGGAATGCGAGTGAAAGTGCAAGAAGGCAATTGGTTGCTAATTAATAGCGTTATTACTGTTATTGCTAACTGAACCACACATTTGTGGGGGCCATTGCCCGCAATAATTTCCTAATTTGAGTTTTGCTAAAAAAGTTGGGCCATCTTGTACCTTTATCTATGGTTATCTATGGTATTATGTATCAAAATTTTTATAAAGGATTTGAATATTGTTAGCGAAAGTATGCTCGGAATAGCGATTTAATTTCGTCAACTATGAAGGGAATAATTGAAAAAGACTGGGGTCAAGCTCATTTCTTAGCGATGAATCCAGGAACATCGATTGGACCTCGTGGTCAAGAATTGAAAATTTCGAGAAATTCTCTGCAGCATATTCTCACGAGTATTCACGTCTTCATGCTAATAAAGTTCGTTTGTCTCAAGAATTGTAGCGATCATAATTCGTTAAACAGATTATAGCACAACAACAAGTGGATGCTGATCACTTTGAATGACTTTGTGTGCTAATAAAATCTTGGAGGTCCGCTTATTAAAATTTGAAAAAATTATTATTATAAATTTATGTTTTCTATCAAAATTAGTTCTTGTCTGGATTTTAGTGCACCCGATATATTGATATGTTGATCGTGTTAATAAGTTTTCGATATGAATTAATCATCTTCACTTATTCCTCGCTCTTCACCTTTTATGGCATTAAAGAAAATTATATTTATTGGCATTCCACATTTTGAATTGTTTGGTATTTTGTTGGTTATGAAAAACAATCGTTAATCGGCTGGAACCATTTTCACAAATAGTCATAAGCAACATTTGGGCAAAGTTTCCTCTCAAAAGTTCTTATGGGTAATACATTTATTTAAGGTATTTTATGCAAGTTTGACCGCGCCCAATTTTAAAGAGGGCATCTATCGAATAATAAACAATTTCGGTGTTCAAATGTGCTAAGAATTTTTCACGAAGTTTCCGTTTTGACTCCTTTTTAAATGCGTAGTCTTTTCTTCTTACGTCACCATCACGTCACGTAGCTGAAAGTCAGCCGAAGTCAGTTTTGTGCCTGCATATTCGATAGTCAATGAGATACTCTTATTGAGCGAAAATAATTTAATCGCAAAATGTTGCTTCAAAAGTGAGATTTTCGTGGACGAGAAAGTGAAAATATTGAAAAAACTTTTATTGCGAAGTTATTTAAAGAAGACGAAGATGATAGTTTCAGTTGCCCACGTTGCACGTCGAGAAAGTCAAAGATTTTGTGTTCAAAAATTGCGGCTCTTGTTATAGTTTGTTGTGATTCTCTTTTTGAGATAAAACTGAACTGAAAAATACTATTTTTTAAACCTTTTTCACATGGCTTTGCAGATGTCTTGGTTCAAAGGATTTCTTTTAAAGCAGCATAAGACTTTCTCTATAGAACATTAATTAATGCATTAATACCTTGTCTAGGGAAGTAAAAAAGAAGTCGAGTAGCCATCTTGACTTCGTCGTTTTTTCATCCTATTCATAAATGATATATCATCCGTGACGTAATACTCAAGCGCTGATGATGCGAAATTATTTCTTTCATTTAACCGATCGTCTAAAGCATTATTTTAAATCGCATTTCTTTGAAGAAGAGTATGTCTGATGTCTTTTAACGCAAATAAATGTAAGAAATTTTCATTTACACAAAAATTTATCAAAAAGTAGTCTCGAGAATTTCATTGCCCCTACATAACAAAAAGTCTATTCACTGCATTCGTTTAACGAATTGTAGAACACACATCAATAGTGTGGTGTACAGGCGTTTGACTCGCACTTGAAGTCACTTGGTTAGTGATGTAACCCCATCACTTAGTTTCATTACTGAAATTAAGTTTAACATCCCAGAGCGTGAATCAAAGTAAAATATATCCCAGTTGAGTTGTCGTTCTATCGCTTTAAGTACGAAGTATGCTTGTAAGAACGCTTATAATTATCAACATTCATTCCCCTTTTCTGATTTGATGAGCCGAAGCAAAACATTAATAATCAACATTCAGCATGATTTGGATAAACATCTAAAGAAAAGTATCTTATCAAGCTATGACGCCTGCGCGAGTAATTGGTCATATTACAGGGGAAAAAAAAATAAATAAATAAATACTGTGAAGTTTAATAAGAGCGGAAAAAGTACTCAATTAAATAATAACCGCGGACGGACAGACGCATTGACAGTCAACTTAAACTTTCTGATCCTCATTGCCCGGTATTGCGAGCATAAAAACTTGTCTTGAACACCATCATCGTCGATAGTGTGTATAGAATTTGATATAAAGCTTTTATTTTCTAGCATACACATACACATACTTAACTATAGGCTTACAATTAGCAAGAGATCTATCTAATAGAGATTTGCGACTTCATCAGCACACGTCTGGTGACGTTCGTTGAGGAAATGGTTCCGAGATAACTTGGTCGTCGTCACCTTCAACTGCAATATTTTTTCGTTTAAGTGATTGCTTTATATATTTATGGAGAACCTCTTTGGGAAGATTTGTTCGTTTCTCTCTATAGCTTGCTTGAATATAAATAATATTTTACGGTATTCGTTTTATTGATTATAGGGATCTTGATTTTTTTTAGCAGAATAAAAGGATTTTAAAGATTTTTTCTTGTATGTTGGTTTGGGTTTTCTTTTGCTTTTCATATTTTTTTTTGTTTTTTTCTTTGTTTTTGTTTTTTGTTTTTTTTTTTTTTCGCTTCTATGTTTGTATTTTAAAAATCAGTCTCTATTGCTGCTGTTATTACATTATTTTAAATTGTTACTATTTTTTTCTTTGAGTATCAAAAAAAAAAAAAAATAAATAAATAAATAAATAAATAAAAAATAAATATTAACTGATCTTTTTAATTAATTGCTTGCAAAGTCGCTATTGGTTAATTCGTTTTGTTCGTCGGTTTCTCTTTTCATTTGGGTTTTTTGTTTTTTTTTTTTATGATTTTTAGTTTTAAAGTTTAGTTATATCATTTGTTATTAATTTTTAGGTTTTTTTCTTAAAAAAGAATCTATTGTATGTGCCTTAGAAAAATATCACATTCATACTTCGTTCGATCGAGAGATGTTTTCTATTTTCTTTTTTAAATTTTTTTTCTTTAAGTTTAGTTTCAGTTTTTCTTGTTAATGTTCTATACATAAGTTATTATTCTGTTCTTGGTTTTAATTTTACAAAAAAAAAAAAAAATTATATATTATATGCATATATATATATATATATACATATATATATATATGTATACATATATATACATATGTATGTATTAGTAATAATTGCAATATTTTTATACTTTTTAAAAATATATTTATATAATTATTTTTATATTTCTATATAATGTTGAGGTCGGTCATCATTAGAGAATTATTGCTAAACTGTTGTGTATTTTAAATATTTTGTTTCATTTTTTATATCCATTTTTTGTTTTTGCCTTTGTCAATTAAGAATAAATTAAATATATATATATATATATATATATATATATATGTTCAAATTGATTCAAATTTCTTTATAAAATTCTCTATCATTTTTTTTTTTTTTTTTTATTTATATATATAATCTTATTTAATGATCTAATTTGTGGTTTAGTTGTAGACATTTATATAAAAATTAATTAATTTTGCATTCTCCGGCAATTGAAAATATTTCTAAATGTTGTTTTTTCGGTTTTGTTACATTTTTTTTTTTTTTCTTAATTTTACTTTTATTTCGCTTATAGTGTTATTAGGAGAAAATTACACACATACACATTTATTTTGAGTTGATTTAAAACGTTGAAGATTTTTTGAAGACAAGAAAATAGAGTTTAAGAAAAAGTTGTATTTTATTTAAATTTGTTTTTAGCATTTTATTTATTTATTTATTTATGTTTTTTTGTTTCTTTACTTTAAAACAGATTTTATTGTTTACAACATCAACAGTAAAATATTTGAATTTTCTTTCCTTTGTTTTTTTTTTTTTTTTTTTTTTTTTTTTTTTTTTTTTTTTTTTTTTTTAGTTTTTGCTTTTATTTTGTGTAATATCCAAAAAGACATCTAACACCGAAAAATAGTTTTATTTATAAAAATTTTTTTTTTTTTTTTTGTATTTCTAGCTTTTATTTTTTATAAATTTACATGAGTTTGCTAAACAGTTTTTTGTTTCTTCTTTTTGCTTTATTGTTATTAACAAAGTAATTGAAAGAGCGACTAAAATGATAAAAAAAAAAAATATTATATGAGATAAAATTTAATTTGAAATTAAAAATCTATTTCAATTCATAATTATATAAATAAAATAAAAATGGAAATCAAAATATATTTTGCAAAACGTCTTTATAAAAAATTTTTTTAACAATCAAGATTCAATTAACATTCCATTGAAAAGGTCTTCAGTACTATTGTCATGATCGGTTTATGTTCAACCTACTGAATGAAATAAAAGGTATTGCTCCGCACACGCTGCATTTTCAAGTTCCATCTGTTAAAATATTTGAAAACACCTTACTACGCAGGCGAGAACGCCTTGTGGATTAAAATTAAACTAATACTTAGAAGACATTACAGTCAGGGCTAGACGCAAGTAAGAAATTTTAGCAAAATACCCTACACCACTTTTAGTACAGGTTATATTAAGTTTGTGCGAACATATGTAACATCCAGAAGGGCTAAGGTAGATCCGCCTTTTGTTATACCGATCGTATCTTTAAGCTGAAGTGAGCTAAGCTTGTCTGTCCGTATGCCCGTTATGTTTCCTTGTACTCCACTGACAGATGCAAGTTATTTTGATGAAGTTTAGTACATTGACGTGTTTTGACCCGAGGACGGATCCTATTGAAAATCGGATTACTCCACTTTTTCGACCACTCCCCATATAACGCCTGATTTTGGAAAGTCGTTATGTGAAAAAAAATTGCACATTTTCAAAATTCTTCGGCAAAGCCCGCCGTGTGCTACGCTATTTCAAATTGATATGACAAATTTTTTTCGCCTGGGGCAACTTCTTAACCAACTCTCGTATAAGCGTTTGTGCGAAAACTGAACCGCCATATGGCAAAAAGGTCTAATGTTCAGTATTCCATGGCGAAAATTAATTGTAGCGAATTTGGATCAGGTAGGTTTACTTTCTAAGCCCTAACGTATGTAGAGGTTAGCAAGAAGAGGACGCCCATTTCTAGATTTCTATGATGGAAACTGTAAAATAATAAATTTTTTGGGCGGTACATTAAGTTTGCTGAATTTGGATCGCGTCAAGTCAATGCTTCGGGCTTTCACCAATATGGCGGCTTTCATGAAAAGCATACCTTTGCACGGAATTAATGTGTAGGGGTTAATATATTATTACCATATTGTCTGAGTGGCATAAGTGGTGTAGGGCATAATAATTAGAATAAAGAAATCTCTGCCGATTTTGTAAAGCGCTTCTGCTAATTCTCCAAGGTTAGAAGAAAATCCCATTATTGCATGCAACTTCAGAACGTCAGCCATTTTGTCTTTTTTTTTTCACAGAGTCCTGTTTAAATTGGAGCTTGAAGGACTTTTTCTTCTCTTTACCATGTCGTTCGCAGACATTATTGTTAACCGAGAGGCTATGGCCCGTTATGCACCATCTTGTCGCGTTCATTAAGAGAGCCCTACGAAGATTCTATCGATCGAAACGATTTGATGACCGTTGAGTATTTTCCGAAATGGGTTTTCCATTTTTTCTACCTTTATTAGCTAATGAACAAATGACTGAAAATTTATTTCATTTTCATTTTTGGATTTTGTTTGGTTAATAAATATCTTGTTGAAAAACTAAACCGCTTGTTTCCCTTTTGTTAATAACTTATGATCCATTCATATTTCATACTACTCGCATTCCTGCAATTTAGAGTAAAGGACGCAGAGTTTTAGCGTACAAGCATTTGAAGGCAGCCTCGAACCTACATTAGCTTAGTGTGCGTTTGAGTTTTGAGTTACAAAATAAAGCATCGCAATAAGTCGTTGAAGGGCGGACCCATTCTCAGATATTACGAATATTTTTATGACTAACTAATGCAACTAATGCCATATTTTTGGAAAATATGAAAACCGCATCATACCCTATAGTTGAACCTTATGCGCGAGCCAGAAATTTATAGCATTTGTAGCAAGACCAACAACAGGATGTTGTCCATAAAATGGGACTGCATTGAATGTTTAAAATACGATAGCCGTCATATGGCCGTAAATTATTTTTTACAATGCGATGACTATTACGGTTAACAAAAAGTAGAAAAACAGCACATCTTCGATTTGAGATTTCAATGCGAACGCGGCGCAACAAATCACATAATTGGCGAAAATAGAAACGAATTAAGTTATTTGCAATAAAATTCGATTAAAAACAAATTTAATATAAAATTGTGAAATTGCTTTAACTCCACCACCAGTAATTCCCTTTTACAACAACAGAATATAAAAGAGAGAAAGTTAAGTAATAATTAAAAAAAAAAAAAGGAAAAAAAAAAGGAAAATAAAAAGTAAATGAATCTTTTTTTGAATTGTTCTTTTTGTTGTTCTTGCTTTGTTGTTTTTAAATAATTACATTATGAAACCTGGAAAATTGTCATAAAATTTTTGTTAAAAGATTTATACGATTTATATATATATATATATATATATATATATCTTTTTTTTATGGGTATTATAATCGTTTCTTGTAAATATTCTTAAGTACATTTACATTAACATACGCATACATACAAAGATGCAAATTTATGTATTGTATATATATTTTCTTTTCCTTTTGTTTTCAGTATGCTTATATTATTATAAAGAGACATAGACACTTAAAAAACACGCATTAAAAAAATTCCTATATATATATATATATATATTCCTATATATATATACATATATATTTATACATATATACATATATTCCTATATATATATATATATATATATATATATATACGTGAATACACACATGTATCTGTTACTGTTTTTACTTATAGTGTAATGTAACTACAAAAGGAAAGAAAAATAATTTCTTAAATTTTTATTTATACATACTGTGCCAATTAAAGCAAAATATTTCGTTGTTATGCTTTTCGACGACTTTCAATATTAATAATGTGGGTTTTGTGTTTTCTTTGTTGTTGTTGTTGTTGTTTTTTTTTTTTTTTTTTTTACCCTAGTTTGCAGAAAATTATATGGCCGATAAGTTTCATCAAAAAAAAAAAAACCCAAAAAATTATATAAATAAATAAAAAAGTCTTGAATCCCTCCACATTTGATTAATGAAAACCAATTACATTTTTTATAAAGAATGTTTTTCCACATCGTTCTAATATTTTCTGTGTGTTGTTTCTGTGTATTTTTCTTGTTTTCTTTCTTTTTTTTTTTTTTTTGCCTAATTCACACATTTATTTAATTTGACTAAAATAATTTCCGTTTATTTAGTGTTTTTATAAACATATATGTAAGTGTGTAAGTGTATGTTGAAATTTGTTTTTAAGAAAAATTGGACACCAATTATATTTATTAGTAATATATTTTGTTTTCGTTAATTTTCTTATTATTGCTTTTTATATACATATAAGTATTATTTTGTTTTCTTTTTTTTTTTTTCAAATATTTTATCGCATTTTGTACAACAAGTTGCAGTGAAATGTCAATTATATGAAATTAGAGAACGGTATAAATAATATGTGAAAAAGTGTTTGCCGCTTTTTATATCAAGCACACGGAGAAAATTATTACAAAATTTATATTATCCTTAATCCTTTTAATCCATGGATGCAAATATCGGAGCCCTAACAGCATGCATAGCGTAATCGATTCAGCTGTCCATCTGCCCGTTCTTGCGCAAAACGCGATTAGCACTTCAAAGAATTGATTTGCTTTCTCTGCCTCATTTTCTTGTCTCATTACTTTCATCTGGACAGTTCCAAAAATCGATCAAATTCGCTTCTAAGACCATACAACTGCCATCGTTAGTAATAAATTTTTATTTTTCTTCTTGTTTTTTAGATTATGACGTTAGTGTTTTGCTTAGAGGAATGAGGGATGGTCTTAAATTGTTCCCTAATAAACTGAAACAAAAGAAGAAGAATCAAGTAGCTTAAGTGAAAACTTAGCCCACGGAACCGTGTGTTGCTGTCATTTACATTTTATTAGAAACAATTTATTGGGTCACGACCTATCATTAAATAAGCTACATCACATCGTTCAATATAGTTACACCTGTAACAACTTTCCTGGCAGACAGACCACAGGTGAACAGACAAGTTACTTTTAGTTCCTGAAGGCAAGATATGTGAGTATTTCAGATTTTACCGAAGCATCTCTAAAAAGGTGACGTGGAGGATGAACTTAAAACCAAATGGGCAGACGTTAGACAGACAGACGGCCAGATAGACAGTTGAGCTTAAATCGATTTAGAAAATGACAGCTAAGCGATTTGTATAATAGAAGGTGAGTCTACACTTAGCTGTCCTTGGTGTTGCATACGTCCGCATGAACTCAATATATCCTTGTACCGCAAGTGTTGTAAGGTATAAAAAACTATTTCTTATCATTAGTCTAACAAAATTTCACTTTTCGTAGCAAAAACGTGACATTCCGTTTGACTTGTGGTTACATATACCAAATGATAAGTAGCTGCATGGATAGCGTGAAATTTCCAAGTTTTCATATATCAGCCGTTGTGGGTGATTTTTTTTCATTTCTTAAAACACAAAAAATGTCTTGAGTAAAAATCTATTTGAGCCGGTATTAAAAAATCGGTAGAAGGGGTTAAGAACGATGTCTAGAAGTATTTACAGGAAATGCTCCGTTGGTTAGGTTATTTCGTTACGTTTATTAAATTGCTTCGAACAGAGAGAGAGAGAGAAAGAGAGAGAGAGAGAGAGAGAGAGAGAGAGAGAGAGGGAGAGAGAGAGAGGGAGACAGAGATATGAATTATTTTCAGATAAATTAGATATTAAATTATAATTAAATAAAGAAATTGCTTTATTTAGCCCTAAAATATGCAATAAAACAACGAAATGTTTTTCTTGTCAAAGCCACAGTGGGCATAAAAATGCAAAACACTTGTTTTTTACACAGCACATAAGTTTCTTAGAAAAGCTTGCAAAAGAAATCGTGTAAAAACATACACAGGGGTTACGGTTAATTTGAAATTTCGTATGATACGAAGAAACTTTACAAATTCTCCTAAAACACTGTGCAAAAAAAGTAATAACAAAATCCGTATCACAAAAAAATATGCATTTTTTTTTAAAAAGAAAACATACTTCAGTCCATAAGTATAACAGATGAAAATTTTAATTTTTCTATGATTGGAAAGGAAAATCAATTTCGCTACGTGATAATAAATGTGTAGGTTTTCTACAGACGGGCACCTAGAAATGCTATCATCAAAAAGATGCATCAGGCATATCTGACGCAACTGTAAAGTTCGATTGAAATGAAGAATTTTGTTCGTTATTAACCGCCTCTACTGTGTGTCTTATGTTGTTACAAAGTCGGTTATTAGCAGTTTTTTTTTTTTGGGTTTCTCAAATTAAAAAAAAAAAAAATTTGAAGCGAAAAATATTTTTTTTTCAAGTTAGTGCTAGAGCAATAAATACGTGTAAAAAGGGTAATTGTTCTTATTGGTGAAACGTATTATTCCGAAATAGGGTATAAATAGAATTGAGTCAGGTCAAACATAAGGAACGCCTTCATTCATTACTGTCTAAATTTCTTCGCGATTCCGTGACTCGTGAGATTTGCATAATAGATGATGGGTGATTGATTGATTGATTGATGGATAGTAGATAATGAATCAATGGATAGGTGGTAACGCAGTGAAAGGGGAAATGGTCCGCTAAGTGTAGTAAGAGAAACAATACCCTGCGTTTGTAGTAAGAAAGCTTGTTATGGAATTATTTATTGTGGAGTTTGTATATATGTTTTCATGAAATCCTATCATGACGTTTATCTGTAACTTATCGCCTTCGTATGTATTCAGGATGTATTAACTCATAAACATAAAGCATTGCGAAATGAAAAGAAAATGTTAGGTCTTCAAGATAAGACTCGGCTTCATTCGATGGGAAACATTCTTGATAAAAGAACAAAGCTTCAATTAGGACCGATTCATATTTCGCATAACATATTTACTGGATGCTTTTTTTTTATGAAAGTTCCGTATCGGTCGGAAGTCGCTAGCTTTACTTTAAATAAAATTAAATATTAAGCATAAATAATTTTCGTAAGCAAAAAAAAAATAAATACATGTTCCCTTTATAGGAAATGAGTGAAAAATGCTAAGCATAAGCTGATGATTGCTTCTATTTAATATTCATTCGAATATGAGTAAATACTGAAAAAGTGTTTTTATATTATATACGCATAAAAAACGGCAATAATTTTTTTATCACTTGTGTTCAATTCTTTTAACTGAAAATATAAAAAAAAAAAAAAAAGTATAAAAAAACACTTACCTTATTAAAAAAAAAAATCTTTTTTTCTATGTATAGTTCTTTTACTTCAATATATACATAAACAAATCAAATATTAGAAGAAAAAAAAGAAAGAAAATTAAAATGTTTGTAAATATAGTTTTATTTATTACAAAAAAAAAAAAAAAAAAAAAAAATTTTTTTTTTTTTTTAAATCCCTTACACTTTTCACAGCATTAATAATATTAAAAATAATTTTGCTTAAATATAAAAAAATTGCAAAGTGTTATTAAAGTAAACAAAACAATAAAAGAAAAAAAAAATAAATTTAAATATTGTGATGAAGAGTTCGCTTAAAGAAAAGTAAATTAATTATATAAAATTAATTAAAAAGATAGGGATTTTGATTTGTTGTTGTTGTTGTTGTTGTTGTTTTTTTGTTTTTTTTTTTTTCATTTACCAAAACATAAAAGGCAGTGTTTAAATTTTTATACAGTTGTACAAGACTTTGCTTTCCTTACTTAAAACTAAAGAGTAATTAATAAACAAACAAAAGAAAAAAAAAAAAAAAATGAAGAAAAACAGGGAACAAAAAGTTCAGTTAACATAAACATAAAGAACTCGAACGAAATTGTATAGAAGAAACAAGACCTACGACGAACATAGTCGCGTAACTTTAACTGTCGGCTTTTCTGTTTTTAGTTACGTTTCTCTTCATTTTCACAATTCTTCTCAATTCGTTTGTTATTGTAATAAATCGTTTAAGAAGGAAGCAAAAAACTTCTTATAGAAAATGTTTTTTTACTGTTGTTTACTGTTTTTGGGAGAATATTTTAATAAAATTAGTTTTTCCTTGAAACCGTTACAGTTAATTAACATATTTAAAAGCAATGTATAGCGTTTACGCAGCAAAAGTAAATCGTAAAAAAAAAATGTTCTCCGCGTTATTTAGATATAAAATGTATAAAATTCCAAGATGAGTCTATTACGTAAACTCAATATATCTCATTTGTATTGTAAATTCCGCGCTGAATCTTCTTCGTTGCAGTCACTAATCCTACAAGGAATTACAGTTGACATCATATGATGATATAAAGTCTTGACTCAATCACTCAGAAATCATAAGCCTGAAACAACAACAAAGGTTGTTGGAGGAGATTTTTGCTAACCTACCAAGAAAAAGTGATTGACGCGATCTGACTTATTATTTGGTGGCCGCTAGATTGGCGAAAAGGCTTGATGGTATGCAAGACATCGATATTGCTCTTGACTAACTGCAGCCATAATACAATAATACATCATCGCAGGCCGTTTTTTATCTACAACTGAAAGTTTTGAAGCCAATTGATGTGGACTTTGTCATGCGTGCAGCCGGTTATAATAAGTCTAAGTCAAACATATATAAAATATTGAAGACATTTATAATTATAGAGAAAAAAAAAGAAAAATAAATTACAGCCATTTTCAAATTCGAGTCATGCACTCGTACCAAAATATCGATTGCGCTTAGTCTACGTGTCGCTATTTTGAAACTATCAATTGGAACTATCAGTTGGATCAATCACAAGAAATACTTAGTCCTCTCTCTGTCTCTCTCCGTAAGATACGTACCTCTTGGCTTTGTAATGAAGATGATAACAATTACTACACCTTAGGAGTTTTGGAATTGGAAGGCAAATCGAAAAATTAACTTAAAAAGCTGACAAAAATACTGAGATCCTTTATCTACTCAAGGCAATGGCAACGTGAGAAACAGTAGTGCATTACTTCAATTAAGGAAGGATTAAACTGAAGGTGATTGATTGGAATTGATTTTCTCTTACACACCTAATATGATTGTACAGCACAGATGCACGCACTTACCGCGAATCGGTACGTTAGAATAGAAAGTATACTACGCATCGTATAAAGGGATAGAATTCATGATTCATTGGATATAAAACAATTTCTTTTATATCAAATATTGCGTATTAGTGTAAGATTTTCTTAACGGCGATGAGATGACAAAATGAAAAAAGTTTAAAAATAGCCACGTCACAGTTGTATAACACATCGGTCAATAAGCCACCCATCTAACAACATACATAATAACGGGAATATCATTTCTTTTCTTTGCTAATTGTTACATGCTTCCAAGTATGACTCAGTTTCAAGGACGAAGATAAAAAAAAGATTTTTCACAATACAATTTAGAGAAATGTTTGAAAGTTAAAGTGCTTTAAGGAGAGAGCAACTCAATGACCGGCTTCAAAGAAGAATTCATAAACTAATAATATATGATATGTTAGATGATGTTCAACATCTTACACATCATATATATATATATTTATTTATTTTTTTTGTTGTTATAGAAGAAGAAAGAACATAGCCTACATTTTAATAAATATTTCTAAAGATTACATACAGTGGGTGAAAATTAGTATATATAATTAAAAAATAAAATAAATAAATAAATAACGGCAGTTTGATTCGCCTTGGGCCTAAACTGTGAAGCAAAAGTGTAAAAATTAACAACGATTGCCTGAATTGGACGCAAAAGCTTTTTCTGCTAAACGTTAGATTGATCGGATTTTTTTTTTTTGTTATTATATTGTCTATGTAGATAGACGCAGACCGCCATAGATATAAAGTATTTGTTAAGTTAATTTGAGCTAAATTGCGCTTTCTTTATCAATCTATTTTAATCGCGAAATGAATATATTAAGAGAGGATTCCCTACTTGCTAATCGATGCCCGTTCTTTCAATTATTATTAGTTTCTCTACCAACCAGTGCTTTATTCTCACTCCGAATTTTTTTTAAGATGAATCTAATTATTATTTATATTAAATTGGTAAAATGACATACATTTTTCATCATGTTATACCTTACACCATTTATGGTGCAAGATCATTAAGTTCGTGCTCCCAGAATGGCCTGAGGTAGACCCACCTTCTATAATATCGATCTATTCAGAATTAATTTCATTAATTCATCTAAGCGTGTCCGTCCATCTACACATTTATCGATCTCCCCGATCTGTTCATCTGTGTATCTGCTGCACTTGACCATTTATCTAACTCCGTCTGTCCATCTATTTCTCGGTTCGTCTTGGTTGCTTCAAACTACAGGTCGCAATTTTTATGATATGGAGAACGGTGAGGATCAGACCACTTTTTCGACCCCTATACATAAAACGCCTTATTTGGAAATGTCGTTATATAAATAATAGCAACTGTAATAAGTGAAGTGGTTTAGGGTATTTAACGATTGCTCGACTTTTGCTATAGCGTTTCTACTTGTTTGTAAAAATTTTAGACACATTAAAACCTATGGGTTTATGGATTAAACAACTTTTATCTTTACCTCACTTACTGTAGAGCAAAATAAATAGAAAAATTATAAAATTGCTTTATTTAAAAGAATTGAAAAAAAAAAAAAAAGAAAAGGAAAACAAAGTGCTAAAGGACGGGCAAAGCGATTATGCAAATTCAAACAAACAAATGCTATAAATTGTATATATATGGGGTCTTAGCATATATGTATATCTGGTTGCTACAAACCGTCTGACAAAATTAGTAGTGGTTTGTACAAAACTTAAAGGAGAGAAGAAGAAAAAGGAGAACAAAATTCTCTCATTACCATAAAATATTAG
Organism: Glossina fuscipes; assembly: GCF_014805625.2. NCBI lineage: Eukaryota > Metazoa > Arthropoda > Insecta > Diptera > Glossinidae > Glossina > Glossina fuscipes. The sequence goes on along the minus strand of NW_023998414.1, from coordinate 12,174,537 downwards.
ATAGTTGTGTTTAAATTCAATAACAAGCCAAGGAATTTTAATATAAAAAAAAAAAAGAAGAAAACAAAAGAAGATGAGAAATCTGCTGTGATTAATGTTAACAAAAAAATAAATACATTTTTTTTTGAATTGACATTTCGCCTTAAAGAAAAAAAAAATTAAATAAAATAAATAAAAACTATTAAAAACCAACAAACTAAAAATACGTTACATAAATATATTTAATTAATTGATAATAATAATAATAATAATAATAATAATAAAAAAAAAAAAAAAATTCCCTTTCTTTCCTTTATAAATTCACGCTAAACATCATTCGTCTATTTTAAGTGTATTATATATATGCATGTATTCGTACATGGTATATGTACGTAAACATATTGTGAGGATATAATGTAAGCATATTGTGCTCTATGCATATGTGTCCATTTATGTATATATATATATGTATGTACGTATGTATGTATGTATGTATGTGTTTGTGTGTATGTATGTGTGTGTGTGTGTGTGTCTGTGTGTGTGTCTGTGTGGATGTATGTTTATATAATTTATGAGGTACTTTAATATTTTTGGCACAGTGAAAGTTTTTTCTTCTTCTCGCTTGTTTTCTGTTAATCAATTGATTTTGTTTACGGTTTACTTGTAGAGATTATATGACAATTATTTAATTATTTAGTTACTTTTATTTTAATTATTATCTATATATTTAAAAAAAAAAAAAAAAAAAAAAAAACAAATTGTTTGTTGTCATTGGTACGGAAAAAATTGTTCTCGGTTCTTGTTTCTTTTTCTATATTATTTATATATTATATATATAGAATTGAAATGGTTTTGATTTTACGAAATGAATTATTTTAGCATTGTGTCCATTATCATCATACATGACATTTCATGCTCAAAGTGGTGATCTGATTAAGTCGATTAATTTTACGATTGTGGGGAAGCCCCTCAATACCCTTACTCATCGGTAACTTTTTTTCAATTATGTAACAATATGTAACAATAAATATAAATTTCAAGTTTCGCGTATTCATAAAACCCATTAGCGTCGTATATGGATTGAGATCACATTACCTATTGGGGTCGTGAAGAAAGGCGAGTGTATTTCGGAAAAGAACGAACGAACGAACGATTTCAATTGTCGACAGCATTTTCGCCTTATTACTTGTACCTTTCAGAATAGTATCCCTTCCTACAGCTACAAAGTCCATTTATAGAAATGTCATATGACATGTGCTCTAATTTCATTTGCTATACGCATCCTAGCATATCTTTACATTATTACGGTCGCATACAAACGAATTTTTATCGATTTTATTACACATCCAAAAGCAATGGGATGTTAGTTTAGAGCATAATTCATTTAAAGCCAAATATATATATATATATATATGGGATGTAATCCACGTTCTCGTTTATGGATGATCCAATGAAGTAAATATTTCATTTGATGAGTTTGTGTGTGAAAGTTCGAAGAATATTCGAATATGATTTTGAATTTTTTATCTCAGCAGAGTGATACAGATATGCATTTTTAAATGAAAATCTCATGCGATTGTTTATTAGTCAAAGAAAATGTGATAGAATGTTGATAGTACGGTTATGGTATATTTTAAAAGTTTGCTTTTCAGATCAAATTACATTCACTCATTTCTTCTTCATAAATGTTAATCGAAAAAGTGCTCGCGAGCATTGTGCACAAGGAAGCTACCCCCTAAAGACTGTTATAGCTTTTGAAAATTGTCCATCATCTTAAGAAATGCCTACGATTAAAATAAAAAAAAAAAAAATATAAAATAAGTAAATTTTATATATCTATGTCGGATGTTAAGCATCGATAATTGATCTTAAGCTTCCCTTTTGTCGATCAATTTTATTTCTTTTAGCAGAATTCAATTAATTTTGAATGCTTTCAACCACTTCTCTATTACATGGATTAGATATAAAATTGACAGGTTTTTTATATCCGATGGATTGATAATGAACGCAAAATATTCGCCTTAAGGCGAATAGAATTTTCTTTCTTTCTTTATTACTTTGCGGTTACATTATTTTATATATATAATTATTATTGTGAAACTACAATTATTTAGTTTAATTCGATGTTCTTGGTTCAAATGTTGTTAAATTTTTATTTGTTTGTCTATATATTGTTTATTTAGTTATTTATTTATTTATTTATTTATTTACTTTTTTTTGTTTTTGCTTAGAGACGCGCATGTAAATGAAATACAATTTGAAATTAATTTTGAAGTTGATTATAATGTTTTCGAAAAAAGAGCATTTTTTTTTTTTTTTTTTTTGTATATGCAATAAGAATAATAATAATAATAATAGTAATAATAATAATGAAAATTTCATTAAAATTTAACGTAGTGTCATTTTTGTTTTTGTTTTTAATTATATTCTTATTTTTGTTCTTGTTGTTTGGTTGCTATTGTTCTTGCTGTTACTGTTAATTAGTTTATTTGTGCTATAATCACAGTTAATATATTTCTATAGTTAGTATTTTATATTTTGTATAAAGTTTAAAAAAAAAAAAAAAAAAAAAAACTTAAATATAAAATAAAAATCATATAAACTATTGGCGGTGGCTATTTTTGTTGTTGTTGTTGTTGCTGTTGTTGTTATTCTTATTATTATTATTATTGTTGTTGTTGTTGTTATCGTTATTGTTATTACCGATGTTGTTTATGTATATATATAAAATAATCCTTATTATTATTTGTAATAATAAAATAGTATTTACTTTACTTTTGCTGCTATTTTCATTTGTTAGTTAGTTAGTCTATTAAACGAAAATTAAATAAAAAAATAAAAACAATTCTGCTATTGTTATATTTACGGTTACGTTGTTGTTTGTTGTCTGCTTTACTTGTAGTTAACATTTTGATTATTGTTTGAGTTTTATTTTCATTTTCTATATAATTACTTTTAAATTTTTTCTTTCTTTTAATAATGATGATAATCATAATCATAATAATAGTAATAATAATAATCATAATAATAATAAATTTAATTAACTATTTTTGTTACGTTTTCTTATAGTTTCCTGTTTTTTGTTATGAGACTTTCAGTTGCTAAGGCTATTTGTAGTTAATTTTGATGTTTATTACAGTGTTGTGCCGTTATTAAATAATTTTTTTTATTTATTTATATTTTGCTCTCATTTAGAAATGATAATAGTGATAACAATAAAAAAGTTTAAAAAATGGAAAAAATTCATTGTTCGTAGTTGTTTTGTTGCTTGCGGATATTGTTTTCTTGTTGTTGATGTTGTTGTTGTTCTTGTTCTTGTTGTTGTGAAATACTTTGTTTTCAATTTTATTTTTTATGTTATTATTATTATTTATTTAATTTTATTTTATTTCTTATTACATTAGTAATTAGTTGTGGTAGTATTTGTAATACTTTACTTCCGTTTGTCGTTTTTTCTTTGTTATGTCTTAACGCATAAATGTGAAACCAATTTGTTTGTTCGTTTTTGTTTGTATTTCGTTTAACTTTATGGTCAGTTTGTATATCTCTAATTCAAAACAATGATAAAGAGAAAAAAAAAAAAAAAAATAAGGAGAGAGGAGAGAAGAAATAAAAGAAAAACACTCCACTGTATAATGATGTTTTTTTTTTTTTTTTTCGTTGAAATCTTATAAAAATAAATTCATTTTTTTAAACCTCACAAAAAGTTTATAATGTTTTTTGTTTTTGAGTTTTTAATCTAAAAAGGAGATCCAGCACCAAAAAAAAAAAAAAAGAAAAGAATTTAATAAAATTAAAATATTATTCAAATTAAAACAGGACTTTTTTTTTTTGTTTTTTTGTATGAGATTAAAAAATTATTTTTATAAATGAAAAATTTTTTTTGTTATTTTGTTTTTTAATTAAAGCTGTTCTTTTGTTTGTTTTTGGAATACAATCCTTATGCACTTTTAGTCGACATGAAGAATTTAATAACTTTTAATTTATTTTTACTTATTTATTTTGTTGTTTTTTTTTTTTTTTTTTTTCTATAAGATATTCATAGAAAAATGTCCAGACCTTATCATGAGAAGACTGACTTCAATTTAAGCTTTAAATTGCTATTTATTTTGCGTTAAGTGCTTTTTAATAATAACGCCTTTTAGGTAGCATTGCCAAGCAAAATATCCAAAGTTGGTTAAATGAATTTTTTTTTTTAAATTAAAATATTTTTTTTTTTGTTTATAATATCGGGTTGAGGGTTCGTTTTGCTTTTCAAAACATAAACTATTCAAAGTGAATATGAAAATCAATCAAATCAAATTTAATTATGATATAGTGAATCATATTGAAATTTGGTAGCATTGTGATAAGCCAATGGTTAGCAAAGTTCTTGGGATGTTAGCTCAAGTTTACAGTACAAAATCAATAAGAAACTCTCGCATCATTCTTATTGAACTTTCACTTGAGAAAAAATCAAAAACGAGTACCGGAGGGAGAGTCCTTCTAAACGTCTAAAACTTTAAAATACATTTTCGTAATAAGATCGAAAAAAAAAATTTTTTTTATGAAAATATTTGAACGTTAGTTCACCTAATCTAAATCCCTTTTCTAAATATATTAAATTGTTCGCAAATCCACTCCGTTCTGATATCGTAATACTTGTGTAGGAGAAATTTTGTTTGATTCTGCGCAACAGTTTTGCTTTGGTGCCTTACCACAAATGGAAAGTCGAAAGAGCAAGAAGGAAATTAATGGACGCGATGAATGGACAAAAAGACAGCGCTAAAACTGATTTGCTGGCACTTTTGCGTCACATTCTGGAAGGCCAGTAGGAGCAGATGAAAACAAAATAAATGAATGGCGTGAGAACACTGACAGTTTATATCTATTGAACTCTATTCTTCGCGCTGAAATATTTTCCCATTATAAAGAAATCGACCTTTATTTTGGCCAAAAGAACAAAATTTCTTTCCGGATTACCCAATATTTAATGCAATTAAATGGGGATTAAGAGATCTACGGAGTTGCTTCTTCTACTGTTTGAAAAGGAATGCATTAATTTACTTATTTCTTATAGTGCATCAATTCCCGCCGGAATGTTGTCTTTACACGTGGATGTGATGCTGATCAGCAGCTCAGAGGAGATAGTAGTGCATGTGTACTTTCAAGTTGAAGAGTGGAAATATATGGAACGATAAGGACGATCATTGCAGGTGAATTGTTTTGAAGATTGGCAGTGCGATTAATGAACGACGGATCCCAGATCACGTGTTTTCCGATCAATGGACAATTTCATGTTTAGCAGGTGAGAACGCTGGACAAAGAGAGTATTGTTATTAAAGGATCCAATCGGTGGGCATGTCTCCTTTATCGCCATAAAATAGATGCATCTATGTATAACCATACCACAGAAGCCCATATTATGCCGTTATTCAAGGACGACGGAGGGTCCGAGTAGGATTTTGAAACTGTTGCCCGGATATTTTTTTGAGATCTTACTGAGACGAAGGTGCGAATTAGTGATATAAGATCACAGGGAGATGAGTAAATTAGGTTTTCTTTTGCACACTGGTGATCGCCTATAAGTGCTAGATGAAAAAAGAAGTGAGCTTAGCGGTACGTGTATGTTTAAGGGAAATTAAGGTGAAACCATGACAATTTCATCTCTGATATTACAGTGCTCTATGAGGATGTGAATACGAAAGCATTCATTCGAAATATTTCATAAAAAGTTCTGCGCGTGAAAATATTTATATATAGCGGTGAAACACATTACCAATATATTGCCATATACGTTCCATGTTAGGATCCGGAAAGTTGAAAATATTGAGAATCAGAAGGAGACCAGTTTTAGTTCTCTTCACGGTGTAATTAAGAAGATAAAAATTTATTTGCCTTAGCTCATAAGCTTAACAAATATTTATTCAAATATTGTTAGCAGATGGGTTTTTTTGGCGTTTGTGCGTTTGTGTGTTTTTACTTATTTGACAAGTTTTGATTATAACTGAATTTTCAATATTCTTGAATATACGGAATGTCAAAAATTATTGCATATATATGAACACGTCTGATCACCCACCATTCTGGCTATCATTCAATTCTGTAAACAATCAATAGGATTCATCTCCCTCTCAATCCTATGGGCTGATTTGAGACTTTAGTGATTGATTTAACATTCGCTTATGAAAGTTTTTTTTTTTTTTGGCAGCTAAACATCCCTGAACTTGATATATTAAAATGATTAAGTTATTTATGCATAACAAAGAAACCAGAAAATTTTGCAATTAATTCAGTTAATAACTTTTAAAAGGCAATGAGGTTTTTCATTTTCCTCTCAATTTAATTGTTGTCGACATGTCATATGGGTTTCTTTTGCTGTGTTCAATTGAAACAGTTTTTAGAAAAAAAAAAAAAAAAAAAAGAAATTAAAAAATTAAATATTCCTGTAATTATTTTTAATCTATTGTTCATATGCGTTTGAATTAGTGTTCAGCGTGTTCGCTTTCTTATCCTATCTGGAATCTACAGGAGTCAATGAATATTTTATTTTGAATTTTCTTTTCTTACGTGTACATTTTGGACGTTCCTTATCCATTCATTGAAAAAGTGTTTTAAGTATATTGCAAGAAAGTGTTGTTGTCGTTGTTGTTGTTGCGGATTTAGTTCTATTGTAACTTATCTGCGAAGGAGTCTTCTCCTTCGCGCCTCATCTCAGCGTGGCGCATTATGTATATGGGTAGTCAAGTGTTTCGAGAGGTAGTCAGCACGGGCAAAACATTTGCCGCAAGATTCACAATGATAAGGCCGTTCGCCGGTGTGAATGCGCAAGTGGCGTGTTAAATCTGATTTACCGCCAAAGGCGCGACCACAAAATAGACATACGAATGGACGTTCGCCAGTGTGTTTGCGAACATGTAATTTCAAATTCTCCTTTGAACGCACACATTTGCCGCAGAAGGGACAAGCAAAACGCGAAGCTGGCGGTCTATTCAATTATTAATAATTTACTTAGTTAAAGTTATTAAAGAAAATTAAATTAAATTTTTATATTGTAGTTATAGCTTACCTTTTATCCCTCTGGCGCTCAGCGGCGTCTGCTCTCAGGAAATTAAGAATTGATGCTTCTTGTGGGTTAAGGCCTAAAAATTGCTCGTTGGGCAATCGTTCTGTATTGATCAGCGATGTAATTGAATTAAGAGAATTTAAAGAATTTAAGGAATTGGCGGCGACCGCGGACGCGGTTACTGCAGCTTGTTGGGCTGTTTGCGGTGTCATTTGTAATTGATGTTGTGGTGTCGTAGCAACAGCTGCTGCTGCTGCTATAGCTGTCATGTTGTGGGCCAAATGGCCGGGCAGTTGCTGTATTATATGTGGATGATGTGTAGGATGTTGCGGCAACGAATGATGCTGTGACGCTGGTGATGGTGTTGATGATTGCTGACTGTGATGATGATGATGATGATGATGATGTTGGTGGTGTTGATGACGTTGTTGTTGATGATGAAAGGAGGGATCAGTTTCTAAATGTGGTGGCAATGTAGTGGTATTCAGAAGATGAGGCTATTGTAATAAAATGAATCATTCGTTAGTGATTGAACTTGTTAAATCTTTTTATAAATCACTTACCCTCTTATTTGTACTATGAATTCCATCTGTACTGCTTAAATCCTGCGCTTCGTTAGCATTCATTGATACCACGATGGGCGCAGTTTTATTATTTTTATCGTTGTAGTGCATAACTGCTACACCGTCGGTATTTACGTCTTGGTCTTCAGCCCCCCTTTGCTGTTGTTGTTGTTGATCATCATCGTCTTTCTCTTTCTTTATGCTTATGCGTAAGTCTTCTCCAACTTCGTTGTCAGCTAATGTTAAAGTTTCTTGCGAACCTGTCAGCATATCTTGATCTTGTAAATGTTGAAAATGAGCCGCAAATATGCTGCCGGCTAAATGATGTTTGCCCGATCCTTTCTTGCCGTGCAGGCGTTCCAAGGCGTGATTAAGGCGATGCTTCTTGAACGATTTTAAGTAGCGAAATTGCATACCGCATACGTCACAGGTGAACAATTTATCGGCTGGTAAACGAGCTCTATGATTTTGTTCTTTATGCTTTGCATAAGCAGAACGATACCGATACGATTGACCACATTGTTCGCAAATGAAAGGTTTCTCGTCACCCGGTCCGAGTATAGGGTGTTGCAGAGCGGCATGCTGTTCGAGTAGCCAGACATTGGGAAAGTGAGCGTTGCACACAATGCAACGGGTTTCCTCTTCAATTGGTTCACTGAATAATGACGAGGTATCGGAAGGACTTTTCACCAGGCCGTGGCCCGGCGTACCGGACGCGGGAGGTGGTGTTGATGAGGTAGACGAGGAACTACTTTTCTCTTTACAGTTTGAAGTTGCGTCTGGTGGTGTCATAGATGTAAGCAAAAGTTGAGAGTAAGGTTTTAAATTTGCTTCCCCAATTAGCGAGGTATTCGAACGACGGCGTTGCAATAATTGCTCCAAGGAGTCCTTATAAAGCATGGGTGAGGTAATTGAGCTTGTCGTGGCAGCACTTGAATTGCCGCTATCACGATCTCTTATAGCAGCAGCTTCATCATGATGTGGTGTTGGAGTACCTGTTACCGTTGCAGTTATCTCTACAACATCGTCATTCTCAGGTATGTTCGGCTGTTGACGTGGTGTTGAAGATCTTTCGGTAGCCTTAGGTGACGACTGTATTAAAGTAGTTGTTTGATGGGGTGATGGTGCATTTTGTCTGGTCGTGGATTTTTGAAGTTTTTGTGTTAATTGATGCTGCTGCTGCTGTTGCTGCTGCTGCTGTTGATGCTGGTGATGGAAAAATGCAGCTGGTGACGGATAACGTATATTAAAAGGTGGTTGTTGTTTGTACTGCTGTTGCTGTGTTATGGAACGGTGTTGCTGTTGTTGTGTCAATTGTTGTTTGTTAGTATCACCACCAGCTCCCAATGGAGTTGATGTTCTGGACAATAGTAAGTCGGCAGTGTTGACATGCATTGTATTGGTATGATAATCTTTGGAAAGTAAATCACTTAACGGATTTAAACGGTGGGCGAAATCCTTTGATGTAGGCGGTGGCGTTAGTAAGCCGCGATTTCTATTTCAATATAAAAAATATAAATTAAATTAATTTTTCTTATTATCTACGTGCTCTATGCAAGTCACCTTAAAGCCTCTTCTGTAAACCAGGACTGATGATGTAACATGCTTAATATTCTGGACGGATCAATATCAAAAAGATTCAAACCCAAAGGTGAGAATGGAAACGCGAACGGCGTTGGACATCTGGTGGTCATGCCGAAATTTCTTAAAAGCTAGATTATAAAAAAAACAAAAAAAAAAAAAAAACAAAATGCAAAAAGAAATATAAGGAATACAAATAAATTTTGTAATTTTTCTTAAGCAAATATAGACTGAGGACTAGTTTGGTTTTCTGGATTAAAAAGTAGACATTTTTCTGTTTTTTTTTTTTTTTTTTTTTTAAATAGAAAGAGAAGAGATAGACAGACAGAAGCCAATATACGACATTTAGAGAACACACATGCTTTACAAAGAAATACTACAGAACATAAAATAAAACACATTAAAATTAAGTTAGAAAATTTTGGATTAACTAAAAGCTATTCTTGGATTTGAATTCATTTTTAATTCATTTTTTTTTTTTTTTTCTTTTTCTTTTTTGATAAGTAACTGAAAAGTTTTAGTGTTTAGCTTACCGTTTTCGCGTTATCCTTTATTGATATACTGTAAGTTATTTTGTTTAAGAGACATAAATTTACAACTAATAAAGAAGAAAGCACTTAATGTTTGCCATCCAGCGGGCTATGGCTTGGATTGAAATTATTATTCAATCAATGTAAATGATTTTAATTCGTTAGCAAACATAAAACGCTTCCAACTATTTTTTCTGAGAGTAAAAAACACTTTTTTTTTTTAAAAAGTTTCAAAACAAATCTAGGACAAGGAAAGCGTTCAGAGTTTGATTCGCTGCAGCGTAAATAACATAGAAGCCTTAAGATTTTGATTGTTTTTTAAAGGTCCAATCAACTGTTTATCAATTGTTTATTCTTTTCTTCGATTGCCTTAGGTGTACGTATGTCATACAGCCGCGGCTTTATCAATCTGATTCGATAAATATAATTTGAAACATTGTGCAAAACACTTGATACACATTTAGCATAGAAATAATGGCATATAAAATAAAGACAATGGAATATTTTTTAAGCGCGATCACTTCAATTTAGCACAAGCGTGCTTTCGTCGCGACTTTTCGTAGACACTTTAAAAGTAAGAAGGCTTTGCTATTTGTGAGGAGGATAACATCGTAAAATTGATTTTCCATAATTTTACCGTACAGTTTAATAATTTTTGCGAGGACGATCGTACAAGATCGTATACTAACAATTGAAAGTTTTATTTTTTTCATTTTATAATTTAAGAACCTTTATAAAGATCAGGGAGCTTACTTATAAGGCGATTTGCTAAATTCCTTTATGAAGTCCTGTATGCGTATCGCATCACGGACACTCGCGTCTTATTACTTTCCAATCGCGAGAGTAAAAGAATGAAAAGAAATTGCATTCGATATAAGGAAGAAATGAAATGCCGAAAAGGGCGGCACTAGTTTCTCCTCAGACTCATCTTAGTAGTTGTTGGCAAAAAAAAAAAAAACAAAATAGGAATCTTATTAGAAAGAGTAGCAGCATAGGAGAGGAATATTGAATAGCAAATGAATAAATTTGTTAGCATCCGACTATAGTGTCACAAAGCTTTTCTGCTGCACAACTATTTCTTCTAATTTTTGATTAAATTTATAGGCAAATTGCGTGTTTTTAAATCACTGAAAGTGCAACAAAAAATTCATACACTTTTGTGTTGTAAAAACCGATCTTGTGCTTGGCATGAGTTAACTGCTACACGATCATCGCCTATCACGGATGCCTATAAATCATTGATTTGTGAATCAGCTAGGCAAGGGTGGGGTGGGTCATTGACATTTTGCAAATTTTTTTCGGGACATTTTTTTTTTTGCGATTTGTAACGAAATATAGCCCAAAGCATAAACATTTCCGATACAAAACGATATTTAATGCGACGAAATGTTTCGTGTGTTCATTTTTCAATGAGACATCGGCAAACGTACGTAATACTTTCGAGAATATAAGAAGAAGTAATAGTCATGTTTATCACACGCATTGACTCGTCTATAACTAAGCCCGCGACAGATAGCCACGGTTTCATCTTAAATAACTTACGTACTATTGTATGTATGCAAAAGCTATCTGCTGCACTGATTGTGCGAAGCGATTTAAATTATATTTCAAATAATAATTAAAACATCTTTTGGTTTATTTATGTTTATTAATTGTTGTTGTTTTCTTTTTTTATTTTTATTTCTCATTTATTGTTTTCTCTTTAAAGATATTTATTTAAGTTGCTTCATATTTCGGTTTCGGTTGTTCCTGGTTTTTTTTTGTTGTTGTTTTTTTTTTTTTTTTTTTTTTTTTTTTTTTTTTTGTTTTCTTCTTTTGTTTATAACTATCTTCTTCATGTATGCAAAAAATAAAATATGTAGAAAAACAAACGCAACACGTTTTGTTTACTCTATCATCATATACTCCTATATAAGACATTCACTTTTAATATATATATATATATATATATTCATATATATATATATATATATATTCATATATATATATATGCATATATATATGTATATATATATGTATATAAATTTTAATGTCTGTGTTGTTGTTGAATGTCCGTCTGATTTATTTTTCATTCATTTCTCCATATTTAAATAACATTTTATCAAATTTAATGCAATAAATACATACACAATATATAGTTATGGCGCGTGTTTTCTATGCAAAATATTCCGTGTGAGTAAGTGTAGTAGTGTTTCGAGTAAGGTGGTGGTGATCGGTCAGTTAATTTAAAAAAAAATTTAGGAAATTGAAGGGAAAAATTTCATTTTTTATATTGTTTTCCTATATTTTGTTTTTTTTTTTTGTTTTTCAATTTTTCAATTTTCTTGGTTAAGCAATTTGTTTTCTTGTTGTTGTTGTTGTTTTGTTGATGCTTGGAGGAGATTCGCTTTAAAATAAAAAAATCATGCTTTGAATATATTATATTAAAATTTCCTTTGTTGTTGTTATTGTTGTTCTTGTTTTTGTTGGTTTTTTTGCATTTTCTTACTTTCGTTTCTCAAAATTGATTTCATTTTCATTTTATTTAGTTTGGTTTTTGATAATTTACAGCTATGATATGCATTATTTGTAATTGGGTTGTTTTTATTTATTTATTAATTTTATTTTTAGCATTTTTTTCGTTATTATTCCGGTTCAATTTGTTGTATCATTCTTTTATTTTGTTGCAGTTTTTCTCTAAAACTCTTTAATATATGTATGTATACTTGTATGGAATGTAGTCGTGTGCATGTTTTTGTGTGAATTTTTTTTTTGCCATGTTTGTGTAAATATGTATGTGTGTAAGTATGTGTGTTTATTCAATCAATTTTAATTTTGTAATAGGCGATCTAAAATATGTACTAAAAATTATGTACTCTTTTTGTGGTAAAAATGTTTAAATATCAACTTTAATATAAGTTGATTTATTGCCAGATTTTTTTTTTTTATTTGTTTTTATGTTTACGTTTCTTTATCGAAAATTTTTCATTTATTTTCTTATTCTTTTTTTTTTTTTTTTTTGTTTGTTTTAATATTTATTGTATTGCAAACTTTTGAATTTTGCTAAATTTTAACCTTTCGAAATGGTTTGTATGGTTGGGGGGAGATTTTTTTAGCAATTCTTTCTAATATAAGCTCTGTTTACTCATTTTCTCTACCAGCTTAAGTAAAACTTCACATTTTAGAAAATATTTTAGGAAAAATGAATTTTATTAAAAATTATTAAATAAATAAAATTAATAATTTAAAAAAAAAATCAATATTAAGCAACTAGGAATACATATATATATATATATATATATATTGTGTGTGTACGTATATATACATATATCTGTAAGCATGTATATGAACGTATCATCATATTAACGCACTTGCCTTTAAACATATGCGTACATATATACATATATTTGCTGATATATGCCGTATACCTATAATACATGCATATACATATATATATATATATATATATATATATATATATATATATA
>NW_023998414.1:12155136-12161362 GCF_014805625.2 Glossina fuscipes | reverse complement strand
TTTTTTTTTTTTTTTTTTTTTTTTTTTTTTTTAAATTTATTAATTACTTTTCTGTTTTGTGTGTTTGAGTGTAGCCTTAATTAATACCTATGTATACATTTGCTGATTTCTTTTGTTTTTTATCTGTTATTTCTTTTAAAATTCTTTTTTAGTAAATGTTATTGAATTCTTAAAAATTATTCATTCAATTTTTAAAAAATATATATGTATATATATATTTTTATATATATATATATATAGTAAGTATTATTTATAATTTACTTTACTGTAGGAACATATTGACGCGTAATTAACATATTGCAACTATTTTTACTTTTGTTGTTGTTTTTGTAATAATAATAAATTAATTAAAAATGGAAAAAGAAGCATAAAAACTCATTAACGTTTAAATCATTCAGAAATGAATTAATGTCAACACTTGGAATTCAGCGATCTATTAAGAAATCGTAAACATGCGAAAGTCAAGTTCAATGATTTTGAAAATTCTTTCATTTTTTGTTTTCTTTTCTTTTTTATTCTAGACTTTGTTATGTAGTCCTATATATATATATTGTGAATTGCTTGCTTAAAACTTTTTATATGAGAGGTATCTACGAAGTGAAGAGAAGTTTTCTATATTAATCGGCGTAGGATTAGAGAATATTCTTTAATCAGTTCGAGATCAAGAATTAATTCGGACACAGTCAAGAGTCTGGGATCTTTGATTCGAGCATTTCAAGAGGTTACAAGATATTGCGGATAAACACGTTCAGCTTTGCTTCATACAAATATTTAATTTAGTTGATGGGCACAAATCAAGTTCGGTGATATTCTTACCTACTTAGTATTGAAGAACTGTACCATGAAAATGACGTCATCTATCTATCTATCTATCTATCTATCAATCTATCATATCTTTTTCTTTTTATTTATTTTTAATTATTTATTCATTTATTTTTTTGTAGTCATTTAAGCTGCTTAAACTGTTCTTTATTTGACAAGTTACGACTTTCGGCCTTAAAATATATTTAATCAATAGGTATTTAAAATTTAAAGGTTTGCAGCAATTCATCAAAGTTGTCTGCGCACTTAAGGGCTTAAATTTTGATAAATCCGTTACCTATTGGATAATTGCGGGCTTGTGTTCTTATAGTGGTATGCAATTTTAACCCCATGTTTATATAAAATATATATATAAGATTCTCAAAAATGTGTATGTGTTTTTTCGTTTTTATTCGAAATTTCAAATTATTAATGAAATTTGTCCGCTGTTCGATGTTTGTGGACAACAGAATGTAAAGAATTGAAAATGGAGAGTATATGGGCGGGAATTCAACTTTTTATCTCAACGAATCGTGGCCACAATTATCATTGTTCGCTGTAGTTTTAACATTAGAGCTAGCTTCAAGATCTAAGATTAAGGCCTGTACAACCAGTTCAGGTCAGATTAGTTATGTGTATTATGGTGACACGAAAATATGTTATAGGGAAATGGTTGCACTGTTGGATTAAGATTTTGAATATCGAAAAATAAAAATTGCACGGACATAGCTATCAAAAATAAATTTTGTTCGTCAAGAGTGTGTTATTAAATTATCAATTGATTTTTGAAAATTATTACGAAAAACCACTAGGAGCTGAGTCATTGTGTACATTGGAATGGAGTGAGCAGAATATCGAAAGCTAGCAAAGCTTTTGATTAAATCGTTTTTTTTTGCTCCTCTGTTAGACCTATTTGTAATGGCGCGTACATAAAACTAACCAATGAATAAGATGGAACCGATTTTCTTTTCCTTCACATACACTCGCTCAATCAGCCACGAAACGTCGGCATACCAAATTCAAATTCAATCAAAATATCTTAAAAATTGTGACCTGATGGTTAAATACAAAAAATATGGGAGGAACAGACGAACAGATAAGCAAGCGAACAGATAAGCTTCGATTAATTCAGAAAAAATGACGGTATATTGTTGTATAATGTTGCATACATCCGCACAAACTTAATATAGTTTTCGATTACCGGCAAGTGTTGTGCGGTAAAAATGCATTAAATTTTTGGAAAAATTATAAATAATTTAAATAGTCATTCATTCTATCGCTTGATATATTCAGCTTGTATCTTGACGTATGATGTTTGGGGGCATTGGTACTGTCTGGATTGCTAAGCTTAATCATGCCTCTTAGTGGGTGTATGTATAGCTTATAACTACATAACAATCATTTTATAAACGATAAAAAGTAATTGAAAGATAGAAGAATAAAAGGAGGAATGTTTGAAAATGAAATTCATTATAAACACTTATCTAAACGAAACGATTCTCTCGTTCCATTATTAAAGCATTTCATTAGTTAATCGGTTAGTCCGCCTAAATACAGTTACGTTTGTATTCTCAATGGAAATTTCATGATTAAATTATTATTTTAATAATATAATAATGAATATGTTAAGTAAATAATTTAAAAAATAAACTAAAATCATTTTTTTTTAATTTTTTTTATTATTTTTTTTACGTCACTCTTTGATAGATAATAATATTAGCTATTGTATGAATAGAGTCTGATAATATTTGTCGGGTGTAAGGTGTAGATGTGTGTAAGTGCGTAAAAAATGAGCCTCATAGGAAACTTAAATTTTCAACCATAGGTACTATTTTTTATTTTTTTTTTTTGCTTTTTTTGCTTTTTTACGAATGTATATGTTTTATATTTTTGTGTATGCGTGTCCATACTATAAACATAATAAAAAACAATTCGCTATTTAATCTATGTAGAAATCCATACACACGCATATATACACATATACATATTTTATATATATATATTTTATATATATTATATAATGTACATATGTATATATACATGCGTATAATATATGTATGTATGCTTGATTGTGTTATAAAATGTACAAAATTTCTCTAAACACAAAAAACAAATTATAAATAATTATTTTGCTGTTGGATTTCTTTCTGTTTTGTTTTGTTTTGTTTTTTTTTTTTTTTTGTTTTTGCTTTCTATATTATTTTAAACATATATTTATGTATATATTTTACACTTAAATGTAAAAAAAAAAAAAGAGAAAAATAGAACAATATGGTAATAAAAGAGAATTGAAAAGATAAAAACTGAAAAATTATTTGAACTATAATTCAAACTAAACTTGAAGGAATGCTGGCAATAATATATAAAAATAAACTAAATGTAAATAAATATTTCTATCTCTACATTAATTACAGTGACGCTCTACAATTACTTCCTTTGTTTTTTTTTTTTTCATTTTCTCTCAATTTTAATTTTATTGCATAGTCCTTGGTAAGGCTGGGTAGTTTTTCTGCAAAAATTAATGAATTTTTCGGAAAGGTTAAAAGTTTTACTTTTCTTTTCTTATCTTCTTCCTTTTTTTTTTTTTTTTTATTTTCACATATTTTAGATATATTCAGTTTGCTGCTTTGTAGTTTATTATAGAAAATTACACAATTTTCTATCTGTGTATAAAAAAATTATATTTACTATAATGATTTATCTATATATATATATATATATATTTATGTATATACATATATGTATATATAAATATACGGGAATTTCTGTGGTAATTTATGTCTCGATTTACGTTTATGAGGATATGCAAAAAACTACTTTGTCTCTTGTACGTTTATGTACGTACATATGTGTATGTATGTGTGTATGTGCGTGTGTGTGCGTTAGGCGAGAAGCTTGTCTTGCTTCTAGCTTGCTCCAATCGTGTATTGCAATCGTTAGCTATTCAGTTGTTCTTTTTAAATCCTTGAATTCTTAAGCAATACCTAAGCGGTTGTCAGCCCTTCGATCTAGATCGCTGTCCATGCAACTGGGTATTTTTCTAAAAAGTGCCCTTTCGTTTTAGGATCAAGTAGCTACATTTAGGCGTACTGCTTAGTTGCGGCGATGAGTGCATTTCCTCTAAGCAGTTGGTATTTTTATGCTTGATCAACGCAACCTAACGCAGCGAGGATGTGTTTACACGGCTCCCATGTTCTCGGTAGAAGCGTAAGGTAACTCTTTAGCCGTTAGCAATAAATCTTTTATTTTTGACATGGCTTTCAAGCGTTTCTTCGCTTTTCGGACCAACAACAAGTTATTTGTTTGTAACGGGGAAAGAAATTTAATTCCTAAAAAGGTAGCATAGGCTTAGAAGCAAGCGGATTCTCAAATCTTTTAGTGCGACTATCCATGTCTTCCCATTCAATTTGTATAATTCTGACTGCTGCTGTATGAGGGAACCTCCCTGTGTATGTATATGTGTTTGTGTATGTATATACATATATAGATATATATATATAGATATATATATATATATGTGTGTATACATATGTATGTCTGTCTTGAATTTTGAATACCATCACTATGTGGGTTCTGCGATTGGCTTCTGTACTAATTCGAGCGTGCTTCAAGACGTCTATGTTTTGTGATAACTACACGACTTTTTTTTGTTTTTTTTATTTTTTTTATTTGCATTATTATCATACTGCTGGTGTGAACGATTGCCCGGTAGTAATAGTATTTTAGTAATAAAAGCTCTAAATATTGTGTTTTTCTTGCGCTTTTACTTCCGTGAACGGAAGTACAAGCTGGAGGTCTGTCCAAACAATATCCGTTAATTCACCTCTCAAACTCTGTACATTCTTGCGATTTCTTTCTTAAACTTCAATGATATCCTTTTTTGTTATTTTACTTAAAACTAGTCATGTCTTGTGTTTTTATAATGAATTGTTCAGCATATGGTTTTGGTTTTTTTTCGGATTCGATTTTTTTTAGTTTTTGAAAAATTTTTTTCTTTCTTTCAAAAAATGTGATTTTCGCTTAAAAATGCCTGGTATTGGTTTCATCTAAAGAGTGTAAATTATGTTCTCTTCTGGTTCATATGTATATAAAATATTATTATTATTATTATTATTATTATTATAAGATATATTTTTTTTCTTTTTTACTTTTAGTATTATTAGTAAATACATTTTACTTTTCAATGGGGATTAGGCACTACAGTGTGTGTATTTTTCGGTTTTATTTATCATCAATTTTTCTTTATCTTGATCTTTGTTTTTCTTTTTTTTTTTTTGCTTTTCTTTTCTTTTACTCAGTGTCTTCTTAAAGAATGTGAATGATAATGATTTATTGAAAAAATAAAAAGAACGTACATATATATACATATATATATATATATATATATATATATATATATATATATATACTTACGGTTTTTGAGCAAATCAGAATAAATTTTTTTTTGTTTTGTTTATAAGCTTTTCTTATTTAATTATTTGCTTTTTTTTTTTTTATTTCCTTTTAAGAAAAATTGGTTCTATTTTTCTGTTTATTGGGATTTTCCTTTTTGTTGGTTTTTGTTTTATTCGCTTGTTCGCTTAAAAAACCGAGAAATTTAATATAAGAAAAAAACAAAAAAAAAAAAAATTATATATATGTACAATGTATACTATTTTTAAAATGTTTTTAAAAATAATTTAAAAATTAAGTAAATGCTTTTCCATTTTTAATTATTTACAAATGATTTTTGTTTGCTTGCAATGCTTTGTAATCAATTCATTCAATTTTTTGTTGTTGTCAATTATAGCTTTTTATCTTTTATTTACGTTTTATATATTTCATTTTTCAATTAATTTTTATTATTATTATTATTATTATTATTATTATTATTATTTTTAATAGCTTGGCACTTAAATTATTATTATTATTTAATTATTTTTTATTTCTTCATGGAAAATTATTTATAATTTATTTCACTTCTCAATTTTATTTATTGTGTGTTTGCTTGCGTTTCGTTTTTTCTTTTTTTTGTCGTTTTTATTGATTTAAATAAATTTGAGCTATTTGTTGTTCATGTTATTGTTGTTATTGTTCATTTATATATGCGGTTCAACTGTTTAAAAAAAAAAAAAAAAAACAAAAATTTCTTATATATTTTTTTTATTTATTTGTTTTTTTTTCCTTTTTTTTTTGTTTGTTTTGCTTTCTTTGCGTTTTTTTTTTTTTGTTGTTTTTAAAAATCAATCTATTTTTAGTTTTCATTTATTTTCATTTATTGTATTGAAACCAATGTTTTATTATTTATTAATCAGTTCATAACTGTTTAACTATGTTTTGTATGTAACGGTTATGTTATTTGTTTTTCTTATTATTGGTCATTAGTACAAGTTTCTGGTAACACAGTTTACGTATATTAAGAAATTCTATAGAAATATTTCTTTTT
>NW_023998414.1:12094591-12154736 GCF_014805625.2 Glossina fuscipes | reverse complement strand
TATATTCTTACGGTTTTTGAGCAAATCAGAATAAATTTTTTTTTGTTTTGTTTATAAGCTTTTCTTATTTAATTATTTGCTTTTTTTTTTTTTATTTCCTTTTAAGAAAAATTGGTTCTATTTTTCTGTTTATTGGGATTTTCCTTTTTGTTGGTTTTTGTTTTATTCGCTTGTTCGCTTAAAAAACCGAGAAATTTAATATAAGAAAAAAAAAAAAAAAAAAAAAAATTATATATATGTACAATGTATACTATTTTTAAAATGTTTTTAAAAATAATTTAAAAATTAAGTAAATGCTTTTCCATTTTTAATTATTTACAAATGATTTTTGTTTGCTTGCAATGCTTTGTAATCAATTCATTCAATTTTTTGTTGTTGTCAATTATAGCTTTTTATCTTTTATTTACGTTTTATATATTTCATTTTTCAATTAATTTTTATTATTATTATTATTATTATTATTATTATTATTATTTTTAATAGCTTGGCACTTAAATTATTATTATTATTTAATTATTTTTTATTTCTTCATGGAAAATTATTTATAATTTATTTCACTTCTCAATTTTATTTATTGTGTGTTTGCTTGCGTTTCGTTTTTTCTTTTTTTTTGTCGTTTTTATTGATTTAAATAAATTTGAGCTATTTGTTGTTCATGTTATTGTTGTTATTGTTCATTTATATATGCGGTTCAACTGTTTAAAAAAAAAAAAAAAAAACAAAAATTTCTTATATATTTTTTTTATTTATTTGTTTTTTTTTCCTTTTTTTTTTGTTTGTTTTGCTTTCTTTGCGTTTTTTTTTTTTTGTTGTTTTTAAAAATCAATCTATTTTTAGTTTTCATTTATTTTCATTTATTGTATTGAAACCAATGTTTTATTATTTATTAATCAGTTCATAACTGTTTAACTATGTTTTGTATGTAACGGTTATGTTATTTGTTTTTCTTATTATTGGTCATTAGTACAAGTTTCTGGTAACACAGTTTACGTATATTAAGAAATTCTATAGAAATATTTCTTTTTTATTAAAAATATTCGTTAAAAAAATGATTTCAACACAAATAAGATTTGAGTGGCTTTGAAAAGGCAAAAAAAAAAAAAACAATAATGTGACCTAAATAACTTATTCGCTTGAAATTGTTAAAGATTTTTGGGGAAAATTCATTTTCACTTAACTGAGACTATTTGCATTGCCCTCATCCAGCAAATCAAGTCTGTCGATACTTTTGGGCGTTTTGCACGTTTCATTTCGTTCTCTTAGTTAAATATTCGTTAGAGGTCGGTAGTTTGAACCTTTACTTGTCTCTTGTAGACCTTTTTTTTTTCTAAATTATTATTATGGTAGGCATTGCAGATCGCTGCTTGTTGCTTTGTATGACAGCATTTAAAAACCGTCTCAATCTGAGTCGTGCGTAACGCAGCATCTATGCTAGAAGTTGTGGCGTTGTAGCTTAATTTTTGCTAAAAGGAGCATTGCTGCATTATATTAAGGTTAGCAGAAAGACAATATTACTCTATATCTCGGTGACTCTACGTTTTACACAATTGTTAGAGTTATGTAAATTCATAGGAGTTTTCTCTCTTATATAATATTTCACGATCCAGTTTCACAATAGCTATGCAGCGATTTACGTCGTCCGGTTATGTCACACCTCCCCAAAATTAGCGAATTCGAACTAGATATAGATATGCTTACTTGAGAGTCGTGCTTCGTATTTACTAGACTACCTGTTAGTTCCATTCTTAGGCACTGCGATGGAGGATAAATCCGCTTTGGACTGATCATTTTTTATTGCCTAGAAACATGGAACGCAACAGCAACACATGCTATTGATTTCATGCCCAGTCGACAATTAATCAAATTACTTTTTCTCTTTCTTCCTAAGGAAAACATACCGACAAATACTCTGTTCCGTTAGGAATGAAAAGTTATTTGCTTTTGCAAAATTCCCGAAAATAATATTAAAAAAGTTCAAGTTTTCAAGAACATAATCATTTTCTTTTAAAAAGTATTATTGAACCAATCAATGATCTCTTGGGGCAATTAATTACTAGATTTAACGATTTCTGTTCAAACCTTGATTGAATCAATAAATCTTTTTCGATTTATTTAATAAGGAGTGGACGACATCAGATTTTTGGAAATAGCTAAAATATGTAAGCAGAACATACATCAGGATATCTCGGAGAGAAAGAAAGGAAAAAAAGTTGATAACGATTAGAAATTCTCTGAATCGGCAGAACATTTAATGATCTCTTTGACAATAGAGGGTCGGGTTGTTTTCACTTGTTACGAGATATTATTTAATAACATTAATAGTTAAATAATGTGAAACGAAAGTTTCATTAAAATTTCGTGTAATCTATAGTAAAAATAATATGAAATGCAGGCTAATGAGATTGAGATTTCATTTCAACATTTTCAGCAATAGTAGAATAGTAGAATAGCATTCGGAAACTATTTAAATCTTTAAATGCTGCTTTAAACTATTTACAAAATATGCCAAACCTTTTGAATTTTTCTATACGTATCAGGGAAGAATGAGGGATACAATCGTTTTGTCCAAAGGAAGCTACATGGAACCCATAAAGTATATATATATATATATATATATATATATATATTCTTGATCGAAATCAAATTCTGAACTGATTTAAACATGCCTGTCTGTCTGCTTGCCAGTAGTGGTCTTCAATTTAGACGCAAAAGTCGGAAGTTCTTGTATGCGAAAACGAGGTAAACGAGTTAAGGAACGCGACCATAGGACAAGGTAAGCTGAGACCGCCTCAGTTTTCAAAAATCTAAAAAAAATGTGATTGGAACAAGGATGCATAATAGCCCATAGAGGCTTAAATAAGTTGATGCAAAGTAACTAATATCTGCCGGCATTTTTCTTGCGCTTCGATGTTGTTTTTACGAAAGGAGCTCAGAATTTTGTGTCAAGAGTCTCTCGCGTCGTTTGCATGCATATGCAGTCATTCTTTAAAAAGCTGATCTGTGCTACTGAAATAAGTTAGAGTAGTTATTAATCGAAACATATTTGAAAAATTGTCTGTCACTTTTTAGAAAAGAATGTATAAAGCCATGAATAGAGAATGTCTTGAGAATGTTATGTTATTTTTGGTTTTTTTTTTTTCCTTTTCAAGAGACGTGTGCAACTCGAATATTATTTGTGTTGTGGAATTTACTTTTAAGAAAGGAATTTGCGATTTTGTTCAAGCTTTCTTGCGATCTGCAGTCGCTTGAATCATCGTAAAAAGACGAAAAATGAATTACTTAAATAAAAAACGGAAACAAGAGAAATTAAAAACAAGAGAAAAAAAAAAATAAAAATAAAAATGAAACAACAAAAATCATAATTAGATATATGGTCATATTTTAATGACATTGTTGATAATTATAATTATAAATATTTAATGTCCTATATATCTGTACATAGGTACGTATATTGAGTATGTATTGTAAAAATATTTGATTTAAAAAATTGCTTAAGAGAAAGATAATGAAAATTTGTAGAAAAAACAAACAAAGATTAAACTGAAGGCATCTGAAAATAGGGTACTAAAGAGGTAAGAGATAAAGTGCGATTTATTGATTGATTGATTGACTTAATCACATATAAGCTACGGATGATTGATTGATTATGAAAAATCATGGTTATGGTTAATTATAAGGTAAATGAAAAGGCATTCGGTTGGTTGCTTGGTTGTTGTTGTTCATCTTCATCTTTATCTTCATCTTCTTCTTCATATTCCTCTTATTCTTGTTCTTGTTGTTATTGTTATTGTTGTATATATATGTATGTATACTGCTCTCTTGCTCTGTACTGTAAACTATTTTTTATATATAGTATATATAATTTAATGTCTTGAATATATATTTAAGTAAGGTTTTGCACTATTTTCTTAGGTAATCTGGGAAAATTTGAAAATATTAAAAAACAAAAAAAAAAAAAATTGATCAAAACAATAAAGAAAATGTTTCTCTAAAAAATATTTTCTCACATCACTATTGGGTTTGATTGTAAATAATTGCCTTTTTTTATTTGTATGTATGTAGTTATATATGTCTATGGAAGTGTGTGTGTGTGTGTGTGTGTGTGTCTTTGTTTTTTGTTCCTTCTTCTTCTTCTTCTTTAACATTTTTTATATCAATTTGTTGTTCATTTATAGTGTGTTTATTCGCATTTACTGTTTTTTTTTTTTATTGTTTCTGTTATATCTTGTCTGATCTGAGCTATTTATTGTAATAAAAAATACGTTTAGATTTTTACTATTTTTTTTGTTTTTTTTTTTTTTTTGGTTTTGCTTTAAATATAATTTGTGTTTACTTTTATATAAATATTGGTACTATTGTTGTTATTGCTGTTGTTTGTTGTTGTTGTTTGTTGTTGTTGTGTTGTTTTTTGTTGTTGTTATAGTTAAATTGGAAGAATCTGTAATAACCCTGAGCCTTTTTTTCTGCTATTTCAAGTTTATTGTGGTTAAATATGTTTATTTGTTTGTATTATACTTGGCCTATGTATGTTAAGAGTGTGTACGTGTATTTTCGTTCTCATTCTTATTTTTGTTTTTGTTTCTCAGTTTTCTTTGTAACAAATAAAATTCTCAATTAGTTTGTAGCGTTGTTGTTGTTGTTGTTGTTTTTGTTGCTGTTTGTAGTAGTAGTATTAGTAGTAGTAGTAGTAGTAGTATTGTTGTTGCTGGTGTTGTTGTTGTTCTTGTTGTTTTCGTATATTTTATTTGCTTCTTTTTTTTTTTTGTTTTGTTGCTTCTTTGTGGGCTTTTCAATGTAATTAAAATTTGTACATTTTTTCTTATATATGTTATGTTTGTCGTAAGAAAAATACAAAAAACAAAACTAAAAATCTCATGAAAGAAAACAAACTTAAAAAGAATTAAAATAGAGAGAGAGAGAGAGAAAAAAAAAAAAGGAAAACTTACAAACCGATAAAAATCGAAAGTTAAACCGAAACGCGTTGAGCCAAAAAGTATTCGAAAAAGTTTTTCATCTCAATTTTGTATTCTTTTGCCGAAACTTGTTGTTTGTTGTAAGTTCAGTTTGTTTTGCTGCCGAAACTTGTGTTTTTGTTCTTTTTTTCATTTTTGATTATTTGGATTTTGTTGTTTTGTTTTGGTTTCATTTGGTTTTGTCTGGAGTGGGAGAAAGAGAATTTAAATCGTTTTTGCTTTTTATTTACCAAAGTAGTTGTAATATGAAATTTCGATCATTGTTTTTGAATTTTCATCTTCTTTTCTTTTTTTTCCTCATTTTTTTTCTTGTATTTCATCATTTCGATTTAGGTGCCAAAGCTTATTAAATTTTGTTTCATTATTTATTCTTTTTTTGTTTTTGTTTTTTCTTTGTTTTTCCTTTTTTTAATTTTTAATACATTTAAATTTTGAATTTTTTTTTTTTTTTTTTTTTTACATTTTGCTTAATATTCCTTCTTCTTTTGTTTTCAATGATAATTTGTTGCTTTTCAAAAATTAACTTTAAAATTGTTTGTCTTTAGTTTTGATATTAAAAAAAAAAAAAAAAAAAAAAAAAATAGTAAAAGAAAGGTTATTATTATGCTTACTGTTGACCTTGTACAGTTGGTAAAAGATAAATAAATTCGATTTCTCTAACTTGAAGTGTATATATATAAATATATATATAAAAAAAGAAAAAAGAGAAAAAAACAATAGATAAAGAAAACAGTTTTATAACGCGTTGTCAATAAACAAATGAAAAGAATTACTTGGGCCTATTGCACAATAAGTTTACCACCAAAGACCTTTGCATTGTTTATCGTTTATCACAGGCTCAGTTTAAACCTAGTTCGCATTCGTTCGTTATACATTTTCTGTAAAACAAAATCTTTCATGTTTTAGTATATGAATTCGATGAAACTCCATAAAAACTAATAAAAACGTCTTTTAGTGATATGTTGTTTTTATATATGTTATCACAAAGTTTCGGGAGTTTATATCAAAAAAGTATCAGGAATCGAATTTGATTTAAGTTAAAAATCATTTTTTCTTAGAATTAATGAATGCATAAAGCGAGACAGACTATGCCGATTTTGAGGTCCTTGCCCGAATTAATTTAATTTGTCTCAAACGATTCGATTTTTTTTTACGTTACCCTATAATGGTTTACGGGCCCACCATTAAATACTCTGCACCATGTTATCGTTAATTCATATAACGACTTTTCAAAGTAAGGCGTTATATAGGAAGCGATCGAAAAAGTAATCCGATCCGCATCATTTTTAATCGTGTTTGTCCTTAAGAGCGAAATTTCATTAAAATATTTCAAAAATTATGACCAGCAGGTTGATCACAAACTAACAAAACGGGCAGGCGGGAATAAGAACGGACGGACAGACAAACGGATACACAAACGAACCGGCATTGATATAGACAATGATTTCCAATCGATCGATATAAATAAATGGTCTACCTTAAGATCTTTTGCGTGCTGTAGACATCAAACTTAATATATGTCTTTGTACCATAAGCGATTTAGGGTATAAATATAGAACTATTTGAAATGTTAGAAAGCGCCTAGACATGGGCATACCTGTTGATAAAAAAAATATCCAATGAAAGTGAACATAAGCGTGATTTAATAAAAAGAACATAAGAGATTCCAACATTTGTAGTAAGTAAAGTCCGAAACGCTCACACGACGATTTGCAAGCCCATTTCGTTTATTTGTCGGCACTTTGACTTCAAAAGGCAATCAAAACAAATCAGATTTTTAATAGCAATGCAATTTTTTTCTGCAATTCAATGCAAGTTTTTATATGCTTGTTTTCGATACGGAGACGAGGACATGGCAACATTTCAAAAAAAAAAAAAAAAAAAGAGAACTTGAATCTCTCACAAATAAATCTGAAAATGCTATAAACGCATCATAAATTTATGTCAAAGTAATTGGCACCAGAATACCCTGTAAAGCTTGCCTTAGTTTTATCTTTGGCAAGGGCACCGAATCAGTGAAACGCAAAGTACTCGAACGAAAGTATTATATGTGGTGGAAAGAACAATGAATGAATGAAATCATTAAATGTTTATGAAAAATAATTCCTTATATGTTCATATAGTAGCAATGCGACATCAACCGATCTTAAACCTTAAAAGTGTGTCTTATCTGTTATTATACCCTACACCATTTGTGGTAAGTTTGTGACGATGGAAGCAATACATAAGAAGACTTGATATACACACGCCCATCTTTTTATTTGTTAACCTTTCTATTTGTTTTTAGTTTTAGCTTAATTTGATCGAACCATACTTTCGGCTTAATGTCGAGTGCTCATCTACCTCAGCGCATCAGGCTTAGCAAGCGAAATATCAATATGAAATGGAACCGAAAGAAATTTTGTTGAAAATTGTTTTTAAATGTTATTAATAGTATCATAGCATCCCGTAAGTTCATAGTTATAAATGGTTTTGTCAGTGTTTTCTGTGGGTAAAGAAATGCCGACAAAAGATGGACAACGTTACGTTGAAGTTAAGATAACATTGTTGCGTTTCTTTTAAAATTGCATAAGACCTGATAGTAGTTAGAAGAAGATTAACCCTAACGGGACAAAGTACTTTACGTCCCGGATAAACTACCGGAACATAATAAACTGTTTCATCAATCGATTTGTCGTCCTTTCTAATACGAGTTGTTTGACAAACGGGTCGAAGGTAACTCTTCTGTCTGCTGGGTATATGAAGGGGGGTATAGCTTCTCGGGAATCATAGCGTTAATATGCGAGTAGTGTGTAAGACTTTGGCTTACAAGTAAACCTAGGAAGTCGTCTCCGTAGTTAAAAAAAAAAAATTGCATTTCTGAAAATGATATGACATTAATTTATCGAAAACTAATTGATATATTGATTTTGAATTTTTTTTCAATATCTTGTCGTTAAAAGTAAGGTGTCGCTTCATTTGAAAATTAAAAAAAAAAAAAATATTTTCCTTTTTTCAGGCGTCATTTTTAGTATTAAGAAATTGGTTTAGATTAGCTTGGCATTAACTAGATTCCTTGAATTTTCGTTCGCTAAAGCGTTGTTCCCCTACATTCAAATGTCAAATGCTGAACTATTTTGAAAGCAAGATAAAGAAACAAAATACATAAATTAACTAAAACTGTAAACACTTTTTGAAAAGTATTAAAAAGAAAATAAAGTGAATGAATATGAAAACGAAAACAAACAAGAAATAATAGTTTTATATACACTTCCGAATTCCCTTCGAATTTATTAATGAGTTTTATGCTTTTCTTAAATTTTTTTTTGTTTATATTTTAAATTTTCTTCGAGGCACTATAAGCTTTATTTTACTTACTCTTTATGTGATTTATTAATGTTTTTGCTTTTGTTTTTGTGTTTGTTTTGGTTTTTTTTTTTTTTTAAATATTATTACTATTTTATGTAGATAAAAATGCTTTATATGTTTTTTTTTGTTTTTTTTTTTTAAGACCAAATATACAGTTTTTTCGTTAATGAAATGCATTTACTTTGCGGTACTCTAATGATATATTTTTAATTTTCTTTTTCCCTTTTTAATAAATTACGATTATGGTGTGTGCACTACATATGTATACAATAATTTATATTAAATTTTTTTTTCATTGATTTAATGAACTTTTCCTTGCAAACAAAAACCAACAAAGAAAAAAAAAAATATCAGTAAAATAAATAGTTTTATTTTTTCTTTTTGAAAGAGAAAAAATGTTTTAATGCCAGGGTTGCAGATAAAGAAAAAAAAAAAAAAAAAAAAAAAACTAATAATATGGTAAGTGTAATTGGGTGTGTGTATAAATGTTTGCCTGCTATTTAAATTTCTAAAAATAAATTTCCTAATTTTTTTTTATATAATTTTTTGTTGTTAAATCTTAGTTTTTTAATTTTTCTTATTACTTTTCTGTATAATTTTTCTTTGGGCCAAAAAGTTTTTTATTTTTTTGTATATATTTTTAATAAATTTTGGTTTCTCTAATATGTATTTTTGCTGTTTTACAAAAAAGAAAAAATGATATTTTCTATTAACTTCTAAAAATTGTTTTTGTTATTTTTTATATAATTTTTTTCTTTTTTCGGTAAAATTTTCTCTAAAAATTTTTTTAATTAGCGTGATTTTTTTTTTTTTTTTTAATTTTCACCTTAATTTAGGTTAAATTTTGATAATAATAACAAGGCAACATAGTCTTTAAAAAAGAACTAAATCAATTTAAGGGAACAAAAGAAAAAGAAAAACATTTTATTTTCTTTTAAATATGTTGTGCTAAAAATCATCTAAGCCGAAATGTGTGCCTATTTTGAAGTATTTTTTTATTTTATTTTATTATTATTATTTTGTTAAGAAGAGAGCTTCAAACGAATTGCAATAAAAATTAATACGAAAACTTAAGTATATCCAGTTACTAAAAAACAAAAAAAAAAATAAACAAAAATGGCCTTTCTTCTTCTACTTATTTTTTTTTTTTTTGAAAACTAAAAGCAAAAAAAAAAAAAAAATTGAACATTTAATTTCGTTGTAAAATTGGGAAACAAAATGTAAGGAACTTTGTTAAAAAAAATATAGTTGAAAAACTTAACTTAAAATTATTACATAAAATTACTTAATACGTTTAATAAGGAACATAAGAGAATTTAAAATTAAATTCAAATTTAAATTAAGTTTAAAATTACATTAAGTGCAAGTAAAACGTTTGTGGCAAAATGTAAAGCCTCTCTCTTAAGAATGGCAAAATTTGGCTTAATTCACTTAATTTTCCCTACTACACCTAAGTTATGTAAAGGATTTTGGTCGCTTGCTAACTGAATTTTTGAAGTCAATGAGGTATCATTGACTTTGATGGGAGAAAATTTCGTAAAATTTTTTTTTTTTTTTCCATGACCGTGATTATGTGGCGGAAGATTGGTAGATGGAGAGGCAGAGGTGGAGAAGGGGAATAGTATATGTGAATGTTTGACTTGAAGCAAAAGAGACATCAGGCACTGTAAGAAAGATAATTGCTGGTAAGTGGTTTCAAAGGCGGCCAGTACGGGTGAAGAACAACAAGTCATAGTAGTGTGTCATGCGATAAGAACGAGTTGGTTGCGGAAGACTTAATTGGTGGACAAATCGCTTTCACGTCCGTAGAACACTTGCCATCACACAACACATATTACGCCGATGCTCAAGGATATTGAGACTTTTGAACACAGCGCCATCGCCCATGAAATATGGTAGGAATGCCTATTAATATTAATGCAGGACATCGCTCTAGCACTTTTGTGTAATATCTTGAATTTAAACAGTGATAACGTTAAGGTGTCATTCTCTCTTTCAAAGAAAATTAGTTCTTATTCAAAACTTAAAAATGGCTCTAACATATATTTCCCATCATCTGGTATCTGATAGTGGATGTAAAAAGATGTAAATTAGTAGATCTATTTCCAGGCCTCGGTATATCTCTGTATTTATCTATTCAATTACGTAAATTATTTGAAATTTCTTAAAAATTATAGTTTCATTTCGTTATGATTATAATCACTTCTTGAAACTTGGTATGTACAATTTGACTGGACTATGAATAGAACAAAAATATAAAAGTCTGATCCCGATCCGTGATGACAATGCAATAAGATATGACAATCTTAATTGAAGAGTAACAACAAAACATAAAAATAATTGAGTAAATGGTTAGTTTGTGTGTTGCCCCTTTCTAATGATTACTATGAGAGTAGTCGCAGTTATGATAGCTTGATCGTGAACTAATTGAAATTGAAACTTATCTAACAATAAATGTGATTTATTTGCGAATGCTTGCTTATCTCAATTATGATCGCAATTGATCTATGCACTCATTCATTCATTCATTCATTCATTCATAACTCAAGCTATACGTCGATTAGCTTAATCGATATAAGACCCATTTTGAAATGAAATCGAAATCTAAATATCAATATTGAGTTCAGCAAATGCCAATCAATTGTAAAAGTTCTATGAATTTTTGAAAGCTGCGAGCATTTAAAACTCTTCTCTACACGTTTACAACTACGGAGAGTGTAAAGATCAAATCCAATAGAGTAATTAAATGGGCAAAGCGCTGTTGAACCCATAAAAATTGATGCACTTACTTGAATATTTTTAAGGATTTTCTAATTTTATATAGGGACTTATTTCGGCATAAATAATAGAATGTAACGCTTTACTTTAACATAAGATATGAACAACATTTTTTTTTTTTTTTTATTATGTTATCCAAAATCTAAAGAAGATGTTACTGCAATTTAATTTAGGTACTCCTTCCACAGATAACTTATGTATTTAAAGAGAAAAGAAATTTGGGAATAGTTACGCTATTTCAAAGTTTGCTTTACAAAAATCGTAAGTATCGATCAGTCAGAAGAACGAAAAAAGGTTTTTGGAAGAAACCATTTATTTGAAAGGTTATACGATTTTTAAAAACCTTTGAAAATATATTTAACTTTTAAATGCTTTTGTTTTTTTTTTTTTCTACTCGATAAATAGAATTCATACCAAGTGTTTATAAGGGTTTGGTGAAATGAATGTAAGTAGTAAGATGAAAGAGGGGCTGTACGAATCCCTATGTTTGCTAAAATCATTCATTGGGAAATAATGAAAAGTGAGATCGTTCGTCGATCCGAATTTCGGAGATTTAAATAGCGAGCATTTGCATTGAGTATTATCAAGGCCGCGAATATCATCATCATATCTGCTTTCACAGATTCTCCATAGTGCGACGATAGTCTGTAGTTTGTATATCGATGGAGTGAAACCTTTTCAAATTTGTTACGATATTGAGTAGTTAGCCATCTATTAATGCTTGAAAAAAAGAGGAAGAATCTACGGAAGTATTTATCATCCATTGAAATGTTTCGATTTTTAATGAAAACATTTTAATGGCTTAGGCATGGGCTTGTCGTCGACTCGTTCTAAATGACACCAGACATATGTTACAGTGAATACCGCCATCTCATTAAATTCTTAAATATTTAAAGCTTTACATTTCTTTTTTTTTAATTATTATTAGTAATAATTTAATGAATTAATAGATGAACACAATGAATTTTAATGATTTTTTTTTAATTTTTTTTTCCTTTTTTTTTTTTTATGAAAGAATGTTTTATGCAGCGAAGATTAAACAAAAAAAAAAAAATTAAAATAAATATATTTATATATATATTTTTACTTCTTTTTTTTATTTATTTATTTTTTTGTCTTTTTGTAAACTAAACACAAAATTAAAGTTTTTTTTCTTTCTTGTTTTATTTACTTCATTTTATATAAACATTACAAATTCATTGTGTATGGATTGAGAAGGTAAGGCGGGTGGGCGGGCGGTCGAGCAGGCGGGACAGAAAAGAAAGAAGCGGATAATATTAACTTAAAATTTATTTATAATTGTGATATAAAAAAAAAAAAAAAGAATTTCTTTTAACTTATGGAAATAATTTAAATTTAAAGAATTTTTATAATAATTATAAAAAAATTTTTACAACTAAACACAGAGAAATATTAAAACTAAAACTAAATAGAAATAGAAACAGAAGCAGAAACAGATAATTCTTTTTAAAGCTTACTTTAGACAATTAAGGAGAACGAATTAAATTTAACAAGATTTCAGCAAAATTTGGGTTAAAATCGATATCAATTTTAAAGAAATAATATTTTTTTTGTTTTTTTTTTTTATAATCAATTAATTTATTAATTTCATTTATGATGGTTTGGACTATAATTGCAATGGAATGTTTTTATTATTTCTTTAAAACGTTTTATTGATTTGTTGAACAATTTCAGTGAGGCTGCTCAGAAAAGCCTAATCAATAATTAAAGGTTTTGCTTATTAAAACAAAAAAAAAAAAAAAAAAAAACGGAACAAAAAAATTAGAAAGAGAGAAAAGAAAAAAAACCAACATATTTTAATTGATGTGTGTTAAAAAATTTTTTCCTTTTTTTTCTTAATTTTTCTTAATAATTTTGTTTTATTTTTTTATTATTTATTATTTAATTTAAATTTCTTATATACCGAAAATGTGTTTAAGTTGTTGTTGTTGTTTTAAAAGGCCGAAAATCACAATTTTGTATTTTATTTAAATTTCTTTTATTTTTATTCATTCTTTATT
This sequence comes from Glossina fuscipes, assembly GCF_014805625.2. Lineage (NCBI taxonomy): Eukaryota > Metazoa > Arthropoda > Insecta > Diptera > Glossinidae > Glossina > Glossina fuscipes. The sequence continues at coordinate 12,141,616 of NW_023998414.1, read as the reverse complement.
AATAAAAATTTAGATAAATTTGCCTAAATGTTAATTTATTTTATTTTCATAAATATTTTTTCTTTTTTAGATTTTTTAAAAAATTTTTTAACATCACAATTTTTTTTTTTCAATGATTTTGATTAAATTATAATTTTTCCAAGGAAAATGTAATATTTTTTTGTTTTTTTTTTTTTTAAATTTTTCTTCCTAAAAATTTGTATTTTATGTCTAAACTTTGTGGTTATGTTTAACACTATCACAGCCAAATTTTATATAAGCCAAAGGATTGCTAAGCCAAAAGGTTGTTGTTGGTTGTTGTTGGTTGCTTTGTTGTCATTCTAGTTTTTTTTAGAAATCTTTATTCTTTTAATTATTATTTTTTTTTTTTATATGTTATTTATTTATCTTTAATTTTATTTGGTTTTTGACGAATTTTGAATTTTGAATTTTGTCTATAATTTTGTTTGTAAAAAAAAAACAAAAAAAAAAAATTAAAAAAAAAAATTCGAACTTTAAGCAAAAACCTTTTTTTTTTTTTGGTTTTAACAAAACTTTTTATCAACGCAACTATTAACAACATCTCTGCTGTGCAAAGGAAAACTTTTACTTTTAAGCAAACTTTGTGAAGATTAAACAGAAATTTTGAGATCGTTTTGGTTTTTCGAACAATTTCTATCCAATTTTTTTGTGAAAAGTTTTCCATCACTTACGGCAAGGATTAGTGTTGTTTATGTCGGTGTTGGTTGGCGCAAAAAACCCAAATTATGCCTTAAGCAATAATCACATAGCTTGATAGTAATTATTATTAATAACAGTAATAATAACAATAATAATAAATAAATGGCATTTAAAAAAGGGATGGAGAGGAAAGAAACTAAAAAGAAAACAAAACAATGAAATTTAAAAATAAAACAGAAAGCTCTCGCAATCTCTCCTTTACGTTAACACTTCAAAATGTTTTCAAACTAATAAATTTACAAAATAAATAAAAAAAAAAGGAATAAATTAAATTAAGAAGAACGCGTGTTATTGTGCAAATATTTCTTTTCGTTATATAGAATTTTTTTTTTTTTTGAATATGATTTAATTTTTATTCCTTGTAAGTATATTTTTTATCATAAATATGCATAAATGTGTGTTAACTCTTTATCTCACTACAATTGAACATATATGTATATATATATCTACATATGTATTTGTATATGTATATATATACATATATATATATATATATATATATATGCATGTATGCGGCTGTGTGCGCTGTCACATGTATATGTGTATAAACATGTACATGCGCGTACGTAACATAGAACATACAAACTCAGTATAGCCATATATATATATATATATATATATATATATAAATTCATGTACATACATATGTGTATATATAATTAAAAAAATACATACATGTATATATATTTATATATACATACATATATCTCATGAAGAAATTAAAGTAATATAGTGTTTGTGTGTCTGTGTGGGTGTGATTCTTAAAAAGGTAGGAAAAGAATAACGCAGAATATAATATATATTAAAAGTAAAGTGAAGAAAAAAAAAAAAAAACAAAACTATATATAAAGAAACAAATTCTTATTAATTTTAATTCTAAATTATTATATAATTATTATTAATTTTCCTTCTCTTTAATATATTTATATAAATTAGTATATGATTTTTATTCTTATAGGGTATTTTTTTATTAAATGATTTATTTTTTAAATTTTTTATTCAATAAGTTTTATTTAATATATATAAATATCGTTAAGATCACAGATATTCTATTTTAACTGTTCTGCTTTTCTTTTTTTTTTTTCTCTTTTCTATGATTATATTTTTAAGGTGTTTTTTTTAATCCTTACTTTTCAATAATTTCATCCAAATTATTGTAGTTTGTTGTTGTTACTGTTTTACGGTTGCAGTTTTTTTCATTTCTAACTTATTTATAATTTTCTTTTATATAAAATTATATACGTGTGTGTGTATATATATATATATTTATATATATATATTATAATATATTAATTTTTCTGTTCAATTTTTTCATCTTTAAAGTGTTGTTTTAGTATATGATTTTTTTTACAAATTTTTCTGTTTTTTTTTTTTTTGTTTTCTTATTATTTTTTATTATTATTATTATTACTATTTTTTATTGAATTATTTTGGTGAGGAAAAAATAGTATAAATTTTTTAGTTTTGAAAATAACTTCTTGCAATTACTTTACTTTTGAAATTGTTGACTAAACAATTTGAAGTTTGCATTTTTAAACAACTTATCGGAACAAGAATTTAATGCATAAAAAAAAAAAAAACCCTAATGAAAATCTAAAAGACTTGTGGAAAAACTTGTGCAAATAATAATTCTATAGACTTTATCAACTTTATCAAGGCTATGAGTGTTCCATGTGAAGCCTTAGAAAAAATATTTTTTATCAGCCATTCAGGTATAAAAATAAAAACGTAATGAGGTAAAGTTCTTGGAAATTTCGCTCTTAATTTTTTTTATTATTTCTTTTTTGTTCTCCTAAAAGATGTTGCTTCTCTTGACTTTAAATAATTTGCTAAACCATGTGCTAATAAATCAATTTAAAGAAACTGAAAAGACCCCATTCAAGACCCGAAAAAAAATCATCAAATCATTGTTCTTTTTTTCTTTATAGGAGACATTAATAAATAATAATAATAATAACGATAATGCAAATTAAATTTTACCGAAAATTCTTAAAATTGTTTTTTTCTTTGAATAATTTCAATACACATTTCTACACATTTTTTGTTCTTATATAGTTTTCGTATATTCTCAAGTTTAAAATCTTCATTAAAGCCATTATGAAGACATCTATCTATAGAACAAAGTTGGGAAATAGTCTACAGTTGTACTGATCTCAATGTAAGTGAAAACCATGAGGTGACGCATAAAAATAAATTTTATAAGCTAAAGTACTCTTCTGATTGGCTTGGATTAGATTCGACATCATGATCCCTTTGTTTCAAAACTGAATCACAAAATCTCTCTTAAGAGCGATATGTTTTATTTTGCATACACAAGAACGATACGATGTTCGTTTTAGTTAGCTCTCGTTTAGCTTCAATATAGATAATCCAGATTTGAATATTTCAAATATTTCAAATATTTAAATTGAAAACATCAAAATATTGAAATCAATTTGATTTACTTAATACATTTTGTACACAAGTGAACACTCATAGCCAAACCTATTCGGAGAGTATGTCGCGTATGATGTCTATTAAGAATTTGCTCATTGCTCATCACTGTGATTTCGTATAAAGTCGTAAAGTCGTAAAGTCATCAATTTCGAATCATTACACAAGTTTTTTTTTTTATTTATTTATTTCTTCTTTAGTGTGTTGTTGTGTTATCTAATAGAAATGATATACAGAGAGAATGAATTCCGCAAAATATATTTTCAAATTCTAGCTATTGGTGAAAAAAAAAAAAAAAAAAAAAAACAAAAAAAATAAAATGATCACTTTAAATATGTATGTACGTAAGTATCTATGAGAATCTGTTAAATATGTATACATGAATGTAATAAGTTAGCACCAATTATATTGTTTTGTGTGTATTGTTGTATGCATTGTGGGTAAATTAACGAGATATCGAATTCAATAAAGGTGAACGAATATACGCATGTACATATATCCTGAACATCTTCATTTTCCTTCCTAGCATGAATATTCAGCAAAACACTGCTATGGTATAAAATTTTAACTATTTTCATAAAAATTAAGAGAATAAAAAAAAAAAACAAGAAACAAAAAGAAGCACGTAACACATAAATGATATATCTATGTGGGCAAGAAAAACAATTATATATATATATATATTTTTTTTTATATTTTGCATACGTTTCGGGATATTTTGCTGTAACAACCAATAATTTTTGTTTTGTATTTGTATGTATGCGCGTGTGTGTGTATGATTGTGTGTGATTATGTGTGTGGTGAACAATTTTATTCAAGTTAAAGGAGATCATTTCACTATTGAAAGCAATGCACAACAGCTTATGTAACATATGTTTGGGAAACGTTTGATCATCTCTTCGACGTAGCTGCACATAAGCATCCATATAAGGAATTTAAATGTCGCAAATGTTTGTAAAGTGTATACGAAATGCAATTCAATAGTAGCTCTGTCTCTATATCTCTCTCTCTCTCTCTCTCTCTCTCTTTTTCTCTCGCTTTCTTTTTATCATCTGTGTTTTATAAACGTATAAACTTCCCATTAAGTCTTTTAAAAGACAATATATGTATGTAGATAGGTATAAATATTTAGCAATAACGTTTTTGTTTTTTTTTGTTGTTGTTTTTTAATCTATGCATAAATGTATGTCTGCATGTATTTATGTATGTATGTATTTGTGAGTGTATATAGATTAAATTCTTGTTTCATTTTATTTTCCTTTATTTAAAAAAAAACAAACACAGTTTAACTGTGCTTGCGTGTTCCTCATGTATTTTAGATTTTGGTATTTTTCATCTTTTTCATCATCAATGTACAAGTGTTCATTATTAAAATAATAATAAATAATTAAAAAAAATTTTTTGAATAAATCAGTAAATTGATTTGTTTTCACTGAAAATTTATACAAATTTTTCCTTTTTTGCTGTAATTTTGTTTTTTTTTTTTGTTTTTTTTTTTAAATTTTTGCTTAAGAGGGACTGAGTGTTTAAGTATTATTTATAAATATTATTTATTTTCTTGGTATATAGTTTCAAAGTTGTTTTTGTTATTATTTAAAAAAATCTTTGTTTCTTTCAATGTTTCCGCCTGTTTTTAACTAAATCTATGTATATGTGTTGTCTATCCCTTTCGAAGGGAATAATTTTATTAATGCATATATTCATTAATATTTATATATACGTATACATATGTGCATATACATATATATATATATTTATATATATATATATATATATATATGCACTTATGTCTCTGTACACCTAAATACTTAGGCGTATATGTATATATATGAGTTATAATTCAAAATGATGTACACATTCATTTTTCAAATATGAATTTTACGATTTTTTTCTTCTTCATTTCAAGTTTTTCTTTTCTTCTTCTTATTATTTTTTCATACATTTTGAAAATAATGTATGAAATTTTAACGATACGCGCGCATATATATGTAAAAAAATTGTCTGATTTAGTTGTTAAGTAGTTCTCTTCTCGATCATTCAGTTACTTCCTCCGTTATTGTTAAAAAAAATACAAAAAAAAAAGTGAAAAAAAAAATATTTCAAAATAAAAAAAAACTTATCGAGGGCTAGTAGTAGTAGTAGTAGGTAGGGTAGGAGTGTTTGCATATGTTTTTTTTGGTGTATATATATATATATATATATATATATATGTGTGTGTGTGTTTGTAGTCATATATAACAACTTTTTGTGTATATTCGCTCAATAATTAATAATAATAATTTAAATTATTATTATCTGTTAGATTCCTGCTGCCGTTGCTGCTGCTACTGTTGCTGTTGTTACTGTTGTTGTTGCTGTTATTATTGTTGTTGCTGTTATAGTTGTTATTGTAATTATAATGATTACTATTGTTGTTGTTATTATTATAGTAATAATAATAGTAATAATAATAATTTAATAATAAACTAAACTCGTTTCACTATTGCGGCAATTCATCCTTTGTATCGACCGGACTTGGTGACAAAAATTTTCTAGCATATTTGGGAAAATGTGTTTTTTCATGTGCTTTCAATATCGTTGATCGCGAAAATGTCTTTCCGCACATATGACACCGAAAGGGACGTTCACCTAAATTGTAAAGATTGTTTTCTTTTTTTATTTTCATTTTATTGTAAAAACAAAAACTTCTTCTTTTTCACGTTCTTTTTCAAAAGGGAAAGTGAAGAATTTTTTCATCACAACTAATCTACTCATATCAATAGTCAAATATTAAAAATTCCATGTGAGGATTGTGTCTACGATACCGATCAATTCATTTGACCTTTTTTACTCATTGTAGACTTGTTGTTGTGTCGATCAAAGACGCATGCTCAAGATTCATAGTTTCCTAATGAAGACATTTCGACAATTTTCAAGTCAATATATGCATGAATCATATCCATTTGAAAAGTTTTTATCTTTTTATTCAGAATTTAGATTTCATACCTTAAGCTCGGCGTTTTGAAGATTTTTTAAAATTCCAACTAAAATCATTATTCAGACAGGGGTGCATTACCTTATAAAGTTTTTCAGGCGTATTGTTAAGCATTATTCTCTAATGGTTGAGGGATTTGAACATATTTGAATTAAAAATATTTGCTATTCAATACTACGATCACAGTTATCACCACAGGACAAAGTTCGTTTTAGCCGAGTCCTATCAAATGAATACTTCGATCATCTTTGATAATGCCCAGCCGATGTTGTTGCCGATCGGTGGGATGTATTAGATTGTTATGACGTTTATAACAGCATTAGTTATCTTGCATTTTAAGGGCGCTTTCCCGTGGTTTCATATATCAGGCATACGCCATTCATTTAAACTATTGTTTTCCTAGAAGAAACTGTTTTTTTCTTGGATTGTGAACTCTTGTTCGTGAAGGCGGGATTAATGCATATATCAGGAAAAATTGAGAGAATTTACAACTTCGTAGTTTAGTCGTAAAAACATAGCCGTTTGAAAGATTCCTCTATTGGAGTGGGTCCAAAAATAGCCCAATTTGTTCTAACTGTAGCCCAGTATATCAAATCTTAACATCCAGGCTAGAACTATTACGCAAATATTTTTTCAGTTTTTCAACTACCGGCAGTAAAGGGTTTTAACTTTGTTTTAGAAGAGAGGGATTTGAAGATTTATGGAATTTGAAAGGTGTGCAAATAACCGATTGCTCAATGGGTCTGCGATCGTATACATATATAGCGACATTGTTGCCAGAAGAATGCAAAGATCTGAACATCGTTTGCTGATATAACGTTGTGTTCATGATGAGAGAAAATATTATCAATAATCAGCATTGGCTTGAACGATTTTATCGCAACTTCTCGCTGCCGTAAAAATAAACTTTGTTAGTGATTTGTTAATTTTACACAAATCATATGAGAGCTAAACGCTCAAGTGGACTGAATTCGGCAGTTGTTTCGAAAAGCCTAAGAAAAATGCGCAGGATTGTTTTCGAAGGCCGAAAAGTGAAGTTGGGTAGGATAGCTGACATCGTAAAGATATCAAGAGGCAGCCTATTCACCGTTTTGCATGAAAATATATGACCGAGAAGGCTTTATTCGGTGTGAGTACCGCTCAGATGAAACCAACAGAATTTTTTCATACTATATATGATTGGATGGACCATGGAATCATCATTACGCTGCTGAGCCAAATCGGCAATCAGCCGTATGAACAGCAACCAGCAAAAGCCGCTCAAAGTGACCGAAAACTTAAAAGTCACTCGGTAAGGTCATGACGTCCGCATCATATTGGGATACGCTTGGTAAAATATTCATTGATTATCTTGAAATGGGGCAAGAGATCAATAGTGAATACTACGCAGCCGTGTCTGTTTTATTGATGAAACCGCAAAAAAGAGGCAAGCTAGACGGACTCTTAGACACTTTCTGAGTGAAATGATATGTGGAAAAGCTATGTCAATGAAAGCCCCAAGTGTGTGTCGTTATCGCAATTGTTTTGAAAATCCCTGTTGTATTCGTAATTTAGCCTGAATTGAAAGATGAAATTGCGATATGACGAGCTCTCGGCCAAAAAGAAAAAAAACGAAATATGAGCTCACTATTGATGGGAGAGCGTTTTGAATGAGCTAAGGTTGTGTTGTCGTAGAAAATGAAATCGATTTAAGTTGTTGTTTTCAAACGAGAAGCGATCGTTCGGAATTGAAATTTCTACCGGAATGAGGTAAGTATTTTTAGCTGCATTTGATTAAATTCACTACTTTCCCTTTTGTTTTTTATGTAAAGCACGTAAATGTGAAAATTGTTATTTACTACTCACCTGTATGTACGCGACAATGATCTTTCATATGATGACGTAATTTGAAAGCTTTACCACAAAATTCACACTTAAACGGTCGATCACCTGTATGTACCGGCAGATGTGTGATCAGTGAGGTAACATCAGGAAAACTTTTACCACAGAACTTACACAGCACAACACTATTCGGATCACTGGAGCCGCCAGCTGACGGCGAGGCAAGCAAGGACGAAGCGGATGCTGAGGTGGAGGCGGCCGCTGCTGCCGCAGCTGCTGCAGCCGCGGCAGCTGCAGCTGACGTAGACGAACCAGCGCTACTTAATAATGATAAGCTGCTGCTTGAACAACCGCCATTTCCGGAAGGGCCGCCGCCGCCACCACCAGCACTGCCGCTACTGCTGCCCAAGCAATCGCCGCGGCCACCGCGACCTGAGGATGAACTACAGCCGCCGGCTCCACCACCACCGCCACCACCACCACCGCTACTATCCAAATCGAGGCTACGCGCCGTACAACCTGTTAGACTTGAGAAGGCTGCACAGCCACCTGCCGCTGCAATAGCGGCCGCAAAATCCATATCCATGGCTACCGCGGCAGCTGCAACGGCAGCTGCCTGTTCTTGGGGATCACCGCTAGCACTGGCAGCCATGGCGGCATTCATTTGATATGCCAACGGTCCCATGTTCAGGTCATGAGCTAATAGGTGGGTGTGCAGTAGTGGGTGTGTGGCGGTTTCCCGATATTCCAGAGTTTTGAGCGAGTGTGAGAGTATATGGCGCGTTAGTTTACTTTGATGCGGAAAAGCGGCACCGCAATACACGCAGGTGTAGGGTGGTGGCGTTTGCGGTTGCTCGTGAGCGTAACTGGTGCCAGTGTTGCTGGAAACGGTTAACGAGTTACCAGCCCCACTACCACCAACGACACCACTGCCTCCGCCCCCGCTCATACCGTGAGGCGATTCGGACGTTTCCTGGAACAACACCAAACAAAAATCCAAATGTCAACTTCTTTTGTTTTACTTTTGTTTTGTTTTTTTTTTATTATTTATTTTCTTTCTTCTGTTTTTTTTTTTTTTTCTTAAACTGCTTTTTTATATCTTTTGCTTTCATAGGAAACTTTTACTTTAATTCATTCATTTTGCTTTCTTTGTCGTTTTAAACGAATTTGTTAGAGAATTACTTTTGATTTTCGCAAAAAAAAAAAAAAAACTAAAAAAAATTGTTATTTGTTAAGAAAAATTAACAGAAATTAATGAATAAATAAATAGAGATACAGGGAGAAATGTGAAGGATTTCCAAAGAATTACTTTTAGCAAACTATTATTATTTATTATTATTATTATTAATTTTTTTTTTTTTTTTTTTTTTTTGATAAAAAAGAGAAACAAAAATTATAGAAAATAAGGAAAAGGAAAAAATTATGCGTTAAAGAATATTTTTTTTTTCAAAATTATTATTAATTTTCGAATTTCTTTTTGATAGTATATCAAACATTCAATGAATCAATCAATCAATGCTTCTACTAAAAACTACGAAACTTGTTGTTCTTCGATTTGATTTCCAAAAAAAAAAAAAAAAAAAAAAAAAACAAAAAAAAAAAAAGACAAGAGGGTTTTTCAGCTTTTCTGGAGCAAACGTTGCTGTCATTTCATTAAATACTTTTTTGCTTTCCTTAAAAAAAAAATATCTCAAGTGTTTAAAATTAATATTTTAAATTTTTCTGCTAAAAAAATGAACAAAATTTTGTTTTTCATAAAAGTTTTTTTTTTTTTTTTTTTTTTTTGAAAGAAGTTGAATTTCGATTTTTGTTTGGGCGCCGTTTGAAACGTTTTCGTTTTTATATGAATTTTTATTTTTTGTTTGTTAATTTTCTTTTTTGCTTATTCTTGTACTTTGTGATCAAAACTCACGCACTTTTTGCTTAAACCTTTGGGTTTCATAGTTTTTTGTTTGCGATTACGTTTACGGTTACTGTTACGGTTTTCTGTTTTGTTGCTTTCAGCTAATTTGTTTTAGACGAAACAAAAAAAAAAACTTAACTTTAGAGTAAAACGCGTTGCTTCGCTTTTCAGTTAAATTGTAAATGATATCTGGTTCTGTTCCAAATAAAAGTATAATAAAAAAGGTACAACAACAAAAATTAATGAAAAAAGAGCGTTTGATTTATTTGTTGTGGTTTCTGCCAAATATTTCTTCCAATTCAATAAAAGATATAAAAAATTTATTTAAATTTTGAAATTTTCCAAATCTTTCCTTATTTTTTTTTTTTTAAACAAAAGGAAATTTATAAATTTTTTTTTTAAAACTTAAAACAGCTTTTCTCCTTTTGCAAAAAATTTTGCTTATGTCTTAAAGCCGAATTAAAAATTCAGAAAAAAAATGAAAAAAAAAAGAAAAAATTTTGTAATGATTTTTTCACAAAAATATTTATTTTCAAGAAGTTTTTCCACAGAATTTATTTTCCTTTGTGTTTTAATGTCTATATAAAAAGCAAATTTAGAAAAATAAATAGAAATGTTTTTTGATGAAATAAAAAATAAACTTTTTTTTTTTTATTTTCTTTCAAAATCATTTAATAAATGCTTTTTTGTATTTGTTCTTTTTTATTTTTTTATTTAATTTATTTTTATAACAAGTCACTCTTTTTTCAGTATTTTGTCTTACTTCTTTTTGCTGAATAATTTTTATCTAAAAATATTTATAATTACTTTTAAGCCTTTTAATTTATTTATTTATTTATATTTTTTTTTTGTAATTAAGTAAATAAAACATTAAGTGGAAAAATTGAAATAAAACAACAACAGTTTAATTATGTAGCTTAGCCATTTCCAAAAAACGTAGATCAACTTCTTGACAATATTTTCATTATATTTTTAAAATTTTTTTTTTCTTTTATTTTGCTTTTTAAAAAAATAAATTAAAAACTTAATGCTGAACTAACTTTTGAAAATTTTGTTTAATATTTAAAATATTAATTTTAAATTTTTTTTTACTTATTTGTCGATTGATAAATGTTTTTTGTCTCACTGATTTGCAAAATGATTTTTTTTTTTTTTAAATAATTTTATAAAAAAGTTTTTGTGGATATCATGCGCGACTTTTATCGCACAGCAATTTACTCTTAAATATAAATCTAATCGAAAGTTTCGCAGCACCAATAAACTAATTTCATGGTTTCATAAAGTTTTCAAAAACCCCATACTTCAGAAAAGCAACGATACCTTTAGAGTATTAAGAGAATTCTATTATTAAATAACAAATATTTTGGGGTCAAATCCATTCTATGAACATTAACTATACAAATAATTAAGAATAAAAGTGGGTCAATGAATCCACAAAATATGCGAAACAATAATGACCCCAAATCGACGTGAAATCGGGGCGTTTGTTTACACGATCATAACAGCTTGTCTGAAAGGAATTTTGTTTCATTTTCCATATACCGTCCAACACTTCTGTTACTAGGGTATATGTAACACCGGATGTATGTAACACCCAGACGGACTTGGGATAGATGCAAGTCCTTCCATTATACCAATCGATGCAGGGCAGAGGGCTGGCCCTCTAGCCCATCTGTTCGTCTTGTCTTTTCAAGGCTCAACCTACACGTCGCAGTTTTTGGATACATTGTTATGAAATATGGTACACCAGCGTGTTTTCACTTAAAAACGACCGTTATTCAAAATGGTTTAGATTCAAGAATGACCAATGGGGAGCGAAGGGCTGATTCTCAATTACCAAGGGACCGTGCGTAAGTACGGGGCAATTACCAGATTTTTCTGGCAAAGGCAAACAAATTTTTGTATAATTCGAATTTATTCATCAACGTAATCTCCTTCGGGAATATAAACCTTATGTATAAAAATGAGGATAACTAGGCAGCAATTGAGTAATAGCATGAGAAAATAAAATAAAATCACCTTAGTCACAGCATTATACACAGTATGGCAGTTATAGATACAAATTTTATTTAAACTTTCATGAAAAAAGCGCTTATTGCATGTAAGTATTTTATTTAAGATATTGCTCATCGAAAGTCAAACATTCTCCCCTTCCAACATAATATTAATTTTGTGTCGAAAGGCCTAGTGTTCTTGGGCGGCATCACAGGAAGCGACATCCTGCTAGGATACATAATATGCGATCAATTAAGACTGTTGTTAATCCGAAGCGCCAAGTAGAACCTGGTGAAGACTGCGTTAAAGGCAGGACCTTTCAGTGCAGTGCTGCTAATGTTTACAAGGAGAGTTCTACGATACCACGGGCCCGAATGTCAACTATGCTATGATGATATTAAGGCCTTTTTTTGGTACTTTACTTTTATTTTGAATTGTGCAAGAAGAAATAACGGTTTTGCACAATTGGAGTTATGTTGGTTCGGCAACCAACAAGGTGCTGCACATTTGTCAGGCGGAGTATATAGTTAATTAGTAAGTGCAGCAGTCATAATTTGACAAATGTTCACAGATAAGTGAAGATTGATGTGTTTGGGTTGGTCAGACACTGAGACACTGAGTATGAGGGAGAGCTGAAGAAGACTTTATGCGGCTCTCCAAACTGTATAGCACCGGAAATGGGGCACTAAAGAATGACGCTTATATATAGTGGATATCTTGGCCATCCTTTGCATTAGTTACATCCTATTAGTGGGTCAAGCACTACGCTACAAATAAGAAGTGTGATTACCGAGCACGCAGTTGTTTACGCAAATCAGCTGCCAACATAATAGGTACAATGCTTTAATCAAATTCGAGCAACCGTCCTATGGTTGAATAATCGGTAGATTTAGAATTTGTAAGACGCCGGGATCCTAACGCAGTGACATAGAACGCTTGCGTAACTAATCAACGAAGCCCATTGAAGCCCAACTACGGATGTTGTTCGGAAATCTAGGAGTATACTGATCCTGATGCGCAGACGTTGTTTTGATGGATTACAGCAATAAATTGGGGTTTTGGTTATCAATTATGCAACAAGAGCGTAGGATAGGTAATATTCAATGATATCACTAAGCTTATTCTACTGACCGAAGAAATTCATGCACATTCTATCGACAAGGATGACAAAGAAAGTTATACGACAAACACTGACTATTGCATAACTTTGGAAAAGAAAATTGAAATTGTTGTCGTACTCCAAACGGAACGTTAATAACGGAACATTTTGAGAAGGCTTGAGCAAATAGTGTTAATCTTGAAACTGATCAATTGTTATATTTATATCTATGATTGTGTGCCACTTGTACGGAAGCCAAACATTGCTATACTAATGGTACACTTAAATATTTTCAACGTTATATATATATATTACACTATATTATGCAATCACGTTGAATCACAAAAACTATTTTTCCACGTATTGGTTCCCGATCATTAAAGAACGCGGCTTGCTGCCGCCATAAATTTAATAAACAGCGGCCTCTATTCATATTTCTTTCTTCCTTTTCTTCGATAAATAGAAAACTGTTCGATTATCTCTGCTGTATGTCATTCCCTTCGGATGGAATGCATTATTTTTCTTTGATTTCCCTAGAATTGTATCAAAACTTTTTTTTATATAAACTTTTATTTAGCTCTTATATACTTTATAAGTCAATTATTTTCTTATTCATGTTTTCTAGCATTTCCCATTACATTATTTAGGCGAGCAAACACCCGACTCTCACATGCATATAAACGATAATACCCTCGTAATCGGCATTCCTAATCGCTTCTAATAACTTAGTTTTGTTTGCACCTACGCCGTAGTTGTTTTTTAAATTTAAAAAACTTTTATGTCCTATGCATTTTAACATATTTTGTTGAATTCCGTTCCATGTCGGTCATAAAAAAAAAGAAGCTTTAATATGCGTCCACCATTATCTCGTCATGAAACGATCAATTAATTATGTGATAAGTGAGAAAGACAGTTCATGGCGATGATAAATATTTCAACCCTTATGTTTTAAACAAATTTTTGGAATAAATGCCCTGCCTAGCCTACTGCTGGTCTTGGGTGGTGCCCCAAACCGGACTTTTATTGCAATGCGATTTTGTCATTACAGCCATTAACTTGAGATTGGAGTAAACTCGGCAGCCGATCGGCAATCAGATTTTTTTTTTCATTCAATATGTAACAAATCCTTTTCTTTGGACATTGGACATTGGACGGATGTCATGTTCCATGTGCCCCTGATGAAAAGCGATCGCAAATAAACCATTCTCACTAACAATTCGTCTTTTTTTGGGGGGGCCCCCCCGCGGGGGGTTTACGCGAAATAAAGAATTGGAGTCCGAATTACGACAATAAAACGTCGCTTTCCGATTTTAAACGGGTGATGGTCAAGTATCGCACAAAGGCATGATAACAGTAAAAGAAGAAAATCATCAAATCCGGCGAAGAAGAGAGCATTGCTAGGGCCTTCTAAACAAATAAAGAACTCTGTCATCACAAGTTTAAAAGCGAGGAAAACTCTGGCCTCTATTTTTATACATTACCTTATCAGTTTTGCTACAAGGATATATTAAGATTGTGCGAATGTATGTAACACATATAAGGACTTGCAATAGCCCCGTCTATTTCCATTATCAATCGATTTAATCTTATCTGTCCGTCTGTCGGTCTGTCCATCCGTCCGTTCCTGTGTTCAATCTACTCGTCGAAATTATCGGGATATCCGGGGGAAATTTGGTGCACTGATATGTCCTGGCTCAAGAATGAACGCCATTAGAAATGGTTCGGATTGGATAACTTCTTCGACCACTTCTAATATAGAAGCGAATTTTGAAAAGTAGTTATATGAACCAACTGTCTTAAGGGAAGTAGTGTAGGACCATGTTGAGCCATGTTCAATAACAGTGCTCTTACTTGTTTTATTTTCTTTCAATGAAGTGTACAAAGCTGGGTAACAGTAAGAGGAATAGAGCAAAAACGTTAGACAAATTAATCTCAAGTAGTTATTTATTATGTTAACTGCGAACAAGTCAAACCATCGGTCGATATCGTTTTCATCGTGAGCTTTTTGATTGTCAACTTACCTATAAATAGGTTATGGATGTTCATGTAGCAAAAAGTTATGAAAGAAAAATGGAAATTGGGCAAAAAGAATCTCGTCCGACAATGGTCGGAGTTCAAATCTCAAATGCAGAAGAGTTTTCAATAAAGCGGATAGATAGCCTTTGGAGGCTAGTGTTTTAAGATTTTAGTCTTAGAAATTATTCCTGCGGGTAAATTAATAATAATAATATGTTAAGCACAGCTCAACAGATAATATTATTAGAAAAGTTCCTTGAATACTTGATTAAAGGTTGAGATCTTTAGATCAAAATCAATAGATTTTTTCAAAATTAAGTTCGAGGTGTTTTCAAATGTAAATTTTACGTATATATATATATATATATTATAGTTATCTGGCTCTGTCGCTTTATATTATATCAAGTGAAATATTTAGATAATACGAATAGGTCTTAATCTTGCTTTCGAAAGTACAATGAAATTGCAAGAATAAGGTAAAGCATTTTATTTTCGCATTCCGTGGAAGCCAATCAAGCTTTGGCATTAAGTCTTTCAAATTTTAAGAGAAGAAGCGAGAGATGGAGATTTCATTTAATAATTCAATGAAAGTATTTAGATAATTTTGAACTTTGCTTTACGACAAATTTTAAATATCTTTCAAGTTGAGATTTTGCATTTTATTGATATAACGGGTTTCGCTTTCTCACAATTAATGCCTTGATCTAATTAGGGATTAAATACCTTCTTAATAGACACATATATGCGTAAATATTTTTCATTTTGCGCTATTGTCAAAGAGTTAGATATGTCAAGTTGTATGCAATAAGGAAGGAAGTAAGTTTATATAAAACACGCGTTTAATTGCTTCATCCTTTCATCGCTTATGTTGTTTGGCTTGATTCAATTATTCATTGAAAATGAAACAAAAAAAAAAAAAAAACTGAAAATAATAATCTATACCGTCATAGGCATATCGAATTGATATGCTTTCATAATAGCATATATAACAAGCGATTAGCGAGGTTGTCATAAGTAGTTGGAGATGCAGTCGTAGATTCGCTCTCTAAAACCAAATACGCTTTCATACCTTTTTTTTGTTTTTTTGTCTTTTGCAATTTACTCTACTCTTTTTTTTTTTTTTTTTTTTGTTTTGCACACTGTCAATAATATCCACAAAAACCATTTAAATGTTTTCTTCTTTTGTTTTGTTTTTTTTTTTTTCCAATAGTATTCTCATTAATATTATTTATCAATTGCCTTCAATTTAGTTAATTAAGAGTAAATAAAATTAAGTATTTCAACTATTTTTGACATTCTCATTTGCACATTAATGTTGCTGCCATTTAACAACAAATTACAACATTTATAAGTAAAAATGAAAAAAGAAAAAAATGAAAAAAAAAAAAATAAATAAATAAAGGAGAGAAAAAAAAAAAAAAAAGAAACATATAACCAAAAGAGATTTTACAAAAATCATATATATCTTTCGTTGACATATCGTATGAAAGAGAATTAAGTACATCAACATTGAAGTAGAAAGTAGACAGCCATCGATAAAAAATGTTTCAAGAGTCATATGTACGTAGAAATCACAGAAATTACAGAAAATTATAGAAAATAATAATAAAAATAATATGTAGTTTTCTTGTTTCAATCTTACTGAAATACACACACACATACAACACAACTAGTGAAGAGATATTTTCCAAGAAGAACATTAATAATAAATAAAATATAAGAAAAAACAAAAAACGAGAGAGGAACGAAAAAAAAAAAAACAAGTCATAATTGAAAAAAACCGAAATTGAAATTGAAATAAGAAGAAGAGTAAAATAGAGACACATACAGAGACACATTTATCATTTACATAAATAAATAACGATTTATGTAAAAGCGTTCCACATTTAATTAATTAATTATATGTATGCACGTAAATAAATTGATGTTTGTATTGGAAATAAAAGAAAAATTGATTTTTTTTTTTTTTTTTAAAAAAGAAGAAAAAAAAAAAACAAATTCCAAATATCGATTTAAAAATAGTTTGTTTCTTTTCTTTTTTTTTGCATATATTTTGTATTGCATCAAGAATGAAGAAAAAACAGAACACCAAAAGCGCTTTCTTAATAGAATTTTTTGAACTTTGAAGTTTTTATATAGATTTTTTTTTTTTTTTTTTAATTTTTGGTTTTAACTATCAACACTGCACAGCTTTCAACGTTTAATGCAGAAAATTGACTTTATCAACCCTCTTGTTTTGACTTTATTTTGTAGAAAAAATAAATAAATTTTTTTTTTTTTTTTTTTAAATGAAATATTTATTAAATATATATTTAAGAGTTTTTTTTGTTTTTAGTTAAATCATACTTTAAATAAAGTAAAAACAAATAAGTGCATATTTTTCAAATTTTACTTAGAAAACAAAATTGGGGAAAAAGGCTGGAAATTATTTCAAAAGCATTTATAGAATGAAATTAAAGAAGTTACTAAAAAAAAATTTTTTTCTTTTATTTATATATTACGTTTAGCGTTTAGAAAGTCAAGCTTTAGGACTGAATGAAAAAAAAAAGTAAATAAATGAAAAAAATGTTATATTTATTGTGTTCTATTGAACATGGATAGATAACTGTTTTAAAAAGCAAAGTTCAGAGTAGAAATGTTTTTCCTTTTTTTTTTTTTTTTAAATTCAAAAAATTATTATAAATTTTCGAAAAATATGAAACTCGCTTTGATCCGAATCCTTTGATATCTATCTTATACCCTCACTTGTTTCATTAAATCCTATTCACACCCAATCTAATTATAAAAGTGAAGCAATTTTATTGCATTCTATGCCGCTACATAACGTACATCTATAGCATTATGTTAAAAAAGTGGTGAAAAGTTTTTTTATTTAAAAGCAACAAAGAGAGAAAAAAATGCATAGCTTAGATTGGTTGGGCGGCCATTAACAGCTTACAAAAATTATAGATAATTAAATTGTTAGTTTATAAATTAAAAGATAATTTCTAAATGTCTTTTAAAATGAATGTTTAAGAGATTGGAATTGTGTGTGCAGACGCATTGAAAAAATGTTAAAAAAATGTTGCCATGGCAAACGAAAGGTATATTCCAAGACCTATAAGTAACACAAAGATTTTAAATATGATAGAAAGGCAGTAGACGATGAGCCACGTCCGTGGAGATCGTCAATCCTATCAGGTGAAAAATTTTGTATTCAATAATCATCGATTAAATATATGAAAATTAAAGAAAAACTTGTCTTGCTTTAAAGCTCAATAATTTGTTAAAAAAAAAAAAACCTCAATGGCTTAGCGACTAAAGAGATGTTTTGTGTTAGCAAGCACGATATTTCAACTAAAGGCACTGCATGGGAAGTTGTGCTTGGGCCGAAAAATGTTGGCGTGCAAATATCTCAGAGATTGCGACCTGTGAGTTAATAAACAACACTGCAAGTTGGGAAAATACAGTTGGGAAAGGGACAGAGAACATTAAAAAGTGATTTTGAATTGATCGATACAATGAAAGTTGGATGTACCTCAAGTCCTTCTGGATGTTGTGTACATCCGCATTATGTACCCGTGTATCAGCAGCGGTGTTAGACAAAAAAAAAAAAAAAAAAAATGATTTTATTGACTTCATCATGACTCAGCGCCAATCTGATTACTGTTATTATTCTTCTATCAAACTTCTACAGCTTCGATTAATTTATATAAAAGATCCTATAATAATTATATATATATTTCTAATCGATTTAACCATCCGAGTCCCTGTGAGTTTGGTTTTAAGTAAACAAAAATGGTAAGAGGAAAAAAGTGGAAGATTATGAATTCCTGTCTGGGGTTTCTCTTTGGGCATTTTAAGTTCTTCTACTCTACGGTAAAATGAGGACAGTCTCAATCAAGTATGTCGACTTTCCACGATTGGAATTGCAACGATCAGGTTCGATTCTAAGTTACGTAAAGGTAACTTTACGAAAGTGGTTTCGCGTAATATCTGTAGTTCGATGACCATACCACAACCAAATTCTTCAAAAGTAGGCCTCGTAAGTGCGGTAAAAAAAACCTTTACTAATATAAGGCTCTTTCAATTTTAACGACCAACGTTTAATAAATCAAAGTTGGGCCTATTAACACTGCTATGGACCTGCAAATTAAAGTTATATTTAGGATCGCGTGTAAGCCTCAGATCAGTGTAACTCGAAACACAATGCAACATATGATTATTAATAAAATAGCCAATAGCAATCAACATCCCTCTACTGAACGTAATTTGTTCCCATTTTTTGAAATTAAATGACATATTGTTACCTTTACACTGGACAAAAAAGTCATTTAAGTTGAAACGCGGACATTTGGCATCCTCCAGGATTTAAACGAGCAAAATAACTTGATATCATCAGCAAACATAAACAATTTTGCAGATTGTAAACAAGATTGTAGATCGTTAGTGAATAAATGAAAAAAGTGTGGGCCCGAATGACTCTCCTGCGGAATAGCATGTATAGCTTGCACAGACCATGATGTACAAGAACTGAATGTAAGGCGTTGTACACGACAAGTTAGATAAGACCTAAACTGCGCAATCAAATTAGTAAGGAATCCAATGCAGCACAACCTATGCACAAGTAAATCATGGTCGAAGCGATTAAACGCTTTCGAAAAGTCGGTGTGTTTACCATTGCGAGAAATCATTGCAGACATTACACAGAAGATCCAATAGATTAATCGTAATACGCCTACCCTTAATAAAGCCATGGTTGGATTGGATGACAAAATACACAAATGTAACGGTTGGAGTCTGCTCACTGCAAAATCTTTTGAATAATTGGGGAAGAGCGGCTAGCTTAGCGATCTCTCTCTCTCTCTCTCTCTCTCTCTCTCTCTATAGTTTCCAACGTTATTTCTGGCACCATTCTTATAAAGAGGAATTAAGTAGAAGTCTTTTCACAGCTTAAAAAAGTATCCTTTTCTAAGACAAGAGTTAAATAAGACAGTTAAAGGAATACAAGACGACAACTCAACCGGATCAGGCCAATATGATGTTCTCAATGGGGCTAAATCATTGACACCTTCTGTATTAGTAAAGGTAAAATTGGGAAAAATATCAAAAGATTGTAGATGATATGGGTAAGAGTGATTAGTTAGAGTTACTCCTTGAAGCATAAGATAAGTCGAAGATATTGACAAAAAAATGTCACAAATATCGGTGGGATTAGAAGATGCGATATAATTAAAATGCATAAGCGTAGGAATTTCAGACAATTTACGCTTTGAATTGGCGTGAATAGGTAGTGACGGAAAAAGCTTTGAAATTGAAATAAAGATAAACATCAATAAGCGAGAATGATGATATGCTAATTGTAAGATTCCAAGATTCGCAATTCCATTATAAATTGTGTAAGAGGGCGCCAGGTACGTACGATAGGTATAAAGTTTAAATTTAGTTAAATTTATTGAAATGCTACAGTAATGCTGTGTTACCGAATATAACCGCAAGAACCACACATAGCATAATATGAGCATTATGTGCAGATATATGTACATAAGATGGATAAGATGTAAATTCAATACATATTACATCAGTGCCATAAAAATGATGAATTTTCAGTTTCGTTTGTGAGTAACAGGACTTTTTAGGTCAGTGGGCTTAGAGAACATAATATGCTTCCATTGCATTTAGTTATTTCCCATCTGTAGTATATTTGTTGAATGTTATGGAATTGTGGTCAACTATTCAACTACTCTCAAAATACTCGTAACTCGGTGTTGTTAACAATCATAATAATGATGATAATGATGGTAATGGTGATAATAATAATAATGATGATGATGATGATGATGATGATGATGATGACAGCGTTGATATTCTCGAAGGTTTATACGTGTGTTTCGTGGCTTTTCTAAAACATGTTTCAATAGATTTTTGTCGCATTGCGTGTTTTGACTGAATGTATGGTTATGTCATGATACCGTTATGTGTGCATACGTTGTTTATTGTTGGTTAGGATTTTCATATATATGTTATTTAAAAATATTTAACAATTT
The DNA here is from genome assembly GCF_014805625.2 of Glossina fuscipes. NCBI lineage: Eukaryota > Metazoa > Arthropoda > Insecta > Diptera > Glossinidae > Glossina > Glossina fuscipes. The sequence goes on along the minus strand of NW_023998414.1, from coordinate 12,120,629 downwards.
TACATAAAAACACATTCAATTTATAGTTTTTCGTTTCGTTTCGTTTCTTCTTTTTTTTTTGTTTTTCTTTCCATTTTTAGTAGAAAGAGTAAAATGAAGCAAATCAAAGTACAACAGCAGGCTGAGGTGTAGCAGTGTGGTGCTGCTGTGTCCAGAGTCAATTTTTTCTTTGTAAAGAAGAAATTCAATTAATGTTCATTAAATTGAACAAGTTGTGTCATGTTCGGTTACAACGTGTAGATTGAACAGATTTAACATATAGAGTATATATATTTATACCAAATATATGTACTCTACTGATGTATATGAATAACAATGTATAGAATTTTTATACTCCGTTTACCTCTGCGTTGGAAATGAAATTCATAGGAAAATGGCCTACAAATAACAATAATCAAGATATGTGCGAGTAGGAAAATGAAACATTTAAATAAAGTCAACTCTGGCGTACATGCACTGCAACCCACCGTCTAACCAACTTAGCAAGTAACCAGTGAAGCACACTGTCAGTTAGTCGTCCAGTCAGTCAATCGACCATAATGACATGAAAACATCATTTACTGCATAGACCACCGAACATTAAACAAAACCACCAGTTTACTCTGAACACATAGCCACACATAGACGCAAAGCACAAACATAAATACACATACACACACATATATATACAACTTTATAAGCACTTGCATACAATTTGGAATGTTTCGTAGCTTAAACGAATTGTTTTCTTCCTCTACTTTTTCTTTTTCTTTTCTGTTCTTTTTTTGGTTGTTTTGTTTTTTTTGTTTCTTTGTTTTTTTTTTTTTTTTTTTTTTTTTTTTTTTTTTTTGTTATTGTTTGCATCTTTTGTTACGTCTTCAGGCCTTTTTTTGTTGCTGCGAATGTACGGATTATAATGAAAATTCATTTGTGTAGCAACCAACATTTTTTCAACAGATAAATCTATCTTTACATTAAACTTATGCGTGTACACGTATATGCTACAACTCCCGCATCTACGCTGTTTTGGGGAAACAACGGCAGCACAAACCTAGAATTAAGTCAAAAGCTCAATATGGTCTAATAGTCAACATTTAACTCGACCACACACGGTGATATAGCTACACTATATATTCCCCACCGTTACTCAAGTGTACTAATAAAATTCATTGTGTACTACTACAACTACTACTACTACTACTATTACCACTATTAGCTCAGCCTCCTTCTCCATTGCTCGCAAATATAAATACATATGTATTTATACGTTTGGAACAATATACAGACACAGTAAGCCCAATAAATAGAGTGAATCACTATCATCTCTAGTCAATTTATAAGGAAGATTCTAAAAAAGAAGGAAGAAAAAAAAAAGAACAAAAAACAAAAGGCGATGTTGAGCTGGGCCGAATATTTTTACACCCAACAAACTATTTTTTTTTTTTTTTTTTTTTTTTTTTTTTTTTGGGATGACAAAGAATGTTTTGAATCGTGCATCAGGAATTTCGCCTCTTACACATAGATACATACGATATATGATCGCAATGATGAAGCGAAGATCGTATTAGTTTAAAATGAAGAAAAGAAAAAACTAGAAAATATCTCTTAATATAAGAGATTATTAAAAGATATATATATATATATATATATATATAAACATCGTTCCCGAAATGTAGTTAGAAGAATTTGTTATTAAATTATGGGAAACATTAAAGATATTGTTTGTGAATTCTTACTTATTTACAATATCGTTTCCGTCTTTGTATTCTGGCAATTATGGACAACTGTACGAACTCGTAGTTGTTTCAACTTTTTGAAATTGAAGGAGAGGATGTTGAAGAGTAAATAATGTCAATTGCATCAACTTTGTTTTTCTATCACTTCGTGTGATCGTCGTTATGATTTAATAAACAAGAAACAAAAATAAATCGATTCTCTTACTAATACGGATTGGATTTATGGGTTACTCGAAAGAGGTTTTTATGTTTAATAAAACATTTATTAAAGCATCTATATCAACCCTTGACCTGAGGGACCTCCACATAATCATAGCACATGCATTTAAGCAACGATTGACTGGCTACTGCGATAATTATTAGCATAATATTGTTGATTCTTATGGTCATTTATGTCGGCTAGAGCTTTATAGCCATATTCTATGTTAGAGGTCGCTTTAACTTAAACACATTTCTATAGTCTGATATTTTGCTTGTTATGATAGCATACGATTATATAGTGGTGCGGTGTACTGCAACTATCAGCAAATCGACAAAAAAAAAAAAAAAAAAAAAAAATAAAGAAGAAAAAGCAAGGAAAGAAAAACTCTCAAAAATTTCTACTGACAAATTCTGTGTTAGCCTAGCCCTCCATCTAAATGCAGTTAATAAAGTTTATGGCTATTACATGCTATTACAGCGCTACTGTAGCTATTTGTACTTCTGGTAGTAGTAGGTGGCCTTTCATATACATGCAAATTGCGTGCTGTTTCTTACGTTCCTGTATATATATCGTATCAGTTATACCGAATTTTGTTTGTGTTTGTTTGCGTGTGTGTATGTATGTGTGTGTGTGTGTGTGAGTTTTTTTTTTTTTTTTTAAGATTACTTTTCCCAGTAAAGTTCTTTGGTTTTTATGATGGATGTTGATTCGCATCTTTCACTTTTTCGTTGGTGTGTTCCACTTACTATACAAATTACTCGTTGTGACAAATTGAAAAGTAGTTTAGTGTAGTGAAGTGGGAGATTGTTTGAGTTGAGAACAAAGTCGCTAAGACCGCAAAAAGCAAATGCACACAAAAATGGCATATTAAGATTAGCGAATAGCGATACCTTAGTTTTATATCGAGGTCGAGGTTAATTTTAAGTGAAATAAGTCTTTAATAGAATTGAAATTTGAAGGTTCAATGTGAAAAAGGAAAACGAAAATCTCGACGAAAACGCGTCCAGAAACAATAGTTCATGCATTAGTTTCCTAACTGCTATCCCGGCTATTCGGATAATGCATATATGAGGTTATCCTGAAACTTTTAACTTTGGCATATATAGAAGAAGGAACTTTACGAAAAGGTTCTTCAATTCAGACGTGACGTGACATCGTTCAACTTTTACTTTTTTTTTTATTAAAAATGCATCAGGAATTTTTTTGATTTGGTTTCCAATTTTTAAATGTAGGAAAAAAAAAAAAAAAAAAAAAAAATTTATATTACAATTTTTTTTTTTTTTTTTTTATCTTGAAAGGCTCAGCACTTTTTAGGCAATGTATATCTATAATAGTATGATGAAACTTTCATATGCAAAGTGTAGCTGGTGTTATCTTTTCCTAAAGCAACATTCATGCTACACTTTATGTATTTAACCAAAAGCGCCGTTTAGTTTTTGAAAGCAATTTGAAGGTCCTTTGCTCCTAATTAAATTTTGTTTGATAAACTTTAACTTAACAATGTTTGCATAATGAACGCACACACATACATACATCTACATAAACTCGTGCCAAGGAACGTTAGACCTTTTTTACAGCTGCCTGTAATGGTGGTGATAATCATCATAACAGTACACATTCACAGAACGCACACACAAGCGTATTTACATAACACACGACACAATTTTCTTTTTCTTCTTGTTCTATTTAAAATAAAAAATAGCAAAAAAAGAAACATCACTCTGTGCAAAAGAGGTTGAAAGGAGAGAAAAAAAATAAAAAAAAATATTCAACTTTGGTAATTTTCGTATGATATCACTTGTGTGTACTTATCTCTCTTTTTATTTGTATACGACATACATGAGAATATACGTGTGTGCGTATGTTCGTTAGTTTACTTTAGTGTTCTGCAAGTTTGCTAAATGGTGAAGAAAATTGAAAGATGCTGCAAAGGTGACTGACTGAGCTTCAACTAGTTGACAACCAAACAAGGACGAAAAGGAGCAAAAAAAAAAAAAAAAAAAAAACAAAAAAAAAAAAAAAAAAAAAAAAGGAAAAAAAAAAAAACGACATCGTATAAGAAAGAGTCTGTACGGGAGCTGCTCAAACCCAAATCCAAACACGTAGTCAGACGCATTTCGATCGATATTTGATTATTTCTTTAGTTTTTCATTTTGCTTTCTTTTTCGGTTGCTACTGCTGTAGCTTTTGTCGGGCAGAAATTTTTCTGTCTTTTATTTCATTGCCCGTTACAGCGCACTTAAGGACGTTCAATAATAGTAGTCTTCATTAGTGTTCGGATATAAAAGAAATTTGTCCTAAAGACTAATATTGTGGCTTTAGGATTATTAAAGGACATAGGGACACTTCAAAGCTCTACAAGCTTTTTAGTATTTATTCAAACAATCATAACACTGTTGGAGTTTTTGTCATCATTTTGAATATATAGTAACAAGTAACATAGCTAGTGTGGGTGGGTGGATTAGTTTTGTTATTTTCTTAGTAACGCTTGGTAATTATTGTGTGGGCCCCTCAAAGATATCAGCTATATTAAAGAAAAAGGAAAGTAAAAACATTAGAATCGGCGGTAGTCCACCGTTAAACATCTTACATCACTTCGCTTAATACTGCTATTCATATAACGACCATTCAACATAAGGCGCTCGTCCTTGGACAAAGAAAAAAGAAGTCGTTGCATCAAATCAAAAACCGCGACTTGTACGTTGAAAACAGTAGCACAAATAGATAGATAGACAGGCTAGCCTTGATATAATAAAAGGTGCGTCTATCTCAAGTCCTACTGGGTCTTGTACGCATCCAAATCACAGTTTTGCATCATAATTGGTGTACGGTGTAAAAACAATCTTAGAAGATGTAACCAGGGAAAAAGCCGATTTTTATGTACCCTACACACATCCAAACAATTCAAGTCTCCACCTATATTTATCAGACAATATAAAAATTCTACCTTATTGCGATATAAAGACTTAGTTCTCATGGGGTTACTTATAGGAGAGAGGATCCGAAAATATACCAATCACGTGTAAGTGTAATGCAGCAAATTCGATGTGTGAGGGCTATTTATAAATAAGTGGATAAGTGGATTCGTATTCGCTAAAATATGTACACAAGCGTACGAAAACAGTGTTTCCACCGATTTTTGTCGAAAAATATTAAAAATCATCAATTTTTTTCATATAATAATGATTTTAAAATGCTGCAAGGGGAGCATTCTTGAGTTTGAATTATATCCGTCTCCAATAGAGTTCGTACTTGGACTCTAAAGTGCCTAGATTTGATCACAATAATTTAATAATTGCGTCCAGTGATTGAATCTGTGTGTAGACAGAGGGACAGACAAACAGTTATGCTTAAATAGATTCTAACGAATAACGCTAAGTTAGTTTGTATAATAAGAGTTGGTTATATCCAGATCCTATTCATAAGTTGTATACATACACATACATACATCCACATCAAATTGCGGGTGGCACGAAATACGAATATTTATGTATAAACGTAATAGATATCGATCGGAAATCTGCCAGAACTGTCTATTAGAAACATTTAAAATTATAGTGTGATTATATATATATATATATTTATATATATAGATATGGTTACAATAAAGATGCATATAACCTTTTCATTGTTGTTTTTCCTTAATATGTTTTTAGTTTAGTTTAATTTAGTCTATGGCAACGACTTTTACATATTCACAAGATATGTTTTAAAATCAAATAAATATTTCCCGAGATCGTCAAACGTTGGATTTTTATAAGCTAAAATTTAAGTTATGGAAATGATCACTCAGTTATTGCATCCGTCATCACATGACAATAAATTCTTTCCAAGATATTGGATCTTCGCGTTTTTTGTTGCGTTCCTGCATATCGCGTTCTTTAGAGCAAAAATTCAATATAACATCATTAACACTTTCTAGAAATTGTGTTAAGGTAACTGGGACGATAATTCATTAAACATTTTTTGTGAAAGCGAGATATTCACATTTCTCCACGAAACGGTCATGAAATTTCGTATTGTACATCGTTTCATTATTATTATTATTATTATTATTATTTTTTTTTTTCTCTAATCAAAAATTATAGTTTTGTCTTTTTCTTAACTTTATTCTATGGGCGCAGTAATTAACGATTAATTATTGAATTTATTTGAATGCTATGGCTTAACTATCAATAAGATTACGATTGCACTAAGGCGTACAAGTTGTAGAATGACTTAAGAAAAGTTTGCGATTGTATACGCATGAGTGTTTGTAACAGATTAAAAGTCACTCCTTACCCGTCATTTTTCGCGATTGAACAATAATCTCGGCAAGAAATATTTTCAAGAAAGAATTGACTATGAATAAAATGCATACTTGGCCACACAACAGTGACGAAATTCTTGTTTTTTTTTTTTTTTTTTTTTTTGGAAAAACACTTCCGAGGGATGGATAGTAGACGTGTGTGCTAGTACAAAAATTATATTATACATTGTTATGCAACAACATTTACGTCAGCATCGTTTCAATGTAGCAAAAATTTGATATAATAATAAAACAACATACGTTTTATGAAAACTTAAAACTAAGAGATACCTATCGATAGCCTAAGATGATAATGCTTTACAATTTTAGTCTTGGAATTTATTTCTTTGGGTGAATTAATTACAATAATGATACTAATAATAAAATTAAACTCAATTAAAATGTGAATGCATTTATGAAAAAAAGTAAAAGCACGCGAAGTACTAACAGCAAGAAAATATTAAATGTTCTTAAAATAAGGCGTAAAGTAACTCGAGATATTTAAGAGATTGTGTGGATATGTTTGAGAAACTTTCTAAATTGCATTAATTGCTTGCTGTGCTCTAGTCTTTCGACATTTCCAGAGATCAATGAAAGAATGTACTTTCTGCCTGTTCTCTATTCGACTAACCGGCAAGGTTTAAATTTGGTGAAAATTTCTTTTATTTGAAATACTTTTACTCAAATAGGAATTTAACGACTTTGTGTCTACACATTATATAGACAGGGAGATTTTACATATATATATATAAATATATATATATATATATATATATATGTTGTAAAATATCAATTTTATACTAGACAGAAAAAATAAAAGCCGAAATAAATGCGAAAATATATATATATAAAAAACGAAAATGAAAAGAAAAAGAAATAATTAAAACAAACGCCCAACGAAATCTCAAAAATAAATATGAAAAAAAAAAGGAGAAAAACAAAAGCAAAAAGTGAACTCGAAATTCTTGTACAAACGCACAAATGCATTTCGTCCCTTGCCCGTGAACACACACACATTTTATAAATATATATATATATATATATATATATATATATATCATGGTGAGCTGCATGCACGTAAGTATAAAAATATATTAAAAACAAAAATAATGAAATGTGAAAGTTAAATATGTATACGTGTGCTACTATCGCTCTGCACCCGAACTCATTCCCATATGGACGGATATATATACATACTATCCTATGCGATATATAACATGATTTTTATATATAAAAAAAAATTAAAAAATAAAAAAATAATTTTCTTTTTATTATTATTTTTTCCTGAAATGCTTTTTCCATTTTTTCAATGTCAATGCAAGAGTTGAAAGCTTTTACTATGAATTTTCCAGTATGTACGTAAGCACGCACATACATTCGAATACACACTCATATATATATATATATTTATATATATATATATATATATATAAATATTTTTGTGTGTTTGGTTTTTTTTTTTCAAGTAGCATTTTAGGCGTTGGCGTCGGCAGAAAAACGTTAAAGAGAGAGAGGACGAGATATAACGCGTGGCAAGGCAAAGGGATTTTTGCCGAATGGATTTCGGTTTATAATTGCCAGACGTTGAGAGTGTTTACTGATTATCTAGATGCGGAGGAGACGTGAATGCAAGCTTTTTCAACTGTCTGTTGTTATGTCAGGTTTGTCTCAAATTGTAACGCACCGTTAGTCTTTACAGGCTATTGCTTTTATTTCTTGCTTTTATTTTCATTTTCGTTCGTTTTTTCTGCGATTTTCAAGAACTAATTAAAATAAACGTCAAAGCAAGTGAATGCGCCTAAATGCACATATATGCCTGTGTACACGTAGTGACTAAATACACACACACACACACACATACCCATACATACAGGCGTATATATATATATATATATATATATTATATAGAGACTTATTTATATAGTTTTTGAATTTTCTATTTTGACAGATAAGTTATTTATTTTAATTTTATTTTCAAGGTTTTAACGAATCTTCATATATTGTATGAGCGTAAGTGAAAAAAGAGCGTTTGAGCGAGAAAGAGAAAAGGAAAGGGCAAGGGAAAGAGAAAGAGAAAGAGAAAGAAAAGGAGAAAGATATATGGGCGGACATAAGGGACGCTGGCGTGACGGTGAGCGATGTGAGTATGTAGAGTGGGAAGAAACGGTGCTTTTTTCATTTGCATTTTAAAAATTTTTCAAATTTTTTTTTTTTTTTATATTTGATAAATAACTTATTGTTTTCATGTTTGTTTTATTTTATATATATATATATGTATATATGTATATATATATATATATAAATATATTTATTTTGTTTTTTCATTTGCAATGGAACAGCAAACGTAGATTTCAAATTTTTTGATAAACGGATCCAACATATGTACTCAAACGCATCGAATGGTATGCAATGCAAATAAACAACAGCCAAATGAACAGAACAGAACTGAGTGGAGTTTGATCATCATACTCTTTCACGCGTAGAGACAACAATCATTAGTCAGAAATTTTTTTATTTATTTTTTATTTCGAAATTTAGACTTACAGACAAGGGGTTGCCATCTGTAAGGTTTCACACAAAAACCCAGGAAGTGAATAATACTTTACTCGTTTATATAAAGCTCATTAATGATAATTGATAGAAAGCATAATAAGGATTTGCATGTGTGTATGTATATATTATTATGTATATATATGTATGTATATATGGGTGTATACATTTTTAAAATGAATATGTTTGAAGTTGTTTATAAAAGAGAAAAAAAAAATTTCACTGCTTATGTCCTCTTTTGTTCAAAAACTACTCCCTCTTCAGATTGAAGGCATAAAGATTTTACTTTCGAGTCACTTTAATATGAAGTACAAAATTTTGAGGTATTTAGACGTGGACGACAAATCTTTAGCTTTAAAGGGACGTTCGCATACGTTTATTTATAAGCCAATATTGTTCGGTCTACACATACCTCTTCCCCTCCTGACATAAACGTAGGCGTTGGGTGCTGGAGGAGGGAAAATAATCCTTATGGCCTATATTCTTGAATAAGTATAATCAAGTCGACAAAATCACGATAATGGGAACCTGAATTATGAAGGTTTTCAGAATTTGAGCGCCAGTTACTAGAACCCAGGAAGCAAGAATTATGCAAAAATATATAACAATTTCAACGAGAACCTTTACCATAAACATTAGCTATATAGAAAGTTTAAAAGACACTTTTATGCATCATCGACACGTATGCACTCTACGCGCGGGGTCAACGAGTCAACAAGTTTTTCCTAAATTGTTCAAGAGTAATCAAGCATTTGAGTTTTATTCATTTCGCCAAAACATTCGCAATAGTCTGAAGGAAATGATATATATTCTCGACCAGTTCCAATTTCCCAAAAAAGAATATGTGTCCATCTGTCTGTCCGTAATTGTAGTTAACAAACTCCCGGTTGCAGAAATTAAGATATCATGACTTCAAATTTAGCAAACACATTGGAAGGTTTTCGTCGTATTGCAAGTGGTATTGAAAATGGTTCAAATACACCTACGCTGTTCGATACGTTGAGAAGAGTGCTGTAGCAAAAAAATTCGTTTCCAAGATATTTAGCTTTTTTCTCGTTTGTTTTTTTTGAGGCACTGCATATAACAAATTTCTTTCAAAAACTTTTTTTTTTTTTTTTCTTATTTTTGCCTATATAGGAGATTGGGTAATTATTACGTTACGGAGGAAAAAAATACCACTTTTCGGTTTAATATGAAAGAAACTTGTCCTTCGGTGTGAAAGTTTGTGATGATATGCTACGGACTGCTTGAAAATTATTTTTTGATGATTAAACTTAACTCTTTCATTTCTGCCGCACTATCTTAGGCAAATGTGCCAAACGAAAGCACGGGGTATTTAAATGAACAATGATACTTCAGCATCTTCAATTGGGATAAATGTGCTTATGAAATGCTCGAAGGACGTCAAAATACTACAGATCAGAATATTATTAGATGTAAAAACGTATTTGTTAACGAAGAAAAGAATATCTTGGATCCTTCGATCCTTTAATATCGATTAGAGAAAATCTTCATCACTGGTAAGTCCTCCATTCTTACCGTTCTGGGTCCTCATTCATTGCTCATTGAAAAAATGTATCATAAATTTAACTACTCTGGCAACACATGTAATTTTATGCGCGCTTACCTGCTCAACCGTAAGCAATTCGATTCTATTCATAATTTTGGTCTAGAATGACTAAAAAGAGTTCAGGAATTTGTTTAAGGATAAGTTTCGGATTCTGTCCTGTTTAATCTTTTTATGAATGACTTTTTAAATTAAACTAATTGAGTCTCTAACTAAAATTAATAATTGGAAGCTCAATAATTCCCTTTATATAAATAAGAGTAAATGAAAATAAGACTCATTTACTCACTTTGAAATAATTAATTTCAAAGCATATCCGTAAACCTACCACTTGTCAAATGTTATCGCAATGAGAGCAATGTATGTTGACAGTTCAGAAATGACTTGAAATGAATGATATTTGATATAGCATCTCTTGATTAAATACTTAGGCTATACCAGCATACATCTACTCCTTGGGAGGAGTGAATTAAGGTAGCACTGCCCAAGATGAAGAAACCAGGCAAATAAGAGGCCCTATGTACAAGTACAAAGTACACCGGCCACGCAGTGCTAGAGAGTGAATAAATCTATCGCGGCCATTCGGCTGTCATGGGATAAGGAACTTACTGAGTCTGCATGATGCACAGGTTAAAAATGTAAGGATGTATCTTAGTTCGCAACCAAGACGCAGAAATGCTAGTGAAAATCGATAAATTTAAGTAAGAGCAGAAATGGGACACCAGGCAACGTTTTAACTGGCCAGCAGACATTACATAATTGAATCGAAAAACATGTCCGCAAAAGTCTTGCGAATGAGATCGGGAATAATATATTAGATTAATAGAAGTCATAGAGGTAATGAGACGGCAACTGTCTTTTGAGGCAGAAGGATTCCCTGTTGTTGTGCAAGGTAAAGTAACATCCATACGATATTACCAAAGGCATATAATGACGCAAGAAATAGAAAAGGAATTATGCTGGAAACGCAGAAGCGGTATTGAAACAACAGATCATATTACTGCCGAATGGCATAAAGTAGTTAGGCGTACATTAAGTAGTGGAGAAGGCGTAGATAGCGGTGCTATTCTCTACAGCAAAGTTGAGACAAACACATAAACACAGTTGCAGCAGTAATATTACAAATAAATCATGAAAGCGTCAAGAGAGAATTGCAGAAAGGCTTAGTAGAACCCCTTGGTTTAACACACCTGGGGATGGGTAATGGGTGAATTTCCCGCCCCATCGGCTGACGAACGTACAAATTCAATAATAATTATAATAACATAATTAATAAATAAAAAAAAAAAAAAAATTTAACAATAAAAATAACATAAATAATAAGTAAAAATAAATTCTGATAAAATATAAAATAATAATCATAATAATACACTCCTGTCTGCACTCATGGAGAGCTGCCATTATTTGAGCAGACTTTCGCTCATTTTATCTGGGATCTGCTAAGCATATTTCTGGTTGTTGAACGGAGGAAAACAAAGACAGGAGTATATATCTTTATCACACTCCCAATCGCTCTATGAATTGTCGCAGATTTATTAAATGTTTCATATATCAAATTTTTCCATTTTCGCTCACTTATCTGCATTAAGTATGTTTATAATTATTTTTATGAAAAAAAAAAAAAAAAAAAAAACGGATTATACCCTTTCTCTCGCCTATTCACACCCGTTGATGAATGCTAGCTTTAGGGAAGTGATGAGTATCAAAAAAGTTACATTTTTTATTTTAAATATACAAAAAAAAAAAAAAAAAAAAAAAAAAAATAAACATTAAAAAATGCGTTTTGTTTCGTTTTCGTTGTTGCCTTTTTATCCGTCATGCAATCATTTCTATAATTTTTTTTTTTTTTCTTTTTTCGTGAGTTTAATAGAGGATGAGCTTAGCGAAGCGTTACAGGCATTGATAATAACAGATAAAAGAATGAATGGGAGCATTATTGTGAAATTGTTCTTTTCCTCTGTTTGTAGACAAACACTGGAGTTTTGATTATACTTGAAAATGTTGAAATTAATATTCGCATTCGTGTATTTGAGTTCATTTATGCAGCTACTACGCAAAAGTGCACCTATGATGTGTGTTATATATAAATTTAAATATATATATATATATCTGTGTATATGAATGGATATATTTATCTTATTGTCTTATCTTATATCATTTTGATTTTTTTAAGGTAGTCATATGAGAGTGTAGTTTTAATTAAGATATACATTTTAAACCTTTTAAAAGATGCGATAAGTTTCTTTATAGGATAAGCCTTCTTATATGATATGCGCTCAATTAAGCTTTTACGAAACGCAATAGTAATTATAATTTTTGCTTTTCGCCTTTGCAGGCTTTTAATAACTCATCACACAAGTGCGTTCAAGGTGAAATCAATTTTTTATCTCTCACCTCCTTTTTACGAACTATTTGAACGAATACCATAACAAATATCGCAAAAATGTGACATGAAGTAGAAAAAAAAGTCCACCTCATTCTTTAGTCGATATCGAATTGTAGCAAATGTCCAAAGAAAAATTCGAACAAAGTAAAACGGTTCCAAATCGCTCATCTTGAGTATAATTGATGAGATACTCTTTACATTGCATTACATAAGCGCTTTTTCAAATTCTCTTTATCTCATCAATCGTATGAAACAATGTCTCTAGATTGGTCAGAATCCGCCTGAGTGGCCAAAGACGAAGAATCTCGATTAGCAACTCAATGGTCGTGGGTTCGAATCTCAAGTGCGGTATAGTTTTTTTAATAAAAGCCGATAGCCTTGGATGCTAGTGCTTTTAAGAGTTTAGTCTTAGAATTTATTTCTCTGGCGAAATTTTTAATATTAATAATAATAATAATAATAATAGATTGGTCAGAGCCAGAGGTCCGAGAGATCTCAGTCAGAGAACCGAGCAGTTAGACAACGGTTTAATTTGAAATTCTAATGAAAAAATCCCTTAGAAGCAGCGCAGTGTAGGAAGATGCGATTGCGTGATGAAAAATCAAGGCTTGCCTGATGAACAGACTACACTTGACATTTGCTACTCCTTGGTGGTTCATTTTTTCCGAAAGAAGAGTTTTATGTTCGAATGCTCAAAAGAAATTCAACTTTCATCTTGTGAAGTGTTGTGAAGCATTCTTCAGACGTCGCCCACAGGCAACTACTATGTGTTTGCGAATCCTGTAATGATGCAAGAGTGAAAAGGATTTGGGATCAGATTATCCGGTTATTACGAATACTGAAATGCATTTTAAGTGTTTTGGCTAATCGTTTCATAAAAAAGAAAGGAATTTATTATATCATTCAATAAGTTTTTAGGATGATATACAGATGATATTTAAGTCTTTCCGTTGGTTTTGAAAAAAAACCAAAACTGGAGTCAGTAAAGCAATTGGTAACTTGTAAATTAGTAGTTGGACGACAAATCATATGAATTGATCAATGGTGGTGACATTTAACATGTCATGTTACAAAGTTAATGAGTGACTTGATATGATGATGAAAAAAAGTTGAGTTTTTCAAAAAAAAAAAACAACAACAAAAACAAATGTTTTTTTTTCTTATTTAGTCCCACAAATTATTGACCCAAATTATTCGTGTGAGCATTTTTCTTACTTCGTTCTCGTTCCCGTACGATAAAGCTTTCTACGTGAAACCAATAGTTAAACTGTTAAGTGAAGAAATCGAACAGAAGTATTTTCGGGGATTTTTAGAAAATTTATTTTTTTATTAATTAACTTAAACAATAAAAACAATTATTTTTACTTAATTCATTAAGCGATTTAAAGAACATTTAAAAAAGATTGGTCAAGACTAAAGAAGATGAAACGGAACGAATGCATTGTTTTATCGCAAATCTTGCATTTACATTATTCAATGCAAATATGTGCAAATAACGAACGAAGCTTATTGGTGGCCGTCGTCATAAGTAAATTGATACCTTTTCTTACACGGAGATATGACTAAATTGATTGAACGTGTTGTGTAATATTTCGTTTAAGACGGCATTGATAAATTGTTTTTTTTTTTTTCCTGAGGACTAAGTACAACCCAATAACTAATTGAGTTTAATGTTAATAGCATAAAATAAGATATTGGCTCTAATCATACTGGGCGGACAGTTGACCGTATATGCAGCAGAAGTTTCGACCAAAACTTTTCTACTTTAAAAACTAAATTTCGAACTTATTTAAGTTTTCATTACACTCTTCATGATATTTGGTTTTTTTTTTTTTGCATTAATTAAGTTCAACCTAATGGAAATATCAGACATTAATGAAACGAAGAAACGACACTTAAACAAAAAAAAAAAAAAAAAAAATACCCAAAAATAGAAAAAATGCGATGCCAGACTTCGTTGATAACATAAAAGGAGGCTATAGCAGTTGAGAAAAAATTGTAAAAGAAGTGGGAGGAAATTAAAACAATCTCAAAAAAAGATATAAACCAAAGAAATACGTTAACACATACTCGCATATATATGCACATATATTATATATATATATATATATTATCATTACGGAGAACAACAACAACACAACACAACACAAGCGAGAGAATTCAATTTATCGAAAAATGGATATATGTATGCGTTTCTATATGATTGTATATGCCCGGCCATGTGGGTAATGTGGTTTGCAAGTCAGCCGTCACAAATAAATCGAAAAGAAATAAAATTCAATAAAATTGCAGACAGACAAAAAGTAAAATTTCTTTTATTCTCTCTCTCTCCCTCTCTCTCTCTCTCTCTCTCTCGCTTTCTCTTTATCTATCTCTCTGAAAATGAAAAGAAAGAAGAAAAGTTACTGCGAAAAAAAATTTATTTGAAAAGAACAACTTGTGACTTGATGTGACGGCAATAATAGCAAATAAATGGAATTTTACATTTTTATTTATATTTAATATTTTATTTTTGGATTTCTATTTTTTTAAAATGTATTTGCAATATTAAAATAAATAAAAAAATAAAGCAAAAATGGATTGTAAAGCAACAGCACAACAGCATAGACTCAAACCATATGCTTGTAAGAACGGGGAGAAATTTTGTAGTGGCAGAGAAAAGTTGAAAAAGCCCACAAAGTGAGAGTGAGAGAGCATATGTGTGTATAAAGTAAAAATTTTTATTTTAATTTTCTATTTAACCCTAAAGATATGCCATCAAATCGAGATATGAAAGAGAATCATGTAAAAGTTTGCGTTGTTTTTACGCTGAAACTTTTTTTTTTGTTTTTTTTTTTCTTTCATATTTTTAATTTTTTTTATTTTTTAGGTAATTAAAATGAAGTTAAATTTGCAATGCTTAACACTGTCATTACTATATCGAAGCGGTATAGAGTTAAGGTCACACAAATGTTTATTAGATGCCGAGGGTTGCGATGAATTGAAATTTCTCACAAAAAAAGTTTTAAACAACAGCGAACCATATTCGCGTAAAATGATTAACTTTGGATATTATCTACTGCTGCCCTTGCCGCAGTTTCCCGTATTCGCTACGATGTAACGCGTACAAATTTATATATATATATATATATGCCAAGATGATAAGATGATAAGAGATATCATTCCATCTGTTTTTCTTACCTGCCCTCCGCCGAAGTGTTACTTTCGAAAAGCGAAATTGACATGTAATTCCTCGTCTATTCTCTCTGGCCATGTTCATGCATCAATCATCAATATTATCAATTTGCACCAAATTATTGTTTCTACAATTACTTTGCCTAAGTATATAGGTAACGCATTCTTTCTTCTTCTTTTTTTTTTTTTTTTTTGCACATTTATATACTTATAGATTTACATAAAGATGTTACGCTTTGTAAGTAGTTGCAAAGCTTATATTAATTTTGAAAGTAAAAAAAAAAAAAAAAAAAAAAAAAGAGAAAAAAGAAAAGGAAAAGGTATCTATTTAACAAAATCTCCTTCACACATTCGAAAGATATTCTGTGTGTATCTTTTGACCAGCACAGCACTTTCATTCCTTTTTGAGCAAACTTTTTATTAAATTTTATTCAAACAAAACTTTATTTGCTTTTGAGACTAAAGGTTTTATTATTCAAAATTCTGTTCTGTAGCGCCTAGAGCGAGTAATTGTCTGACAATGTATGGATTCGGTGCGGTGTGCGCACAATGTCGTGCTTGTCTAAGTCAAGGAATCTGCGTACACCCACAATATCTATGCATAAAAATATTCATTGTTGGTTTTATTCATTTTTCTCTTACCATTTTGTCGTCCGTTTATTCAAATCATAAAAAATGATGTAAAAAATTTTAGGTGGATAGTGTAAATTAAATGTGTAATGCATCCTCCTTATTGCTGTTGCGTTCTGCACTTACAATCGCAATGAAAATTAACCAAAGTGCTTATTAGTTTAGCTTGTCATTTATAGATATGCGAAAATTAGTGATCTTTGCATCAAGTTGCTTTTCGAATGTGTCAGGTCTATTACATATGACCACCCATGCTGCAGATAGATTATACACACATATATTATGGAGCTCAGTTTTCGCAGCTTACGAGTCTATTATAATATGTGCATAAATGCGCAACTGAATCGAGAATATTTATTGCAATTTGAGATTTCTATGTTAATGGACAGCAATGGCAATCGGTCGTCCTGATAACTTTGTTTAGGTCGGCGATTTCAAACTGTTATAGTAGCGTTGACATGAGAGCAACACTCGTACTCAATCTTTGTGATATTGTGGAGATTATGTCTTTAATAAAATCTTATTTTGCAAATCATTCTACGATGTCATTAAACATGAAGGAATGTTTGTGTGAAAATGTGTATTCTCATATCCTCGTAGACCTGACCGGTGGTAAAAAAATCTTAACAATTTATTCTTGAAGGACGATAATGTCGCTTTTTCCCCCTTTTAGCGGTGAAATATTTAAAACCCTTGCCACAGTGTTAGGTCGTATATTGTGCGGCAAAATTTTTTATATATATATATATATATATATATATATATATATATGTGTGCATATATAAAAAAACATAAAACAAAAACAAAATCACTTGCATGCGCGAGTAAAGGAAACATTTGTTTATTTTTTTTGCTTTTTTTAATTTGTTTGTGCAACAGTGACGTTGACTTTGTCTTTTTTTGACATTTTATTTTTGAGACAAATATATTTTTTTTCTATCGCACCCACTTTTTAAGCTTTCATCAGCTTACATACGTATATAAATGTAATATATACGTAGAGAACAAGTACAACGACACGGACACGCACTCTCTCCCTAAGCTACGTAATATTATACATGTCTATATAAAAAGGATTCTGTGTATATATATATATATATATATATATATATATATATATATATTTCTGTGTGTGTGTGTGTGTGTGTGTGCACGCTTTGCAGCCTTAAAAAACGAAGGAAAAAGTAAAAAGTTTTCTTTATATCAATTTTTATATGCATGTCGTCGGTCGGTTTTTTCGTTAGGCGAGAGGTTGGGGCAAATGTGTAAGCGCGTGTGTTGAAACTCGTCAAGCGATACCTACAACCACCTACACGCGTGCTTCTCCTTCCCTGCTTGCATTTCGATATCAGCTCATGTCTGTATGCGTGTGCCTATGAGGCTGTATTTATTTTTTCAACTATTCTATTATTTTTTGTTATGTCTGCACATTCATACAAAATTTTATTTTTCAGTTTATTTCCTTTTATTAAAAATACAAAAAAAAAAAAAAAAAAATATCGTGTTTTATATAAAATATTTTCCTTTTTCTTCTTACATTTACTTATGAAAGTCACGTTACGCCCATCGTATGACTGGTAATAACTAAAGTAATATTATCATCAACTTGGACTCTTTTTTAATATGTATCCATTTATATACTACATATCTACATATACGTATATAGTAAATATATACAATTATTTTTTTTATAGATTTCCATTTTTCCGTATATGAGAACATTTTATTTTATTTATACATATTGCATGTAGGGCTCTTGCCTATGCGACTTGATTCGTCGAGAAAATTTCATTATTATTATTTTTTTATTTATTCATTTTATTTTTTATTTTTTATTTTTTTTTTTTTTTTGGAAATTTCTCTATGCACTTGTTAAGGATCTCTTTGGTTTTTCTTATTTTATTTTAAACGTAAAGCCTGTCGAAAATTATATGACTTGAAGGTGTGTTGGGAGAATTTCTCCAAATATAAGAAAAAACAAAAAAAAAAAAAGGAACAGAATCTGTCCTTTGTAAAGTGAATATAAAAATAAATTTATATATGTATATATTATCTGCATATGTTAAGTTAGTGTGGGAATGAAAAACAGCCATGAGGCTTTATTTCAAACGGGCCATGAATAAAAAAAAATAGATTTAACTTTTAAACGCGTATACTCTACTTAAAGTAGAATTATAATTAAAATTTAGAATTAAAAGCCATAGAAACGTACATTTGTACACATATAGTATAAGGTCGATTATGTCCACATTTAGTATAAGGTCTTTGTAATCGTTTTAGTTTTTCAGTTCAGTTCAATTCGATTCTTTCTTTACGTTAACGATAATAGCATAAACTTGATGTGTGATCTCATATCTAACGTTCTATCTAACGTTCTTTGCCCAAGCTATGCATACGCTAGAACTGGAAATAACTATTTCTTGGGAAAGATGCGTAGGTGATAAATTTGGACCATAATCAACGCTATCGCCTATAGCCACAAAAAAGAAAAAAAAAAAAAAACAAGAAATTAGAAAATGTAAACGATCCCCGTCCACACAGATGCCACAACGCATCAACAACCGATGGAACTGTTGAAGCAATAAAGAAAATTATTATAGAGAATCGTTGCATCCATTCACGACGCATTGTTTATTCGTAATTTTTGGGCGAAAGACCTGACCGTAATCATACCCCGTATATTCACCAGACTTGGCTCAGCACAAGTTTTTCATGCTTCCAAAACTGAAAAGATCTATGAAAGGGCGGATCTTCGCTCAAGGCCACGCCAAAAAGGGAATTACATATAACTAAACAGGTTGTTGACCTTTTCTCCCAATAAATTAATCGTGTCGCAAGGTGTACGGTATATAGCAACATAACACAAAAGTCGGTTATAACATTTCTCTACCGCTCTCAGCTCTGATCGCAACTTCAATGTCGTTTTGATGTTCAGAACTGACATTTCAATCCCTAAATCTCGCCCAAATGTTTGGTATGAGTTCAAGATAGGGCTTAACGTATCGATTGTTCGTAAAAACATGTGACATTTTGGGACTTGAATGGTTGTTAATGTTCGCAACTGCCAAAGGATATTTGCAAATTTTGTTCCGGAGATGTTATACCCGAAGAAAATCGTCGATCTGGGCGACCTTGACATTTTGCGATTCATGTCTGTGAGTAATCCACATCTAATCACTTCGCTATGGCAAAAACACTCGACAGCATTCTCATTAATGTATTTTGGCATATTTGACAGCTTTCAACGTTGGCTAACACTGCACAGTTAGCCCCCAATAGACAGGCATGTAATATAATCGATTGAAAAACGACTATAGATAGAAGGTCTACTTTTTCTGATGGCAATCGATTCAGGATCAATTTTTAAGTTGATTTAAGCATGTTTATCCAGTTGTCCGTCGTCAGTCGTCAGCCTTTCTGACTGATGTATCATGATGATGCACAATCAGAAATGCTTGAAGGATTTGGGAAAAGCGCTGGTACAAGTCTGTTACATCTAAGGAGGATTGATTCAAACAGGAATAAAATCAATATTGAATCCACCTCGTATATCTGGCGGACAAAGAGAATTTATAATGGCGAAAGAAGCTGAGAAAAGCAGCGAAAAAAAAATGGAGCGCGTATGCAAAAAATTCACCAAATATCGTTATCGGTAGAAGAAAGACCAACAAGGGCTTTTATATAGGGCAAAGACACAATTAAGGCAGTTAGGAAATCGTCTTCGTTTTGTAAAATCTTATGCAAACACATAACAAATGTGAAATCGTTAGTTGATGTTAGTCTACTTATAGATTGGAAAAGCACAGAATGTTGTGGAATATGTCAACTTTTTTCATTTTCTAGTTTTCGGGTTCGATTTTTTTTTTTTTTTTTTGATAAGTCATAGCATACTTTTAGAGCACGATAACCCGACATATGGTGATGTGTGAAGTTAGTTCAGAATTTTATTCGAATCGAAACTATATTATTTATGAGCTCTGTAATGGATTTCAATAGAGGATCGGGCCATTTGCGCCAGCAAGTGCAGAAGAGATTAATCGAAATTCTATCATTATCTCAATCAGATATATGTATATATCTAAATATATTTTATGGAACTTCTGAGGCTTATTTTTTGAGAATTTCAAATCGTAAGCGTAAATTTAAGCTTTTTCGTAACAAATCTTGAACATCGCAATACTCTTGTGACAATTGGACGTAGAATTGTAAAGGTTCCTATAACTATACGCGTTAACAGCGAAACCATTTAAATGATTATTCGTATGGGTGCCTGATATTGAAAGCGGCCACTCTTTCTTTGTCCGTTGATAAGCGCAGAAAGGCCATCCAAAGAACCGATAAAGGTCTATAGAGCATTTTAAGAAACGTATTAGTTAAAGGGAGTTCTTGCATTTCGAATGCATTGATATCCAGCCAATATATATATATCTCAGTGGTGAGTGGCGGATGTAAAAAATAGTTACTGTGCTTCCTTTTCCAGTTTGTTAGTAAATGAATTGCAGTCACATTTTTTTTACTTAAAATCTTACAGCCCTACTCTGTTTTCATAACATATTCGAACACTGTTGATAGAATTTTTTTTCTTTTTTTTCTTAAGCAGTTGTGCCGCATAGTTTATAATGAAACACAACACGCCGTTGTCTTTAAATTTTTAGAAAAACATTTTAAAAGTGATATATAAAATTTTTTATTAAATTCTAAACTGAACTTTGCTTAATATTGATATTTTGCATCGCTCTCTTGCAGATTTATAATATAAAAATTTGATGTAATTTTTGTTAAATAAATAACAAATAAATTCGGGAGATTTGGGATTTTATTTGAAAAAAAAAGAAGAAGGAAAACTTAATAAATCCTAAAATAAATGCTGGATATTTGGGAAAGAGGGGGAATAACGAAATATTTGCTTTTCGAGTAAAATTCGATGGAAATTCATGCAAAATCAAACGAATACATTTAAAACATTGAAACACATAAAGAAGGAGAAGAAATGAAAGCAGAGTTGCACTCTACACAGGAATATATATAATATACGGAAAGAGAGAGAGAGAGAGAGAGAGAGAGATCAATATACAACATATGCAACATATAGCCGAGTAGTGAGTTTATGAAAAAGGTGGGAAAAAGAAAGAGAGAGGGATAGATTGATAGAGAGATAGAGAGATAGTGAAAGCGAGAGAAAGAGAGAAAGAGAGAGAGAGAGAGAGAAAGAGAGAGAGAGAGAGAGAGAGAGAGACAGAGAACGTTAGGAGGCAGAGAAGTCACACAATACATCAAAATAGGATATCTAATAATGTATGAAAACAAAACATTAAAATAAAATTAAAAATAAAATATTCGAACAACACAACAAATTGAGGACACGGAAACATGCAACATTTACTAAAACAAAAAACATAAAATAACGAAAAAACACAAAAAAACAAAGACTAAAAAAAAAACAAAAAACGAGGAATATATAGGTATAGTAGTAGTATTGGCCTAATGTAAGAGAATTCTATGCATACATCAATCGGTGTATAGGAAGGCATTAGTTTTGGATAAAAAGTAAATAAAACAAAAAGTATTTTATTTATGTGAAAAACGGAACGGAGAAAAGAGTTAAAAATTCCGATATTGAATTGTGTAAGCGAAACGAGAACAATAATCAGGTTACTCAGGTATTAGAGGGTGTGTAGCTCAGCTACCATGCAGTGTTTAGTTTTTTTCCTTTTTCGTTCAGCTAAATAAAATAATTGTTTTTTTTGCTTTTTTCTTTTTTTTTTTTTTTCAGAATATTTTCAATTTGTAACGTACTTTAAACGTAGCGGCACGTTTGATGGGTGATTTCGGAATAAGCGTAAGAGGAAGTCGGGGGAGAATTAAAATTTTCTGCACTACTGCAGAAACAAAACAAAAAAAAAGAAGAAATGGTGGAAAGGGGGGGGGAAAGAGCTAAAAGGAAGTGAAAAGAACTAAACAAAGGTGATAAAAATAAATTTCTCTAAAAAATTTTAATAAAAATGTTTATAAAATTTAATAAAAAATAAACAAATTCATAGACAAAGAACACGACGAAGAGCAAAAAATATTTGATTTGCATTAAAAAAAAAAAAAAAAGAGACAAACATATTCAATATATAATAATATTGTGTATATATGTATAGAG
Organism: Glossina fuscipes; assembly: GCF_014805625.2. Lineage (NCBI taxonomy): Eukaryota > Metazoa > Arthropoda > Insecta > Diptera > Glossinidae > Glossina > Glossina fuscipes. The sequence continues at coordinate 12,097,969 of NW_023998414.1, read as the reverse complement.
AGAGAAAAAGATAGGAAAAAACATATATCGTAATAAGGAAATTGATTAAAAAACACTTACCGATTCATGAGAAGTGCGGTAATCAAGTTCACCACCTAAAATACCGCTAGCAGATGCTGAACGAGGTTGCAGATGGCGACTACTGCTGTTGTCATCCTCACTGCAATCGATTTCCTTTTTTAGGGACTATATGTGAAGTAACAGGAAAGTAAAGAGAAAGGTAAACAGATTCTAAAAATAAAGCATTTTTTTTTTTTTTTTTTTTGTTTCTTTATTCATTTATTTATTTCTATTTTTTTGAATTTGCTCCGATGGATGAGATGATGTGATCTAGTCTAGAGCTTATGAAATTCACATATTCATAAAAAGTGTTCAATTCTGAGTCCATTTTGTGTAAGTGCTAGGCGATGTCTCTCAAGCGAATCGAAATTACAACTTTAGTCACATAACTTTCAATATAAGTAATTTGGATGAAAAGATGAAGCAAACGAATCCGCTTAATTGATATTGTTTATGTCTATATCGGCTTGTTAGGACCATTCATTCAAAATTTCAATGTAAAATTGATTATATGGATTTACGAGGAAAGTAACGTAAAAATTTTGGGCTTGAGGTGGGCTTGAGTGGGTGTCCCCAATTCTAAAATTCCCCTTAAAATTTTGAATAACTCATTTTTTTTTTTATTTATTTATTTATTTATTTTATTTGCTTTTACTCACCAATGGTACCGATTGCACCGGTCCTAAACCGGAAGGTCCAGCCAAGGTATCACTACTAGTTAGGCCTAAAGCTGCTGCTGCCGAAGATACGGGACTAAGAGCGATAGGTATACTGCTGCCAGATGTGGAAGGCAAGCCGCATAAACCGCCGCTTCTGCTATTAGGACGCTCTAAGCCTCCCGGTTCACGTGAACCCTGCGATGCTGGACGTCTAATATGCTCTGAGGTTAATGCATCGCTGCTTGTTAGGGGTGTCGAGCGTGCCGAGTCTCCCTCGATTGTTGCACCCCCGCTCTCTAAACTTCTCGCAATATTTAGATTTGGTGACACTAAGGCGGCGGCCAAACTGCCGCTGCCAATTTTCATATTTAAGCCCACTTCTTCGCAACTATTTTCGCCATCATCTTCCAAATCCATTTCTTCATCTCCATACTCAACGTCTTCAACATCTTCGATTTTTTCGATACCGCTCATTGGTTCATCGGATGTTGGTCTGTGAATGCTGCACGAGGTTGATCTGACGGGCGAATTAATTCCAATGAATTCACGATCATCGGGTTCATCTTTTTGTGTTAGACCGCTTTCACCGCTCTCGTCATTGCCACCGTGATTGTGGCCAGTGCTGTGCTTTTGACTGGTCCCACTAGCACTTAGAGACGGTGTACTGCTTCTTTGCTTTTCATTCGCTATATTTTGGTTCGTAATTGAGTTCTCATATAAATCATCCTGATGTTGTTGTTGCTGCTGCTGTTGTTGTTCTATACGTCTCTGATAGAGATCCAGTGGTAGCGGTGATTCTTGATCGCTTGACGACGATTTACAATGCAAACGTTTAGGTGGCGATGGACTGCACCGTTCGCTGGGATGATGATGGTATGGATGGTGATGATGGTGATGTTTTGAACCTACCGTACTTGAACTGGTTGACGTTGAGGATATTGTGGTTGCCGCTGCTGTCGTGGCTGCGGATGTATTTGCGGAACTTGTGGCGCTTGTTGTTGATGTTATTGAAGTTGTAGAGGCGGTTGTTACTGAGGCGATTGTTGTTGTACCGGCAGTCAAAGCTAAGCCCGATGTTGATGGTCCTGCGAATGAAGCATCGACAGGACTTTCGCAAGTACTACTTTTGCTATGTGGCTGCGAGTGGGGTCGTAGACGATCTGGTTCGCGTTCTGGTTCTCGCAGCGCTGTATTCTGATTTGTCATTTCTGCTAAACCCTTAACCTATAAGCGAAACGAATGAAAAGAAAAATGATAGAAAAATTAATAACAAAATTTCTCTTTCTTTTATCCGAGATAAAAGCGTCAATAACAATAATAATTGATTAATCAAGAGATCGATGCCTAATTAAGCTTTATAAATTTATAAAATTAGCATTTTATTTACCTTTAAAGACTCGGCCGTTTTCAGTAAAGCCGATAACTGACAATATTGCACGTTTACTTCGCCTTTATACATGAATTCGACTAATGTTTGCAGTTCGGCGAAACGGACGTCCTTCAATATCACAATTGGATGCTTTTCGGGGTGGTCCAGAAATAGGCTCTGGAAATATGAGGAACAGGCCGAGAGGACCACCTGCAAAAGAATTCAAATAAAATCAAACGTTTATATCATTTATTTAAAAAAAAAAGTTTAAAAATTTAATAAAACAAATATTAAATTTAAATTAAAACGTCATGAGATGGCCATGGAATTGGGCGCAATTCAGGAGAGAGAGAGAGAGATAGAGAGAGAGAGAGAGAGCATGTATACTCGTGAATTCATATTTTCAAATAATTACTACTTAAAGCAACGGTTTGTATGACTTGACTTAAAGGCTGAAACTAGCGGGGTTTGCCTCATTTTTTTTTTTGTTTTTTTCCCATTTTGGTAGACGAGAAAAAGGAAAAGAAAACGAAAAAAAAAAACAACTTAACTATAATTTACAAAATATTAAAGATTTCTATGCAACGGAACATTTAGAGAATTAAGGCATTCGAGCGTTTGTGTGCTTGGGTATAGGAGCTGGTGCAGATATAAATATGAATGGGTGTTTGTCGACTTTGAGTTGGCCACAATTTTTCATTTGGCAGTAATTGTCAGGCAAATCAACACTCTCTCGTTGGTATTTATTGTATAACAGACCGCAAAACGTTTGCCATTTTATGGCATTTTATGGCAAACGTTTATTTGCTACAATTTATTTTTTGTCAGCGTGTTCTTTTCAGCATTTTTATTTTTTATTTGTGTTTTTAAGGAAAAACTTGTGTAGCATTTTTCGCGTTTCGAAATACAAAGAGGGCCACACGTTGTTGTTCAAGTACGCCTGAGCATTTCTGGGCGAAATTAAAGCAAGGAGTGTTCTTAACGAAATATTTTATGATATGCGAAGAAAAATTATTAGATTTATGATTTGCCTACGATTTGTGGCAGACACACACACACACAAATGTATGTAGAAAGACATAGTGTAAAGCTTAAATATACGTCGACCAAAAGACCTAAAGTCGCCTTAAGCAAATGCGAGGGCGTCAACATTTTTGTTTTTCTGTTTAGTCTTTTGCTAAGCATTGCATGTAGTGGTATAGTTGAATATCTATCTATCTATCTATATATATATATATATATATATTTGTGTTAATATATATGTATATATATATATATATATATATATAT
>NW_023998414.1:12085169-12094491 GCF_014805625.2 Glossina fuscipes | reverse complement strand
TATATATATATATATATATATATATATGTTAACATTTAGTAGAAAAGAGTGATGCAACCCGATAGTTTGCAGCAGAACAAGTGTTGGCGATTGCACTACTTTTTACACTCACAATAAATGTAGACACATATAAGCTACTTTTAGTTTGTCGTCATTCATTCGCTGTACATAAGCAAACGTCAAAAAATAGTCCCTCTGGGCTACAATTCCGACAACATTTTGACCGCCCGTTGTGCGTTTCACCACCACCATCACCACCACCACCACCACCACCATCAGCATAAAAATAAGGAAAAAAGACAGAAAAAATAAAAAAAAAAATAAAAAAAAAAAATGAGGAAACTATGGCTATAGACTGTGCAGATAGTGTGTAAATTTTGGTGCTTCAACTATCCATTTACTGTCGATTTTTATGTGAGCTTTTATAGGCATGTAACGCGGCAACTCGTAAAACTTTTTTCGATTTTATGTTCTTGAAATGTTTTATTTTTAACACCAACAGCATTATCGTCGTCATCATTATCATTCGCATCAGCACCAGCATTCATCGCAACAGCAACAGCAGCAGCAGCATTCAATTGTTTTGCTATAGACATCAGTTGAGTAACTTTAAAAATTAGCACTTTTTTAATGCCACTCTTTTGTTTTATGCTTATGCTGCACATACACACTTATACAGCGCATAAACGCGTGGACAGAGAGAAAGAGAGAGAGAGAGAGAGAGAGAGAGAGAGAGACTAAGCTCTATGCTCGCATAAATATACATTTGCAATTGTTAAAAATAATGTCTTGACTTTGCCTTCGAACGCCTTGGGTTATGCAATGATATGCGTTATGGTAAATATTTCATCTATTCGTGTTCATAGCGAACGTCACGTTTTATTGGTATATACATGTGTATGTGTAGATGAATTTGTATGTGTCTGTTTGTGTGTATATTTAATGTTGCATTACCTTATTGTTATTGTGCATGTGTTTGTGCATTTTAGTTTTGAGGGCGTTTTGTGCGTGGATCTCTTGGAGGTTTTTTCCTTCTTTTCGTCTTCATGTCGTTTTTTTTTTGCTTTTATTTTTTTTTTTTTTTGCTTTTATTTTTATACTTTTCCTTCTTGCTTTTCATAATTCGTAAATAAATATCGATTGTGCGCAGGCGCTAACGATTTACCATTTGGCTTACCGGCGGTTTCATAAATTCTTCTCTATATGTATGGAAAATTGAATTTTCAAGCCTATGGTATGTATATATGTGCATATATGTATGTGTTAAAGCACGAGAGCAAAAATTCAATTCAATTTAATTTGCAAATGTGACCCATATTGTTATTGTTGTTGTTACTAGTGGTTAGTATTGATTAACCAAAGTAAACCATTAGCTAAGAAATCAGTATTCTTTAGTAATTTATAAAAACTTTCTTATATATATATATATATATATATGTTCGCTCAATGCTAACATAAAATGTTGCGTATATGCATACAAATAAGTTGCTAATTGAATTTCTCAAGATTTAGGAGTTCCGCATTGGGTTTACCTATGCTGCCGTAGCCGCAAGGTGAAGTTGATTAACTGAGATTGGATTTCCAAAGTAATTTTTTTTTTTTTTTTTTTTTTTTTTTTTATTAGCTTTTCTTTCTTTTATTTATTTATCTACTCTTTTTTTTTTCTTCTCTATATATAAAAGTTTTTTAGTAGGAGTATTTTTAGTTCCTAAAAGGACGTTAGCAGAGGCGCAGATTTATTTATTTTCCATTTCGCTAAAGAATATCTCTTCCTCCGTTCGTGATAGTGTACCAGTAGTGTCCGCTACGTACTGGCAATTACGCATTTATCCCTGGCCTACGTATATTTGCCTAATAGTAAGCGTTTGGTTTATTTCATTTTTCGCCTTCATATTTTTGTTGTTGTTTTACAACTTTTGTTACGGGATAACATATGTAGTTTTTATATTTTTAGCAAATTTTAAAATATAATCATGCATTCAGCTTTATTGCATTCTTATATATTGTATTGTATTTTATGTGTGTATGGGAGCATACAACATAATTGTATTTTAAAAGAGTTTTTTGTCAAAATTATTATTATTATTAGTTTGTTTAGATCTTATTTTTTCGCATATTTCCAATTCCATGGTATCGCGGGTAGCCCATATCAAAACGCATTAACTTTTCACACGACTCGTCACAACTCAACGTAACTTTTGTTCGAATTTAAGAGAAGAATTAAGTTATTTCGCAAAGCTTCTACCGCGAGAGCTACCGCATAAACTATACGATAACCGACAAAGTCTATGGATAGTGATGGTAAGTACTTCAACAAATACTTGTTAAAAAGTACGATAGAGTGAACTCATTTCGATGTATTCAAAGGCGAAAAACAACCCTTAGACGGCCTAAAGGTCAAAAGAAGATATTTTGGATTGGATAAGTCGCCTCCCACCAGCTATGTCATATCTTAAAAATTCTGTAAACCGTTAGGAAATTCGCCTTAATTCGCCTATGCACGTCGTACGTACATACATATATGTTAATTAGTATTCATGGCGTAGAAATGTCTGAATATCTCTCTGTTCACTCTCTGTTTCTAAATCTTTTCCATTTGAAATATTTGAGAAGTAATTTTGAAAATTTTCTTTTATTATTCTTATACTTATTTTCGGGTACTAAATTCCTTATAATTTGTTTGAAAATTGACGGTAGTACGATCTTTACAATTTTCGGAGTAAAAGTTGAAAACGTCCTTTATTTGAATGATATTTTATTTTATGACACCATTGTTGGTACAACTGTTTGAGTCATAGAACGGCTTGAGAGCTTGAACGGTTCATATTTATTATCATGTAAATATTTTATTATTCAAGGTTATCCGTGCATTTGTCCGCCAGGACGCGTTGTGATCTTTTATGATTAACTTACAGGTCGCGATTTTTGAGATATTTTGACGAATTTTCTTACATCGACGGGTATTCATCCAAGGAAGAGCGCAAGACGGCCCACCATTAAATGCTCTACACCACTCTACGAAGTTACTAATGTAACGAGTTTTCAATATTAGGCATTAGGTGTGATCCAGATCATTTTCAATAGCATTCGTTCTTGGGCCCACTTACATCGTTGCATCGAATTCATTGAAATACCTTACAAATGGCCAGTTGTAAGTTAAGTCCAAGAAATGAAAACGGACAGACAAGCTTCGATCGGGTAAAAAAGTGATGCTGAATCGATTGATTAATATAATAAAAAGTGGATTTATTTTAAGTTCTTCCGGGTATTGCATACGTCCGCACAAACTTAATATGCCCATGTGCCACAAGTGGCGTAAGGGTATGAATATTTAAGCAAGATGTACATATATGCGATGGATTTACTCTTGTTGAAATTACTTTGCTTCTTTTATACAGAAGTGAACCGGGTATTCTAAATATTCCGTCGTCATTAAATAAGTGATGATGATGATGATGATGATAGTAGCCTAACAAAGACTTGGCGGATTTACTACACAGTCAATGTTTACTTGACATTATAAGTTTAATACCACTTCTCGATAATAAATGATAAAAACGCTTTTAAACTAATTTTCAGTTTATCTTGAATACTTTGCACACAATTACACATTTTCAACATCTGTAAGAAATGAAGTAAAAATCACTCGTAGACTAATTGAATGGGAGTATGTTGTCCGTATAATTTACGTTACTGTTTTACAACATGATATGTAGTCTATGTCAGGAGATCATGAATAACAAAAATGCTTTTAAGAAAAGTAAGAAATATTAAAAAAAAAAAAGAAGAAAAGTAAAACAGAACACCGCTGAACAAATATGAGTAGAGCGCAAGAGCAACGAAACGAAAAACCAACAACGGGTATCGCGAATAGGCAAAATAACGAACAGCTTAAAACACTTACGGAGGCAAAATTAAAAAAAAAAAAAAAAAAAAATTTTAAAATAAAATGAACCCACAGGCATTCATTAGTTAAGAGGGCGTTAACGGGCTCGTTATAAACGGCGCGATCAATTAAGCGCTACGACATCCAAAATATGTATCACTCGCATATATAACGCTGCAAAGCAATCAGGAAATTTGATTTTCACTAATAATGATCAGACAATAAACGAATGAATTTAAGATTAAAACGTGGAGAAGGCGGAGGAAGAAGGAGGTGGTGGTGTTTCACAGCACACTACAAACAAAAAAGAATTCTGTAGCAAATTTATAACGTGATCAACTTGCGAACAACAAATTTAAAGACACAAACGCATTCTCTGCATGTTTAGCTAAATTAAACTGTAAGACTGCCATACATAGACAACGGAGAGATTTAAAGCAGTGCCAGAACGAAGACAAGGGGGTGTTAATTATGGCGACAAATAAATAATAAAATTCTATTCAAAGAAATAAAAAATGTATTCTTGTTAAACAAACCAAACAAAATTGTCACATATGTGTCCATAAAGAAGAAGAATAAATCGTTTAAAGCATCAGGAAAACGTTTAAATTTTACAAATACACTATCAAGAGACATAATATTTGAGATCAAACGAATCACGTTTTAATGCAAAAATATAACGAGACAAGAAAAATTATTCAAACTTAACCAGCGCAAGGCCTTAACATAGTAACACAGACGAAGGTTCGTATACTCTACGTACGAGCAGCGGATAAAATAAGTGAATAATAAGAGAAATTTTAAATGTAACGAGCGAGAGAAGTCGCTCCACAGTTCGCTAATTTGCGAATTTAATCTGGCAGGAGTGATCGAGTGACGTTGTGATCAAATCAATCAATTTTTCGTTCGAAATCATGACTACGCCACAGACTTGGGGTGTATAACGTTGAAGCGATAATTGTTAGATCAATTCCACCCATCCACTCTGCTCAGAAATGTGCGTGTATCTCAATGTAAAACTGATATATCAGACAGACAGAAAGCGATTTTATGGCCATTTTCCGCTGTTCTTATTTAAGGGCTTGCAAGGAAGTTCGTCCAGTGTTATTGCTCAATGATTATTAGCAATAAGCAGCTAATTAAAAATGCGAAAGTTAGATTAATCGAACCAAAATGTTGCTTTTGCAGTGACTTCAGTCCCTGTTACACGAACAGCGGATATCCCCTAAGCAATAGGTTATATTAAAAAGGAAAACGAAATTTTTGTTCATCTATTGGATCCAAACATGAACTTTATCCTGCATCTTATTGCGCTAACGAAACGTACAAATGTTCGTATTGAGGACGTCAACTAGGAGTATCCGCATAGATCGCGGATACAAGTAATTTGTTCTTAAACTAAACTGGACAGAAGCGTTTGGTGTTTGAAGATCTCTACGTGACTCCCTCAACTGTTGCTTTTGAAGCAGGTGAGCAACAAAATCATATAAATAGTTCAACTTTTAGTAGATATTTTCCAAGTTTTCTATATAAGCACACGAAATATGGAATATGAAGTTAGTCAAAATAAAACCATAACCCTTGGGGCGATTGATTGGCGATGAGGATGCTCGTATACGTTATTTTTGCATGCCGGTATCAACTTGAAATCTATAATCAAACATGACTGACTAATTGGCTGCCTTATCCAGCTAATCGAAGAGAAATATCGGAAATTATTTCATCTTACAAAGTTTCAAAGGGAACTTTAAAAAAAACAAAAAAACTATACACATTTTTTTACATTATCTTTCATTAATTTTCAATTATCCTTAATTACAATAATCATTGTTTGCAATTTGAAGCAAAAAAAAAAAAAAAAAAAAAAAAAAAAAATGGGATTTTGCTCTTTTTTATTTTTTATTTTTTTTTCGTAGAATATTTTCTTCTTATAATTTCTAAAAATAATATTAAGACATAACAGCTTAGTAATTTAGACACAATTACCAAATGTAAATATTATGCTAGACACACACAGAGAATGCATGTAGCCTTAAGCCTTAAACAACAAGAACAAGAACAAGAACATGAACATGAACAACAACAACAACAACAACAACAACAATAGCAACATCAATAACCATATAAAACATATACGACAAACATATCGATGCCAAAGTTGTGAAGCAGAATATTTTTTATTTGTTTTTCTTTATTTTCTTTTTCATTTCTTTTTGTTTTTTTTTGTTTTTTTGCATTTTCATTTTCAGGCAAGATCTCGAAATGGAGAAATCATAATAATTTACATATGTATTTGTTAAGGCCATAACAACCACACCAACAATAATAACAGCAACTAGCTTTGCTTTAAAGGCCGAAACAAAAATACTGCTGTGGCAAAAGCAATAGCAATAGCAAATAGCAAATAGCAAATAGCAACAGCAACAGCAACAGCAGCATCAGCATCAGCTGCTGTTGCATTTTACCCGTTTTTGCATGCACTCGAGTCTACTCTAATAGAAATGTTAACCTTTTGGCATAATTTTTATTATTGTATTCACATTTATATGCAAGTTTTTGTCTTAGGATTTTTTGCTTTTCTTTTTATTTATTTATTTATTTATTTATTAATATACATATATATAGAGTTTTTGCTTTGCTTTTTCGATTTTGACCACAAACGCCTACTGTCTCCTTTGTTTGTTGTGGTATTTATTTCTCGTATGCTGAGATGTCTTATAAACGGACCACATACCTACTGTATACCATTCATATATATATATATTCGGTTTGTTTCGTGGTTCCTAGTCACACCCTAATTGAGAAGGCAGCCAGTTTATCTTATGCCAACAGAGGGTTTGTTTGTTAGCTCTTTCTAAGTTTGTCGTTTTTCTATTTTTTTTTTTTTTTTTTTTTTTTTTTTTTTAATTTTTGAATATTGGTTGAATGCATTGTTAGTTTTGCCTGAGGGTTGTATTGTAATTGTAGTTGTGTATGCATGTATGCATGTATGTGTGGATGTGTATGCATGTGTGTGTGTGTGTGTGTGTGTGGTGTTCCCAAATGTACACTTGTGAATATTTAAACAAAATATCGTCGATTGTCGCTCTGCTCACACACAAAAATGTCAAGCGATTAATTTCGTAGTTTCTTATGAAATACATAGAGAATTTTTCGAAATATATTTTAATAAAATTATAATAAATAATAATAAGATCAGTTAAAAAGATATGCTCGAAATTATTTATTTTTTTTAGAATTAGAAACCGATGCTAAAGATGAGAGTGCTTTTACGAATCCTAGATATTCATTAGTTAAATGGCATACGGAATGAAAAATTTAATGGCAGTGATTGGCCCAGGAGGTGTTGTTTACCTGTCCAATGTGCAAATAATATAAATTTATAAATTATTCGTTACTGATAAAAACTTGCTTCAATTTGTAAAATAATTCATCGTAGTTCTGCTTGCTTCTGCTTGTCACTTCCAAATTTTTTGGAAAATTTTTGTAAAGCAGAGGTATTCCCAGTTTACGTGGTGCTGTCGGCGTATCCTTAGACCGATTTGGCCCATTTTCAATACCAAGTAGCATCCAAGAGCTAGTGGCTAAGAAAATGTTTACAACAGACCCATACAGACGGATGGACAACCGGGCAGGCGAATAGATGGACATACTTAAATCAATTTCGAATTTGATGCTGATCAAGAATATATATATACTTCATGACATCGTCTCTGATCCCTCCTTCTGTGCAAAAACGACAGAATGAATGTACGCAACCAAACAGTACAAAGGGACTGTCTGTGCTTTCACTTATGCGGCTTATATAAGTGCCAAATACCAATTTTCAAAGGGAAACAAACATTGTTACATCGACTGTCTTTAAGAAGTGAGAATCAACTTAACAAGGAATCCGAGATACCTCTGTAAATTTGTTGATTCCGAAATGAACTTTACTACGCTACCGGTTCAGGTGCACTATGGCAATCTTAACACGTCTATACCAGTTGATGTATCTAATTTATCTACGATCCTGGATGTTGGATTGTATCCATATAACGTAAAGGATTACGATATCTTTCCTAGTAACGCCTTCTCGGAAGATGAGGTCTAGAGTGTCTTATAGAGTCAACAGTCTTCTAGTTCGCCTGGGCTGCCTGCAACGTAAAATACTGAATCATACATCTTGCTAGACGTCTTGTTTTGCTTTCTAATTTATTACTTGCCAAAGGCATATTGCCGGAGATTGGAAAATGTAGTTACATTGTACCGATCTACAAAAATGGAGGCAAAGATATTGTGAATAACTATAGGGAAGTGGCTAAGGTCAGCGCTATTCCCAACTTTTTTGAACGGTTAATTGCGAATAGGCTAAAGCAGGCATTATCGTCAAGTATTTGTAATCAACAAGAAGGGTTTAACAAGAGCCGAAGTATGATGACTAAGCTTCTTGTCTTTGGTAGCCACCGATTGGAGCGAGTGGTTGCGTGACAGTTCTTATTGCTCTTAGTTCGTTTGTTGCTGCACTAAATTGTACGTGTATTGCTGCTATCTATCTATTAGATTTACTTAAGTCGCTTTAGGATATTTAAGTTTTCTGCAGGAAAGAAAGGATCCATGATAAGCTTGATTAGGTACATTAAGTTTAATTACAATTGAACCTTCCTTCCAATTACTTTTCGCAATTTTTCCTTGGATGGAGGCCTAAATGATTTTAAATTCGTTCAGAAAGTCTCGAAAACGTCAACTCTTTCTTTCTTGGAAAAATGATGCGATGCGAAAGGAAAATTCGAAAATTTCCTAAAAAAAAAAAGGGTTACACTTGAAATCGTTATCATAATCGATAGCATAGTCATCTCCTTTACCAATTCTATGATGAGCAGGCAGCACTACGAAATAGGTGGTGGTAATGATAATTGTATAATCCCTATGTAACATAATCCTATATCGGTTGACCGTTTTATGACAAGCAAATCAATTACATCCAAATGAAGCACATGTCACCGCTTTTTGTTTTTTTTAAATGGCGATGCAATCGTCTTTTTATTCAATAAAAAGATTCGAATTACTGACCAAATTTTTTTTTTTTTCCCCATTTCTTTTGAAGCTCTTATGTTATGTTGAATATGTACTTTTCCTAAAGGCAGATAAATACTTGATTTACCTAATTATTCGTTCGACCGGAAGTTTTGAAATGTTCGCAATAATTATTTTCAAATGCATTTCTTGGATGAAGCTTTTGAAAAATCGTAAAACATATGAAAATGTTGAACTGAATGAGCAGCTTAAAGCGAAGTAAAGGTAACATTGAATCAAAAAGCACGAAACAAAACAAACGGAGAAGACAGAAGAAGAAAAGCTAATTGGCCTTCTGATGCATTTCGAAGTGAAAAGAAGACGCGAGCGAGCAAGAGAGAGAGAGAGAGAGAGAGAGAGAGAGAGAGAGAGAGAGAGAGA
>NW_023998414.1:12037371-12085159 GCF_014805625.2 Glossina fuscipes | reverse complement strand
AGAGAGAGAGAGAGAGAGAGAGAGAGAGAGAGAGAGAGAGAGAGAGAAATTTTCGGTGAGGGAGAAACGTTAGCTTTTCTATTAGTTTAGTCTTTATTGCATGAAAATGTTCGCTATTCGTGGCGAAAAGTTTTTGAAAAGTTGAAGAGATCTGTTCGTTTGCAACGTTATTTAAAATGATTACGTGCAGAGTTTGCAAAACGATAATAATAACGCCCTCAATTCTCAACTATAACCGTTAATTATAAAATTTTTATATACGCTTACAGAGTAATTACATCTTCATATTATAATTAAAAATCTAATCAAATATCTTAGTCGTTGCAACATTGAAATGATTTAGCTTTCATGATTATATCATCAGATATCATGGCAAAGATAGTAAGACTAATGTGTAACATATATATATATATATATATATATATATATATATATTCTTTATTACATTTTTAGATTCAGTTCAGTTCAGTTCAGCCAACAAGTTTATTAATTGAATGTTGAATAATTATTAGTAAAGTGTAAAAGAGTTTTGTTAAGCTAATAACAACTTTATATAGCGTATAAAAAAGCAAATGAATGTAATAACAATAATTATATGTATATATATATATATGTGCATATGTACATAAATAAATAAATAAAAAAAAATAAAAATAAAAAAATAAAAGCAATAACAACATTCAAGATGCAAGTGTATCATTAGTAGCACAAAATAGAATATTACTATGCTTAATATTGATGCGAATAAACTAAGGAGCGTGCAAGTGCAAGTAACTTTAACTTCAACTTCAACGAGAGATGCATTTTAAAAATTTATTTCTTCAAAACTATTTTCCCAAGTTGTGTTTCGTATTCGTATTTCGCGCTTTTAATGATTTTCTAATGTATTTGAAAATTTTAATTAATTTTTTTTAAGGTACACTGCCTATGAAAAAAAATAAATAAATAAATAAATGTCGAAACGAAATAGATTTGCTATGGGAACGAAGAAATTAGATAATAAAACTTACGGACGGTTGCACTGACTTCTTAACTGTTTTCGAGAATATTTATTAAAATTTATTGGAGACCACAATACAATATACTATGACTGATCAGCAAGTGGCTAAGTAGCTAAGCTCTCTTTGCTGACAGTTGTATGATGCATTATCAATTCCTTTTATCAAAATTTTGGAAGCAAGGAAATGTTTTGCACTTGATTTGAATGTGAAACTATTCGCGTTCGAGTTATATTTAAATTCGAAGCCATTACCGTTCTTAGAAAAGAGATCGATCAAGTATATATATGTTTGCTATACGTAAATTTAATTCGGACTCTAGTAAACGTCTTGATGAAACGAATATATCTCCTCAGCCGTGGAGGTGGACACAAAAAATTGTATCTTATTGACTATGGAGAAGGATAATATTTGACCCAAATGCCAGTTAGCGTTAGCTAGCAACAGCTGCTACTGAGAAAGCAAAACAAAAAAACAAAAAGAAACAAACCATTTGCATAAGTTTACGCCATTCGCATCAAAAGGCAAGTAGATACATGGATAGATAGAGAGAGAAAGACTCTCTCTCTCTCTCTCTCTCTCTCTCTCTCTCTATATGGATTATGATGAACTTGCCAACGTTCAATGTTGCAAAGCGATACTAACTATATACATATATGGCAAACTTGAATATTTGCATTTACGCACATATTGTTATTAGCTCCGCTACATATTGAAACGAGCTTAAGCTCAAACTCTGCTTTCTTTTTACGATTCAAAGATTGACGTCAAAAATGATCGAAAATTTTTAACGATTTCTTCATCATTATCCGAACTTTAAAAAGCTAAGAAGAAATCTATGATAAATATAAGCGTCTTCAAGAGCGCTCTATAGCTTAGGCGAATTGACATTATTATCATAAAATGTCACATTTTTCACTCCATACATACTGAGATCGTTTCTTCAAGTGGATGTTATTTGTATTTTATTAATTTATTTTTTCTTTTTTGGCTTCATTGACTTGAAATTTCTCCCTGGATCAAAAAATTGAACTATTGTGTGAAAATATTCGCATTGGCTTGAAATTTTAACGTTGGTACTGTCAGTTATCGTAATGTCTAAGGAATCTTGCGTATCACTGACGTGAACGTACATTAAATACTGAGTAAGCATTTCGCTGTGCAACCATGACCATGAACGCTTTGAATGGTAATCGCTTGAAAAGAAATATTTTAATAAATCGATGGAGCTATGCTAGCTTCTTAACTGTCATCATTTAGAAATCGATTAAAATATTCGGATTTGGACGAGGCATTAACATGAAATAAATCAGTAAGCGATTATACGGGAATGCCAGGACAAGAGTGGTCGTCATGATGATCCGTTTTCTCGGCAATGGCTTCGCTTCAGAGGATCGAAAATGTGTGTCGGATTTTTAATGAGAGTTTTCCTTTTCTACTTATTGGTTTTATAATGAGTGCGTGTGTCTTTAAGTTTATTAGAATCCTGCAATCACTTTAGACCAGGGGCATGCGCAAGGGTGAGTTGGCTGATTTTTGGGGAGATTAAGGATTATGATCAGATGAGAGGTGTTGGAGTGGGGGGTGAATAAAAGACTGTGCTTATGTCCAATTCAACTCTTTTGACATGACTCTCGATGACTCGATTCACTTTCGACTGACTTTTCCTTTCTCAAATATTCTGCATATACCACAC
This sequence comes from Glossina fuscipes, assembly GCF_014805625.2. Classification (NCBI taxonomy): domain Eukaryota; kingdom Metazoa; phylum Arthropoda; class Insecta; order Diptera; family Glossinidae; genus Glossina; species Glossina fuscipes. The sequence goes on along the minus strand of NW_023998414.1, from coordinate 12,082,465 downwards.
CAACACGTTACACGTTACAAGTTACCCTTACCAATATTCATCGCGACATCGTTAAGCTACTTTCCCACTTAATTTTTTGCCTATTATCGTATATCTCTCCGCCCATCATCAACTTCGGGACGCAAGTAACGCGCCATGAATTTTTTTTTTTTGATTTTTCAACAACTTTCTTTAGAATACGATTGCCTGGTAAATCGAGTAAGTTTCGTGAAAACTCAAATCATCAAATACGGAATTTTCATAACAATATAAAGGCATGTTGCATGAATTCAGCTTGAAATAGATTTAGCTTTCTATCGTGTTACGAAATCGCTTATATCAGAAATCGAGATACAATAATTACTAGTTTCCATAAGTTAGTAGATTATGATTATCAAGTTTACTATAAGCTTGAATTAAGAGGGATTTTAATTTTAATTTGCATTAAAAATAAGAAGAAATTAATGAAATTTTATATGTCGAAAACGTTATTTCGCTTATTTGCTTGCTGCCGACAAAAGTAAATTAATTCTATGTAAATTCTTGCTTGTGAAAACGGTTTTAGTATTTATAAAATGGCTACGAAAATATGTAAGCATATCTTCGCCTTTATTAATTTAATAAAGAAACAAGTAAGAAAATTATATTCAACTTATCGCGAATTTTTGATACCCCACGTATGGGATCATCACGTAAAAATATTATATGGGAGATATTAAGTATTATGCGAACTACCATAGCGGGGCTAGCAAATATTTGCATCATAAACCCATTTTGCGAATCTATTCCTAGTCTATTCTTGCACGTGAAACGTAACTTGACTAAGATCAAAATAATATATGTAGTGTGTAAGGCATCCGAAGTGTGTTTAGAGATGTTACAAACGTACAAACAAATTTAGTATAACGCCGTCTGTTGGAGCAAATAAGGAAAAAGAGAAAAAAATGAAAAAAAAAAAAAAAAAAAAAAAAACTTTATATGAATGTACGATGTGTACGGTAGCTTCAGAGAAAAAAAAAAAAAAGTGGATGCTAGCACGCATGCGTAACAATAAATTAATTGTGGATTTTGTTTACGATCACCAATAAACTAAAGAATTTCAAAAGACATGAAAAACAAGTGTTGTTAACTAAAGAAACAAATATATATATATATATATATATATATATATGAAGTGCCCTGCTGAACATACAAAAAACATGGCAGACTTAATTTACTGAACATCAGCGCATAAGTATAAGCTTAAGGTATGTGTGTAATTTTTAATATGCTGATGATTTTATGAGTGTCAGAAATGAAAATTACAGCGCCTCTGGACACGCAATATCTCTTCGACTAAGAATTGAAAAAGAATTTTAAAAATGAGAAAAGAAACGAAATTAAAAATAAGTTTTTCTAAGATAAGCTACTGTAAAAGCCCCTTATATTTTTTTTTTTTTTTTTTTGTAAATAAATAAGCTAAGCAGGAGATAGCTAGCTAGCTAGCTAGCTATAGATAGGCTTATGGTGCACAGAGAAATAAATGTACTTTTTTTTTTTTTTTGTTTTCCTTTTTGTTTCGAGTTATATTCAATGCAATTGTAAAAATGCTATAACTAGAATTCTCTTCACGTAATGCTATGAATTATTTTTACCGGTTTTTTTTATTTATTTTTTTTTTTTTTTTATTACAAACATATTTAAATGTTAATTGTGTAACATTCTTACATAGATGCATAAATATTTATGCGGAAAGTATTAAAAATCTTATAAAGCAAAAAAAATTTCAATTTTATCACTAATATATGAAAAATATTTAAGAAGAAACTGTAAAACATAAGAAACATAATACTAGTTACGTAAGAATGCTTGAACGCTTTTTTCTTGTCTTCATTTCATTCTCTGTCACGTGGAGAACAATCTAAGCTTCTCGGTGTGTTTTTGTTTACTCTAAGTAAGCTTTACTAATAATATACTTATGGTGCCATATGTGCTACGGATTAGCTGAAGATCATAAGAGTATAGATTCATTTGTTGTTCGCTTTCTTAATTCGGAATATGAAAAAAAAAAAAAGAAGAAGAAGAAGAAGAAAATTCTACATTTCTAGCTCACTTCTGCATAAGCAATTTATGAATTGCTTACATCTGGGTCTCTTCTGGGGAATGCGCTCAACATTGATGAAGTTTGGAAAGTTTCGAGAGAAAAATAAATAGTACAGTGCTTCTTCTTCCCATTTGTTTATCTTGAGATTAAATTCTAATAATTGGTTTTTTTTCAGACTCAACGTTATCAGAAGCGATCTAAGCGTAATCCAAGGACAGCGCGGGCTTTGCATTTAGAATCATCATGGCTAAGCTACTTTCGTTACAAAATCTTTCAATAAGCGAACGATTTCGCGATGTCTTTGAAAAAAAAAAAAAAAAAAAAATTCAAATCGACGTAACGTGCGGAGCTGTATGGAGTGAAGAGAATTGTTTAGTTTTATATGAGAGAATGGCTGGCCATATGCTGCATTTTATTAGGCGTATGAATAACTTTCTGAAAGTGAAACAAAATTGTCTATCGCCAGCCATTTCTTCTACCATTTGTCCGGAAGGGAAAGTTATGTCTCTTTAAGTTATCTAAGAAAGGATCTTACTCCGGAAGTCATACTGCCATAGCCGGGAGAATATGAAAACTTGAAAACTGGAAAACTTACGCTGTCATGATCGTTGACATATTGACGCTTTTCAGGGCGATTATATCAATTGTCGTTAGTAGTTTTCTTTAGGAAAGTTTTCAATACATCAGACAAATGCCTAATAGACTATAATCCCTATGGAGGGGAATCTACCGGTCACCATCGCTTTTCATATCTGTTTTTCATATCGTAGTTTCAGCAGCGTCATCTCCAACGAACTAAGTAGAAACTATCACGGTACCCATAAAAGGTGTTAGTTTGTTTGTTTGTTTGTAATAGAACAGTTCGGAAAACTTATGTTACCTAAACTTGAAATGATTTTTTTTTTTTTTTGATTAAGTCATATTATTCGAATCCGAAGATACTACTTTCGATTGGAGAAATCACAGTTTCATCCATCACCTTGTTATAGTAGCTACGTCCGTGCCTGAAAAGCAAAGAGAATTGATCCAATATCGCTTGTATGCTTATATGTTCTTGTGCAGGTGTTATTGCATATTTTGGAAAAATCTTTAGCCTATCGCACGATAAAGATGTGTATGGCAATTTCAGTCCATGGCTCATACAATCCAATTCAAGAAAAATGACGTGAGTATCAATGCAAAACAATTCTAAGCGATGACGTCCCCTTTTTGATTTAAAAATCGCGCGCAAATCGCGGAAAGTGAACATGGGAAGGCAGCTCGACAACTTTTAGTGCATAAATTGTAACAAAAGTGAATTTAAACGACTTTGACGACAATTTATAAAATATTTCGTAAGTAAATGAATTACGATAAGTTTAACAGAAATCTCGTCGATATTAAAATATATCCATCCATCTTGGCTGGAAAAACTTGTCTGAGAACTTTTGATAATTTTTTTTTTTTTTTTTTTTTTACGTGTGCAAAACGTCACAGTGACCTTGGAACTGACAACAGAAACATAAATAAATTTGACGTTGCTCAATCATATTCCTCCAGTGAAATATTATAACACATCGGTGCAAATGTATGCATTCATACCTACAGCAACATCTGTATAACTTAGGAAATTTTATTGCCTAAGTGTGTGCATGCATAAATGTATTGTATGTATGTATGTACGTATTTACTAGTGTATAAATATAGTTTTTGCCGCTCACTAAACGCAACGAAAAAATGGCCGATAAATAACAGCGGCCAGCGTAACCAATTTTTACGTATATACATATATACATACATATATAGCATATGCAACATATATATGAACGCAAACTTGCACATATATATGTACAAGTCGACAAAACGTGCATTATTATGTGAGGCATTTAATGATAGATAGCTAGGTGGCGGTAAGCATTCACTTCATTTCAGCTTATTTTTGTTATGCCGTCATAGTCACCATTGCCGCCGCTGCCGTCGCCGCCATCACCACCGCTACTACCGCATACTATCGTCTCTATTATCAATATATTCGAATGAAAGCTGCTTGCTATGTGTGGAAGATAGAAGCGAACGTCTCTTTGCACAGTCGGCGTACACACACACACACACACACACACACACACACAAATATTCTGGCAGAACTACTTTATCATTCTAGAGACGGAAACAAGTGTTAGCTAATGTCGGTATTGTTTCATTAAAGTCAACCAACCAAATGAAAAAAAATAAAAAAAAAAAAAACCGAAAACGAAAGAATAAAAAAAATTCATAAAAAAAAAAAAAAAATTACTCATATAGTTTTACGCCTTTGTATGTATAAATATTCTGAAAAGAATTTGCTAAAGTATATGATAAATACGTTTTATGCATTTATGAGGTATCGTTAATACCTTATAATAATGTTTTATGCAGAAAAACCAATTTTCCCTTTTCATTATTAATTAAGCGAATTTGAAAAAATCTTACGCTGTACTCTTGTCAAGATGTTAATCTCTCAATTAATTTATTTCATGTTCTCTGTATTATTTAATTATTCGCTTGGCTGATAATCGCATTCATAATCATAATAACTGCGGCTATGAAGTTGGCTATAAAAATGATATATAATATAAAGTAACGGCAAGCAACGAGATGGAATAGTTGTTGATACTGATAAACACATCTGTTAAATGATAAGTCAATAATTTTCTCTACTTATTTACTACATGAATTTTTAATTCTTTTAACATTCCTTACGAATTTAATCGAATTAATAATTAATTGAAGAGAAATTTCGCGGCGTTTTATTCATCAAAAATTAATTTGTATAATAAATTTTTTCTTTTAATTATAAATTAATTATGTTAAAGCAAATGTGTGCTATTCATTTTGATTGACAACATTTTTTCGCATTTTTATAAAAAAAAGCAAACTACAATACTGAAGCTCTACATATAGCTTCTCGTATTTTCGATCGTAAAAGCGAACCGAATAATTGCGTTCTTATGACGAAAACCGATGCTTGTTGCATTAATTAATATTGAGCGCTTTATATGAATTTTGCGCTTTGATCGAATCAATCGCCAGACCAGATTCAGCTCAGTATGATTGCCTTCCAATCCTATCAAATATAAAAAAAGATTACTTCACATAGCGGAATCTCGATGCAGCCTCATCGATCTTGCATCAGTGCCACGTATTTCAATCACTTTTCAGATAGTTCGCCATTAATCTCTTTAAAAAGAACTCAGCTAACCTTCACATCAGCAACGATTTACGGATCGAAATTTAATTGATTTTCTCATATGATAGCTAAAAATATCTAGCAGTCCCGTTGTGGATTCCAAGTTTATGGGAATGGCTTACAAAGGATCGTTCGTTAACATTCAATTTCACAACAATGTCATAAGACTGTATATGTGAATCTTCTTTGATTTTTTGAAGGATCTTAATAGCTTTGCCGACGATTAGATGGCACGTTTTTGTGATCAAAATTTCGAGAATATCCAGAACGGAAACAAGGTAACCGTTTTCATGCTATTAACTTTGGCAAACACCTAATGTACATCACCCTTTGCTACGTCTTACGGTCACAATGATTCTGTAAATTATATATTTTGTTAATTATCTAAAGGTTGTTGTCGAATCCAACGTGCCGTCGGATGGCTCTAAAGACATCTATCTCCCCCTTATGAGCTCCATATTTTTAGGCATTGCGTATGCGAGTAAAAGTTAACGAACGCAAAGAAATTTTCACACATTTTCACACTTTATTTAATCATTGTTTACATAACGTTTATATATCCTATGATAATTTAAGTATTGCTTACTTTACTCGCACAACTAAATCTCTCTAAATTCTGTAAATGAGTTAAGTATGTATTTTTTTCTGTTATATATAGGAGAGACAAAGAGAGATAAGCGAAGGCTGAACTTAATGCTGAAGTAAATAAATTGCAGCCTGCAGCTCTGCCCACATACGCTAAAACACTAAAGAATTTTTAAAGAAATATTTTTTAACACTTTAGAATAAAAAAAAAAAAAAAAAAAAAAAAAAAAAATCTTTTGGAATTCATATAGTTTCGCTTTATTTTTTTTTTTTTTTGCTACATTATTTCTACAAGTTGGCCTTGAAATTTGACGTATTACCGCAATTATTATAAGGAAATTCTTCAAACATTTCAAGCGAAACTGCAAACAAAATGAAAAGAAGTAAAAAAAAAAAAACAAATATGCAAGACAATCAAAACTATATTTGATTTAAGCCGAATATTTTAATACCCGACATTTTGTTGATTTTTGTTGCTTAACATTTTCAAATTAAACAATAAATGCATGCTGCATGATAAGTTTGCATGAGATCTAAATGATTGTGCAATAAGCAAATCTTATTTAGGCCTAACGGATAGCGCTCGTTGCGGTGTACGAAGAGAAAAAAGCCCACTGTTTGCGAAAACGATGAAAAGCTTGCATTGACGCATCGTTAATATTCTCCGTCTAGAAATATTGACAAAAAAAAAAAAAGAAGTAGTCAGGTGATGAGTTTCCGTTCGAATATTGTTTGGTAAAATGAAACCATCGATATATTGGCCAGAGATTTGTTGTATTGTGACGAGAACTAATTGAAATCTAAGTTAGACGGGAATGTTGTTTCGCATAAATTATAATCATAATCTATGCACACGATTTTACTCGGAATAATGAATGAAGATTTCTAATGCATGCCTTGCTCCTAATTACATATATATATATTTATATATATATATATATTGAATATTCATTCAATTCAATTAGTGTAAAAAGTGTTGGGCTTCCTAAAAACTTAAATACTTTTTTACATCAGTTCAAATGCATATGAATTTGGAATTTGGATACTTTGACTTAATGGGAGACTCGACGTTTCTCGATTACCTATTTTGATTCATACACCGAAACACTTGGCAAATTTAATTTATTTGCTAAAGTGATTGTTGAAAAAAAAATTAAGCAAATAATACAACAATAGATGAATTTATTAAACTGTCAGTTGAAATCGAGTTTTGAGTACGACTTGAATCGAGTTCTGTTGTCTTTATTGTCATCATTCGTCATCCATCATATACACAGCTATACATATAGCTATTTGTATAATGGTATATGGGTAAAAATAAAAAAATAGTTTACTTAACTGCTAACTTCCTTTAAAAAATAAGAAACAAGCTTCACAAGCAATAACAATAACAAGAACAACAATAATAACAACAGCAATTACAACCTCAACCACTTTTTCGCTAAAGTTGTTGTTCATTTTTAAATATTTAAACAACGCAAAGTATTTATTCAAGATTTCAATGGCATAAGAGTATGCACACCGTGTCGTTTATAACGTTTATATCACTTAATTAGTACAAATACACTGAGAAAAAAAAAATACAAATTTCATTTCATTAAAAAAGAATTGCGAATGCCCATAACATGCGTATGAAATCCAACATTTCTAGAATTTCAAGGAAAAATTTGTAAAAAGTTTTCTCTTCTCTTTGTCAGTCAATTTGCAGTCGAAAGCAATTGAATATTTAAGATAACTTTAAGATCACTTTGTATTTATGAAGACTTCTCTTTCTCTCATTCAGGCAGGCAGAGAGAGAGAGAGAGAGAGAGAGAGAGAGAATGTCGGTTGGAGAGATAGCGACTGGAAACAAGACGTAGGAAACAAGCGAATAGCGTAGTCCATTAAGGTCCGATCGGACGAAGGCCACCCAATGCAACCAGGTCCCACGAAGTAACGACCACATAACGGTCACGCAGGCGAGAGACTGGTCGGAAAAGTGTATGTGCGAGGGATAGCTTTAGTAAGTAGGTGCCATGGAGGGCGATTGGTCGTACACATCACTGGTATATATACAGATAATATCGTAATCAATCATTTTAAGTTAAAATTCATTTCAGATTTTCTTCCTGTGTAAGATGAAATGTGCGTAATGGTTGTACTGCAACTACAAACGTCAATTACGTAAGCATGCATACATAGATTACATATAATAGGATATACATCAACAAACATATATATAAACATTTTCAGATTTTTATAAATAGCTGACAAGTGCGTATGTGCGAATGTTTTAATGCCTGAAATAACGCACAACGCAGAACGCACAACGTATAACGTATAACGCATAAACACAAAATCAAACAGACATTAATGTTAAGCTGTTGACATTGAACAAGTTGTTGTCGTTGTTGCTGCTTCTGTTGCTATTACCATTGCTGTTCCTGTAATTCATTCATACGTTAAATAGTTGACAACTTGACTGTGTCTTGTGGTATTTTATTATTTATTTATTTATTATTTATTTATTTATTTATTTATGTTTTTTTTTTTTTTTTTTTTTTTTTGTGCTTTTAGATATTTTTTCTATATTTTTATCTCTTATTTTTCTTCTTTGTTGCAAAATTGTTGTCGTAGGTATATTATGGTAGGCCGTACAAAAGTCTAAAAGTCACATGTGTGCGTATGAATATGAATAAGATCTGACAGGCTACATAACTGACTGAGGGTAATAGCTGACTGCTTGCCAAGTTTGTTTGGTTTAACTTGCTCGGTATTTGGGTGGTGTGTACGCACTCTTTAGAGGCAGTCAACATACACACACACATATATATATATATACATATACACAGTATGTTTGTATTTTGTGCAAAGTGCCGTTAGCCAGATATTTTATTAAAACAAATATATATATATATATATATATATATATATGGTTGATATGGTCGCATTCACAAGCAATAAACGACAAGCATAGCAACGACGACAACAGCATTTAAAATCACCAGCGACAACAAGCAACAGCAGCCGCAACCATAAACGCACTGTAAAACATGTGATACATGCGTTAATCATTTGTCAGTCAAGGTTAATTGTGGGGGCTCGGTATTTGATTTAATATTTCATTCGTTCGTTGTTGCTGTTGTTGCTGTTGTTGCTGTTGCTGCTGCTGCTGCTGCTGTTGTATTTTTTGTTATTAATCGAAGCACGTGTTTGTAATAATGTGTATGTATGTAATGCAACTATTTACCTGAATATTGCACATATATATATATGCTTTTCATTATTTTTATTCAACAGTTGTTAATTTTTCCTTCCTCCCTGCTTTAAAATCGAGTCAATTGTTGTGGTTGCTGTTGATATTATCGTGATTCTTGTTACCTTGACCGTCTTATATGAGTGCGTACATTATATTTATTTTTATGTCTATTGTACGATGTTACTGAACTTGAACTTGAATTGATTGTTTGTTTATTCATAATAGTTAGCACTTAATCGCTGATGCGATGGCATTAATTACACTCACTGCCACAGGGTCTTTATAAGTTTATTAAATTCAATTTAAAACTCATTGCAAGATCCATCGGCATTTGTATTCTTACCATAAACTTTGTTAACCTTGATTAATGTATGTGTGTCCGTCCGTTCAGCTTATATGTGCCGAGGCGAACGGGACACTACAATAACTATACGTAATCTGCTTGAGTATATTAATCAGTGATATCTACTGGTTTCTGATGGAAGGAATTAAAAAAAAATTTTGTAGCTTTAAGAAGAGGATTTGATTCAATATTTGCAAAAAAAAAAAAAAAAAAAAAAATCCAGTTTACGCCAGTTTCATTGCGATCAGTTGAAAAATGTCTTTTGCGGCGTTCTCTATGCCGTTATATATGAGAAGGTGCGATCCGATTCGTTTTCATTTTGGTTCATTTTTGGGCGAAAGCATGTTATCAGCAATCACATAGCCATAGGTAGTTAAGAAGCATCACTACGAAGTCAATATGCCTGGGTTCAATACTCAGTGCTGTAAATCATAGCTCAATTGTGTTTGTCGTCTGTTCCTAGCTACAGTGAATGTGCGCTCGATAAATGCGTAACCGCTTACCGATCGGGCATAAATATATTTTGCACGTTATGACCATTTTTCGATCTCTCCTCTTCTCAATTTTTCTAAACGTGACCGTTACGCTATGATATATATAGATTAAATCCTCTGGGTGAATGTCGATAAAAAAAAAAAAAAAAAAAAGGAAAAGGGAAAGGGAAAAAAGCATGTCAATGTACCAAATTTCTTTAAAGTACTCATCTCAACAATAAGGATTTTAAGGTTAGACACAAAAATATCTGGACAAACATCAGATAGACAATTAGGCAGTGAGACGAACATATAGCCAAGTTTAAGTTGGATCAGAAGTTGATTTTAAATCTAGCGATATAATAAAAGGTTCGCCTGCCTCAAGTTCTTTCAGGTGTTACATGCATCCACAAGAACTTGATACACCCTTGTACGACAAATTATCTCGGATATGCGAAAAAAAAGTTTAATTGATATTCAGGTTTTTTTTTATATACGAACCTACAAAGGATATTCTAAACGCATTTAAATGTTCAAGTACACGTATATTGCTACATGGCCAAGCCTTGAAAATTCAAAATGTGAACAATTTATGTTCATATCAGTCTTGAGCATTTAAAGTATAACTTTTTAAATTTTTGTAAATATTTGTTGTTGTTGTTTGATGTAAACTTAAAAGCACTTTACAACCCTCGAATCGGAAATCAAACAGTGTTATACGTATCCAACATCGAAGGGTGAGGTCTTGTAGCACTCAAATATACAGATAACAGAGTCCTTAGGACTCTTAGACATGATCTTCTCAGTCAATTCAATAATTTTTTCGTTTTTCTCGTTTACATGTGTGCATTAATTTCAAGTTTACTTCCTTGATAAAAAAAATTACTAACTTTTTTTTCTGTTATTTGAAAAACTTTCAGAACGCATCAAAGATAAATTTCTAAACAATGAGCCTAAGAACGAGCGAAACACGAAAAAACAAAGAAAAGAAAAAAACGGACGAGTATGAAGATAAACAGTTGATTAACCAACGACAGACAAGTTATAACCAGCATGAACACTTGCTATGACAAATAGTTGCACGCATGTATGTACAGCTTTAGAATAACAAAAAAAGAATAACAAAAAAAAAACAAAAAAAAAAAAACAAAAAGATAAAATTAAAATAAGAAAAAATAAAGCAAATGCAACAAACAATACAGAAAACAACAACGTTGAACAAAAAGCTTTGAAATTTCAATTTGAAAAGGTACAAAAAAAACGAGACAAACGGACCGGACATCAGAAGCAAAAAAAAAAAAAAAAAAAAAGATTTATTAAAAAAAAAAAAAAAAAGAAAAAAAAAAAAATAGAACAAAAATTCAAAACTAAGTTACAAAAAAAAGAAGGAGAAGAAAAAGGCCAAATTAATATTCATTCGATGCCTTGACACGCACACATATATTCCTGTCAGTTATGCAAGCAAAGTTAAGACAAATTAGAGAGACCTGCGTTGCTACGTAAACCCTTCTTCTTACATATCAATAGATCGGTTTGATATGCTTAAGTGCGTGTTTGCGGTCATGGAGAATCCATCAAATTTAAATTTTTTTCATATATTTTTTTTTTTTTTTTTTTTTGTCACATACTACATGCAGCACTTAAAGTATCAGTTGGAGTAAAAAAATTGAAATTCAATTAGTTATTAATTATTGTAATTTTTTAAATTAAAAAAAAAAAAAAAAAAACACAAAAATGAATGGAAATGAAAAACTTTGCAAAAAACACAAAAGACACAATTTGTGGTTTTTGAACTTCTTCTTTTTTCCGTTTAGTTGAAAATACATATACATATATATGTGTGTGTGTATATATACCTTTATAAGTAAAATAAAGAAAAAAAAAAAAAAGAAGGGAAGCAGACGCGCGCTTGACCTTTGTTTAAAGCTTTTATTGTCATGTTTTGCATATGTACGTACGAACGTTTGTTGGGTATAAGATATTTCTCATGAAATCGTACCCAGGAGCCCCTTGTTATCCATCTGGTCATTTGGTCAGTAGCAAAAAAAGAAAGAACAAAAAAAAAAAAAAACAACAAACTCTACAATATAAAATGAAAACACACACACACACACACACACACACAAACCACACACAATAGTTTTTAGCGCATCCTTACCCTTAGCCGCACCGTTTTTATGTTCACACGACTAGGCCACCAAATAACTGAATATAAATAATTGACGATATATTTATGTTATATCCGATGTTTGCCTCCTCGGCATTGAAGAGTAAATATGCACGCCCTTTTAATAATATAATAGAAAGGCTAGCATATCAAAAAAGAAAACCACTGCTGCATGAAAGCAATAAAACGATTAATATAGTAATGAGAGGCATATGCAAATATTTGAAAGCAAGTTTAACAAATTAACTAAGCTAAGAGAGATTTCGAAGCCGTGATTCAAACCATCATAACGAAATTGAATTCGCCTTTTACGCTATTCAACAAATTCAATATTCTATGCGTTAAAAACCATTTGACAAATTCAATGTATGCTTTTTTATGTGTGTGTGTGTGTGTGTATGTATATGACTGTATGTATAAAACTTGGAAAGGATGTCTCTTCACGTTTACCTGGTCAGTTATGTTTTTAGAGTTATACTAAACTACAATGCAATAATGCTTATCCTTTTGTTTAGATATCTATATCTAAACAAATGAAAAAAGTTTTCCTCTTTTATATCCTTTTCTTACTTCCAAAATTCCCCATATGAGGTAACAAATTTCATTCAAGTTCATTGTGTTTGAAATTATCCCACGCAATTCACATCAAATTTACGCATTATGAATTATGGATGTATAAAGGATTAGTTCTTGTTATAACGATGGCACGTTAAACATATTTAACTGAGAATATATATATAAACAAAAAACGGTTTTTTTTTTAAATTCGATTTTGGGTACAAAAAAGCGCGCAAAGAATTTTAAAGAAAACGTGTGAATTTTTTTTATAACTGAAGAATATCTTTGGAAAGGTATCCTTTCCACATAATAAACATTTATTACGTATTGAATACGTTCTCGCAGAGATATTAAAGTTCGTTTCCTCATCTCATAGAAAAATATATATTTTTAAATCAATTCACACCGCAACAATTATTTGAACCGTTGCTTATTTGCTTTGCAAGTACGTTTAGTCAAATAATTTATTAACAATAAATTTTTCCTGACCTATTGTGCTATTGTTATTGCTTTTAGAATGATGTGAGAGAGAGCTATTAGTATTGGACTCTTCCTGTTTTGAATATCGAAGGATCATTTCGAAAAGTTGCTGACGAGTGATGTATGTATATATGTATATATATATATGTATATATATATATATGAGGCGAACGTTTGATACCAACTGTTTCAATGCAACCGCGCGAAGAGACCGCCAGAGAAGAAGCTTCTCTTTTTCACTTCATCGTTAGTTCGCAATAGCTCGCGACTAGTATGAAAGTCATTATGAAAACGATTACTAAAGATACCCGAAACAGTAGTTGAGCCGAGAGAATGGCGCGAACAGGGCAATATCGATTTTTACACACGTATATTCGCAAGTAGAAATGTAGCTACATGCTGCCTAAACAATGAAGCGCAACTTCCAGTACTGCGGGTGCCAGAATCCTATGATCTGTCTTCAAAGGTGTGGTTAGTCTAGAACCGGGAAAATCTTTAATATTTAAAGGCCACGATACTTTTTTATGTTATTGAGAGAGAGAGAGAGAGAGAGGGCGTGACAACCATTATGCTCTATAACTGCCAATTAGGAATACATATTGCAGCACTTAAGTTTTCCAAACCCCTTTTTGGAGGTGGCAAACATCTTAAGAATTGCTGGCAGGCAAATAACCCGATCGATCAGTAACAGATTTGATATTAAATTTTACATTGATTACGATTGTCTGCACTTTAAGAGGAAGTAGTGTTATTTTTTGTAATACCCATGCAACTGCTGCATATCATACAACAAATTTCTTTCTCTATCGCGTTAACATGAAACCTGCAAGTTGTACTCATCCTTGAAATGGATTTTAAATACCGTAAGGCAAGCCGCCAAGCCATTTAAGCACCGAAACGACCCTGATGAGTATTTAGGGCATGTTTTTGATTCCTTCCTGCCTTCCATCGTAAAAGTATATATGTATGTGTATGTCTTAAAGCATTTCCTCAGTACTTCAATTATTGTGGTCATGTTTTTGAAGAAAGTGTTTGAATTTGGGCAAAATTGTGGACTTCAAAAAAAAAAAGGATATGTGATAAAATTGTTGCGCCTATTGTTTTCAAACACGCGGCCATGAAACGAAAGCTGGACGAAAAAAAATGGTTGTTAAGTCGCCATAAATTCCTTTACAATCGAAAGCTGGACGTGTCCGCTACGTATGGCTAAACATTACAAGTTAGACGATACAGTCCAACTTTCGATGTTTGCAGCACCGAAACTAGTTAAGAGAATGGAAGATTAAAAATAGTGAATATGTAGTAGTGTCACTCATCACTTTCGGTGTAAAGTCGAACGGTCTAAGAAATTCATTCACATTTGTCACAATCAGATATTTTAAGCGTAATTGTAACTTGTATATGTGTGTGATGGAGAGAACATTTCGAGGCAGGAATTGCAAAGTTGCCTTGCAATGTAATAATTGTTTCAGGTAAATACTGGCAATAAATTATTATATTAAATATAATTTCATGCACAACGTGTGACAGCGGGGACTGACTGGGTCTGAGTTTTTGGCCATTATTTTGATAGACTTGAATGGTGAGAGATTAATATTTGGCAGCGATGTCGTAGAGAGTATATATAAACTTTTGCAATTGAAGCCATGCATCATTAACATCTTGCACCTATGAGAAACAAAAACAAAAATTGACGTAAAATTTATTTTACACATATTATTAAATGTGCGTGTGTTGAATTTATTGAAAGTCGAACAAGAACTTACAGCTCATCACAAGCACTACTTGTGGATCATTAATAAGCTTAGGCATATATATATATATATATATATATGTATTTTCAAATAATTTCAACCATTTTTTGTTTTTTTGTCTTATTATTAAACTTTTTCCTTCAATTCAATTGATTATACTTTAGTAACAATTGAGAAAATAATAAATTTTTTCATCGACAATACAATATCACTTGAATGATAATTTAATCCGTATAATTGGTTTAAATTTAATTGTTTGCTTTTATAATTATTATTAAAATATTATTATACTCTGTATTTTTCTATTTTCTTACTACTAATAATGATTCGTATCTTGAAAAAACAAAAAGAAAACGAAAATGAAAACGAAAATAAACAAACAAACTATTCTAACAACCGATATAAAACGACACAAGAGCATTATGGACTTAACAACATTTTATAATGCATATATATATTCGTGTAGATGTATGTTAGATGTTCAAATGTTAATTTGCTTACTTACAGAGAGAGAAACTATTTTTGCTTATTTTTTTTTTTTTTTTTTTTTTTTTTTTTTTGTTTCAGAGATAGTCGATCGATCGTCCTAACTGACTAAGCAGTCAGCAATTATTTAGAATTAAATTAAAAAAAAAAAAAAAAAAAAAAAAAAAACATAGTAACGCGCAAAGATAGACAATCTTAGTTGCAATTAATTGCAATATATATAAATATACATATATGTATATATATATACATGTATTCGTATATGCATACACATGTGTGTATATATGTACATGTATTTATAATTTTATATAATTGTTATAAGCAAGTATTTAAAGTGCTGCTTGACTAGCGATCCAAACGCAATACTATGCTCTTTGCAATGTACACATGTCAGCGCGAATGCACATAATTTCATCGGAATAAAATCTGTTTGTAATGTATAATGTAGGAACAAATTATAAAATAACATATTGCAAAATCAAACAATACCCACAACTTATATTCAAGGTCAGTTGCAGCACGATTCTTTCAGTTTTTTGCAAGTCGTTATTTGTTTTATTGTGAAATAAAAATTTTTTTTTTTTTTTTCTTTTTTTTTCCTTAGAATTTCAATAAGTAACAAACAACTTTTTTACTTAGATCGAGGAAATATGTGAATAAGGAATTTTTAAAAAAAAAAAAAAAAAAAAAAAAAAAATTGAATAAAACAGAAAAAAAAAGTACTGTAATGCACTTACTAATAATAAATAAAGCAAGTTGAGAAAGCTATTTGAGGGCGCATGTTCGGAATTTCGAATTCGGAAAACTTAAATTTTTCCCCTTTTATGCCCTACCGCACTGATGGTACAGGGTAAAAAAGGTTTAAGGTTTAAGACGCACCTTCTACTCCAAGTCTGACGTGCTTTGATCCAGAGATAGAGGCTATTGAAAATGGTTCGAATGCGTCCCCATATAACGCCTTAATTTTAAAAGGTTTTGCACGACGAAAAATTGTATTTTTCAAATTGATCGGCACAAGTCGCGCTGAATACGAGCATTTTGACGTCGTCAGTTGGTATGAATTTGGTTCGGCTGTGGCAATTTTTTCGTCCCTTCCTATATAATCGTTCGTACGTAAACGAAACTTGGATATGATAAAAATATTTCAAGGTAAAAATTGGTTCATAATAGTAAATTGAAAAAGAAATTCGGACCACGTAGGTCTTTTTTTTCGTATAGCATCGCGAATAAGGATTCTCTCAGGAACTGTAAGCACTTTTATACGAAAAAGGTCTAATTGACAATTGACCTTATTTAAGATTACAATTTTTTCATGCAACCACTTTATCAAGTAATTGGGCGAAATGAGAATCACATTTGCGGGAACCCAATGCATATACGGTTTTTCATGAATAGTAAACCCTTTAGAAGAAGATTTATTTTCTCAAATATTTGATGACTAAAATTGGTCTACTGTAGGAAAATACCACGCCCAAAAAAAAAAAAAAAAATTACCAATTGAAAATTTAGATCACCTAGATCTATTTTTTTTATATTCTAACATTTATAGGGGTTAGCCTTATATAGAGCGAAAATGTAATTCCTAGTTTCCTATCAAGGAAACTGAAAGCTAATAGAATTTTTGGGAAGTAAAGTAAGTTTGCTACATTTGGATTACGTCATATGACGTAATCTGGACATCCTTCAATATGCGAGATTTCATGAAAATTTGCCTTTGCATGCAAATAAAGTGTAATTTTTTAATGTGTTATTATCAAACTGGAATCGGTGTAAAGTACTTAACGAGCGACCTAGCCCAACGATAATGTCCTTAGATGTTTTTACTAACAATAGCAAGTCGAGCGCTTTAAAACAAATTAACACAATTTAGGCATTATTTTGACCAAGATTTTGCTATAAGCTATAGATTATTGATGATAGCGCACAAATTATCAATTATTCTTCATATTACTTCTTATTGTTAATTGAAGGAATATTTATGCGCCCAGTGATAGAGTTAGTCTAATTGTTGTAATGAACGGGCTCGCTTGACTTGTGTAAGAGTTTTACCGAAATTACTTGAACTTGAATATTTTGTTATGTTATACAATTTCAAATCTTAGCACAACGCACAATCCGTTCATTGCTCCATTAGGCTTAAGAATGTAATTGCGATAGCCCTCCTTTTATCCAGTTTATAATTTCTAATCATTTTTTTTTACTTTTTATTATGAGAATCTTTTTTTCTTTTAAAAGTTCTCTTCCATTAAAAAAAAATCTTGTATCGGAAGAAGAGAGGGCGGTATGTTGGTTTCGAAAGACGCTTCTGGGCAATTGAAATAAGATTAAAGTCTGAACTTTTTCGACTCTCTGTGTTGCGTTGGTAGACAGACGGACAAATGTATTTTGATCGATTTATAAGTTCATCTTAATCAAATACTCTTTGTCCGATCGATGTGAAATGCGGAATTTTTGTTTGCTGTCATATAACAAAATTATTTTGCTCTCATCGTTCGATGTTCACTATAAGAAGCAAGAAGTGACGACTTTTTGATGCGTAACTACCTGTTAAAGATATCAAAAAATTTTTTTTTTGTTTCTTTTTGTTTTGTAATAAGTGCTGTCCCAAAAGTTATTTCAGAAGAGAGATCTAGTGAAGCAAAATTAATTTTTGTAGACATATATCCCATATATCCCATTAAGATGCTTAAGATGGTTGGACCAAATTTAGCGAAGGCAAAAACAAAAATGTCATTAGTTGCAGGCGCTTTGTGGAGAAAATTGTTAACTCTTGCAATATAGTTTGATACGATCGTAACGCTACCACCTTGAAACGAAAGTACGCATAATGATTGCTCGCTTTAAATTTTTCCTTCAATACGACCCTATACAGCTTTGCTTTCAATTCTTTGCAAGTTTCACACGCCACAAATATCTTTCGATAAAATGGATGTGTATAAGGACAACAATTAAAAAAAAAAAAAAGATAAGAAAGAAGTAAATGAACATCGCAGCTTAAAATTACACAATAGTGTGATGAGAAGTGCATGTAATGAGAACATAAAGAGTATATAGGCGTTCAAAATCAATTATTATAGAAAGATTATGATGAGCGGTATAAGTGAAAAGAAAAAAGCGGCCAATAAATAGTTTGCCTCCATGATCGGGACATTATAGCATTCGTGCGTAGATTTATTCTATTGTAAATTGATTTTTGCAACTTATTTAAATTTATTTTTAATTTTATTTAATTACTTTAAGACCTTTCCATATATATATTTTCATGGAACGTGATTATTTAAAAGTTTTTTAAATGATTATTAGATCATTTTATATGCGCATAAAAATGCAAGCGCATGTGCTCGATATTATAACGAGCGTATTGTTATAATGCCTATATATACATATGTATATATATATATATATATAGTTCTTATATGTATTTGCGTATGTTTGTATGTAAGCATTCCTTAATGTATAGACAATATCTGACATATAAAGCGATAATTTTCGAAATGTACAAATTCCAAACATGCTGCGATAAAAACAATTTCATTTATGAGCGCATATATATATAAGCTCACACTTACTCACTCGCACTTTCGATAAATGTTTAAAATTCGTTTTTTTTTGTTTTTTTTGTTTTTTGCTTTTTTCGTGCATTATATCATAGATACGTGTTTATTTGTGTATGTAAAAGACATGTTGATATGGTCAAATGGCCAAAGTAAGTAAAAGAAAAACTAGCAATTCTTATAAAGTCAGAGTTAACTGGTTAGCCGGTTGGTCGGTCGGTTGTTAGTTCGCCGTAGGAACGGCAGTTGCATGCACAATTTTATTTGCATGGCGCGTGAATTTCTATATTATTGTATATGAATTTGTTTTCTAAGATTGCACCAGCACCAGCACCAGCACCAGCACCAGCAGCAGCAAGCAGTCAGTAATGGCATAAGTAAAACTATAATATTTGCTTCTTGGTCGGTCAATCGGGGAAGGCAGCAACTGGCTGATATATATATATATATGTGCAAGCAATAGCCTAAGCCACCGGTCAAGGCGGCAGCTGTAGCAGGAGCAGCATCAGAGATAAACTTACATGATTTGCTCTGGTCAAATTCATACTTTTGCTTTGGTTACTTTTTTTTTATTGTTACTGTTGTTGTTATTGTTATTGTTAGCTATAGAAAAAAAAAGGCGTGTTATTTATTAAAACGCCACTTGAGTGATATTTTTTCTATTTTACAAATATTTATAAAAAAAAAAAAAAAAAATAAAAAAATATTTTTTTTTTTTAATTTAATTTTTATTTTATTTTTCATTTATATATTTATTTATTTCTTTTTATTTATTTTTATATTTATTTTTATTTTTTATTTTTTTTTGCGAAAAAAGAGAAAACCACAAATCATACTAATAAACATGTGTGTATATTTATGTATATGCATATGTGCTTGATCGGTTATTAAGATTGTTTTGGTAACATTTCAACGCAGTGGCATTTAACCAAATACTGCTCTTATGTTTTACAACAAAACTCACACATGCTTACACATTGGTTTATACGTATGTATGTTCACCGTATAAAATTACCTACAAATTTATCAATTTGTGTATCTTTTCGACAAATAATCCATGTTAGTAAAATGCAACTTTAAATATCTTTTACACATATACGGACGTGTATATATATACATGTATATATATATATATATATATATATATATATATAAGCACACTCATTGCATGTCAATTAAAAAAATTATAAAATTTTTTTTTTTTTTTTTTTTTTTTTTTTTTTTTTTTTGGTTTTTTTATCGATATATACCATTGACCAAAAAAGAAAGAAAAAAAAAAAAAGAAGAAAACATGAAACAAAGAATTGATTAATATTGATTTCGTTTTTTATCAACAACATTTGTTGCAATAATATCATCAACATCGGTAACACGTTGACAACATCAACTATAGGCATTAAATCTGAGTCGTGTGTAAAAGTTGTCACAAGAAAAAAAAGGAAAAAGAAAAAGATCGGCTTAGCAAACCAAACAAGTCCTGTTGATTGGTTGAAGCATTTTCATATATCTACATATATATATATACAAAAGCACACACATTTATATATATATATATATATATATATATACTTACATGTATATATGACTTGATGGCAACTTAACTTAAACGACAACGATCGTCTTTTTCTTCTGGCTGCTCTCCGCGCAAGCAATCACACATTTATGCCCACTTCATTTTATGGCATATTGAGTGTTTATGAATTGTTATTGCCTCATGTTGTCATCGTTTCAGTGATTTGTTGTAATTGCTTCAATGCACTCATATGCACAAGCGCATACACGTCGTCAAGACAACACATTTTTTTTTTTTTTTGTTGTTTGTTTTTGTTTTTCTCCTTTTACAGGCACATGCTCTTCTCTTTTATTTTTTCTTTTTATATTGTTTTTTTTTTTTTTTTTTTTTTTTCATTTATTTATTTCTTGGATGCAATGTCGTCGCGTAGTGTTAAATCTATTAAATTATGTATGAATTTGTTTTCTTCGCACATTTTATTATGATTTTAATGTGCATTTTAATTAATGCCAATAATAATCAAAAAAAAAAAAAAAAAAAATAGTGGAAGGATTTAGAGAACACCATTTCAATATCGTTTAGTCTTAGTGTAAATGTCCTCCGCTTGTATGACATGCGTGAGTTAAGATTCAAACATTCTTAAGCATGTTGAATGCTGACTAAAAGTTTAGCCATAAACTAGCTAAGTGAATAAGAATAGCGTAACGATTTATAAAAGCGAAAAGAATAGTGTGTCCCACGTTATTGCATGCACGCATGCATAAAATTTTGCTGATTGCTTGGGATTACCTAGCCATGTGATAATAACCAACGAAACTCGCTCGCGCTCTAATTATTTTGAAATTTTCAACTTTTTTTTTTTTTTTTTTTTTTTTTTTTTTTGGCAAAGACAATGGATTAATACAAAAAATAGCACCAGCATGCGGCATGTTGTTATGGCAAAAACGTCTCAACTTTGGTGGGAAAGAAAGGGATCTAAGCCACGGCATCACTTTTTTGTTTGGGTTTATAAGTGAAAGTAATCTAACGCCTAACGCGCCCTGAAAAACCAGCCTTCGAATATCCAATGCAGGGTCTGCCAGAATCCGAAGCTGCTGGCTTCATTTTTCTTTTCTTCCCAGCTTGAGAGAACAATAGAGCTAGAGTCTTCTTTTTTTTTTTTTTTTGATGGTCTTGCGGTGTCACAATCGTCTTCTTCTTACAATCGTTGGAACATTTATTGGAAAATTGCTTTAAATCGGTCATATATAATCGTTCTTCATGCCAGATGAGGAGTACTCTTCATCGCCCGAAAACAGAAAATTCGCTTAAGAAAGTAACCAGCACTAATCTAATCTCAGCTAACCTAACTTACTCTTCGAAAAAGCTATGCTTTGCGTATATGTGATGCGATTATGCAATTTTTGGATTTCGCATTAGCTTATGTCATAGATAAGTGTTTAAGCGACAATGTTGCTGTGAGTAAACAATGCTATCTTATCGTCACGGTTTATAAGTCTTCGGATTGTTTGTATCATTGTTAATTGTTGATTTTGTATACAAGGGATTGATTTGAGTTTCATATTGTGAGGATAGAACAACATGTTGGCGGCGAAGTATGCGGAGTTTTTGTGTTAGAGCCTTTGTAGGGTTCTGGGCTTGGACTTCCTGCTCAGGGTGCTTTTCAATAAGGCGCTTAACATATTCTGTGCCGTCCAAAATTTGATGACGTGAACATCGATGAGAATAGTGTTATGAGGTAGACCTTTGGAGAATCTTAACAACCCAAGGATATTGATTTGACAACGCGAACATTGTTGTATTTAGCTTTTTAATAAAGCGCATCTTAAAGGTTATACTAAATCGCTTCGAATAAGTAAATGTATGAAATTTTTTTCCGTTTCACGTCTCATGCGAAATCTTTTTGCTTTGTTTTGTTTTTTTTTTTTTTCAATTGTCGTAAATACAAAGGTGTCAATATATTTCATACATACTCTTAGCTCATACGTACATACGTACATTGTGTACGAAGTACATGTAATAGTATATTATTTTCAATTTTTGTAGTTATAAAAGCTAAAAATGAAAAAAATAATAAGTAAGAAGAAAAAAAAAAAAAAAAAAGAAAAAGAAAGAAAAAGAAAAAAAAAAATAGTCATATAATAAATGTGCATGCATTTAAATCTATTAACCTGACAATTTTATGGGATTTTATTAAATAAAACGAATGCGAATGCGTGTTATTTTGTATTTTGTGTTTAGCGCAACTTAAGGTGGCCGGCTACTTGAGAGTTATAGTCTTAAAGTTAGGCGTTTGTTTTTTGTGTGTGTGTTTGTGTTCTTTTCTTATATTTCGGAGTTCGAGTACTTTAGACATCAAGTAATCGAGTTGTGCATTAAGTTTCATTTTTAGTTCGCCTGTAACACAATAGAAAATGTGAAAAAGAATGCAATGAATACAATGAATACAGGTTTCTCTACAGCTTGCTTGGACATGCTTGCCTATATATACAAATAAACACAAATACATACATTATATATATATATATATATATATATATATATATATATATATATATCACGCTAACAAAGAAACAAAACAGTTGCAAGTACTTAGCGGTGTATTGGGCTAAAAATTACATTTAATATTCACAGTTGTTTATTATGGCTTTGGCTTAACCAAGTGATTAGGGGATTTGCGTATGTATGTGCTTAAAGGTATGTATATATGCGAGTAGCGAATATTTAAGTATGTGAGTATGTTAAGATTTTAAGTCATTCGGTATGCCCAGGTCTATATATATATATGTGTATGTATATGGAGAGTCACAAAGCACTTGAGTTGTCTATTAGTATTTGGGTGGCGATTGTTGTTTTGTTGTTGTTATTGCTGGTGCGGATCTAGTGCTATTACTGCTATTGCTTTCGCTGTTGTTGTCTTGGTTGTTTCGAGCATAAAAACGTGACGTTACATTTAAAGGCAACGTGGAAAGAAAATATAAAAGAAAAGAAAAGAAAATAAAAAAAAAAAAAGAAAAAAAAAAAAAAAAAACTCTAAATACTAATCACCGCTCCAATCGAGCCAAGAAGGAGAGATATATTAAAAAGGAAATTTTATGGAAGTAATTTTTTTTATATTTTTTTTATTTTAATTTTTTTTTCTTAATTTTTTTTTTTACTATTCTTGTCTTGTTTGCAAAGCCAAGTGTGGTTTTCATAATATTTGTGCTTCTATTTCACAGTTTTCTAAAATTGTTTTTGTTTTTAGTTTATTGTTGTTGTTGTTCGTTGTTGTTCGTTGTTGTTCGTTGTTGTTGTTGTTTTTTTTTTTTTCAAAATTAACTCTTTTAAATTAACTTTTATAAGTTTTTTCCCAGGCATTGATAAAGCGGTTTCAAATATTGTTGCCGCTGTTTGATTATTGTTGTTGTTCTTTTAATAGCTATTACTGGTTTTGTATGCATGATGACGGTGTTTATAAAGTGGATGGGGTGGTAAATGAACAGACAGAGGGTAGGGGTGTGTTTGAGTGGCTGTTTTATTATATTGCTAAAGGCTTTATGGGCTTGTTGTTGCTATTACGAATTTATTGGATTTATATCTGTTTCTGTTTCTGTTTCTGTTTCTGTTTCTCTTTCTCTTTCTGTTTCGGTGTCTGCTTTCAAAGGTATCTGTGTACTGACTGACTGGCGTACTTGTATTTGCCTGTATGCAAGTTAATATATAATCAATTGATTGTTAATTGATAATTATAGCGTACATTACAAGATAATTTTCCGTAATTTCAACAGAGCTGTAATAAATTTTTTAAAAATGAAATTTTCGAAAATTAACAACATATTGTAATAATTAATGATTACAGATATGAGAGACAAGACGAGAGAACGCATGCTAATTATGTCATGCATGATGCTCATGTTTTTATTCAGATTCCTGTTTTTTTTTTTTTTTTTTCATTTTTTTTATTTTTTGTTTTAATTATTGAAGTCATTTGCTGGCTATCTCAACTATTGCTTATGATTTCTGTGTTGAACCTTTATATGAGATGCAATGGCTATATTCCCAAAAGCTAGACAATTGAATCCGTGCAATTTTCTCGCATTTTGCTAAGTTAGTTTTGTTGGTTAGGTGGTTATAAGAATTTTCTATTCAGCTCTTTATCAGAATTGAATAGAATTCCACAGCCTAGACCGCATGCGAAATTTCTCTCACTTCTGCTACAGAGTATATTAATAATCATAATCGTTTTTTGAATCGATTTAAGCTTTTCTATCTAGCTGTCTGCTTGACACCAGCCTATGTATTTTTGATGTTAAGCGTACAGTTTGAAATATTTGAGAAAAGTCGGCGAAATTTGATACCTTGACGTGATAAGCTCAAGCAAACAAACACTCTTGAGAATAAACTTGATCGTATCGTTTTTATTTCCCTTGTTTGAAAAAATTCTTTATATGAAAAAGTTAAAAATGATTTCAAAAAAATTATTTTTTTCAACAAAAAAAAATTTCAAGCGTCTGAAACGATTTTTGCAGCCTCGTCCCAATACAAATAGTTTTTCATAAAATAAACCTTCATATAAAGCGAAGATTGAATCTTTAGAATAAATGTTTTCGCATTAAAATTGGGTGTGGTATGTTTGGACTATATAAGTTCATATTTAGGACCCCTTTCCCTTCCCAAGGCCAAAGTCCTTTTGGAAAATACGCCTCTATAGGGCGAAGATCCCGGATGTAATTACGAATAATAACAGGAGCGTTTCATAAACGAACTAATTATACCCGATTTGAAGGAAGTCAATCGGGACTTTAGAGTTCGTTAAATTTAAGGTTTCCTATGAAAAGCAATCATTTCCACAATAAAGAAAAGTATAATATTTTATATATTTTATATGTGTGATGAAAATATGTGTTGGACGGCCGTTCCTGGCTATAATGATGTCACTTGTCCTAATTATTCAAAAATTATTCATTTACCGTTTTCTTAACCAAACACCAAATGATTTCTCATTTTCTGACAGAGCTTTTATAAATATTACATAATCGCACGACATGATTAACACCGTCTCGTTGCCCGTTTTTGTTTCTGTTAAAATCTTTTGTTTTCGAGACATTACGTTTTGATTAAGTATTTCAATCATTACAATTGTCGTTGCTATAAATTTAATGCTCAGCACAACACAATGCTCACATGTGTCTAAATTGTAAGAAAATTCTTTAACGGTAAGGCCTCCGCAATGTTGATTTATACCAAGACTAATAATATTTTCAATTACAATTTTTTTCATTTTGTTTTTTTCTCTCTCATATTTCTTACTTCGTGTCTAGTTTGACAAATTACTAACACTCACACATTGAAATGACCGAAAATTGAACAACTTAACAACATTTGCATTTAAATTGTTCTAATTGTCTGTATCCGAATAGCATTTATGATTGGTTGTTGTTGTTGTTTTTTGTTGTTTTTGTTGTTGTTGTTGTTATTATTATTATTTTTATTATTATTATTATTATTATTATTATTGCTGTTGTTGGCCTAAGACATTCCCATTTATCCGCGTATGGGCAAACTGTAACAAGTCCACAAATGGTGTACACTCAAGTTTGTCTTTGCTTTCATAAAAGCAGCTGACGTTTCAAATTTGTTTTGCTATGTTAAGCAGATAATTGACGGAAACATACTGAATGGTTTCTTTTACGTAACTTTTTTGATATATAAGACAACTATAACTTTTACGGATTGAGTCGGATTAGACGGTTATCATCCTCAAGCAAGCGTTTTGATAATAGTGCGGGCGTAGAAGGTAGACCGATTTGATTTGTGATGCAAGCGGGTGCATTAAATTTATCCGGATGCGTATAAAAACCCGGAGCAAATAGAGGCATTTTTTGTTATGCCAATAGGTCTAAGCTGCTTGTCTGTCGGTCCGTCCCCATATTTTGTGTTCAAACTACCAAATTTCCAATTTTTGTGACATTTCGGTGATATATTTTAAGCCAAAATCGAATGCCATTGAAAATATTGTAGATTGGGGAATCGGGCCATTTTTATGATAACTCTGCATAGATAGAATTTATTTTCAAATTCTTCATAATTCTCGAAAAAGATCAGTGCGATCAGCGAGAGCTAGTATTCATGGCAGATTGAAAAAATTCATTGAAAAATTTAATGCGATGGGACAATTTTCTGAGCTTTTACTTTATGCTGAAAATTATTTAAGAATTACGATTTGATATTTGTAATAACTATATAAATAATTAAATTTGAGTACAACATCGATTCAGATTTTCTAGCCCTTCTCGTTTTTATACAGCTAAAATTGTCAAATTTACTTAATGATCGACCTAATAATATTAGACTATGGCAGGAGAATTTTTGTGTAGGGTATGTAGGGGTTGACCTTGTCCGTTTAATCGTTTTAACTTATTTTCCCTAGCAAGTTATTTAACTAAATTATACACCGACATCCGCTTTTATAAGTCATCAATAGGTAATAAAATTATTAAGCAATCGATTTTTCATTTCATTCTTCAGCTCGTAATTTTTTGTTTACCTATCAATGTAATATATTGAAGCTTTCGGTTATTTACCACTTTTATTTGAGTTTTTATCTATCACAGCTCTTTGTTGCGGGCAATTAGTTAAACACTCCTTTACCAATATGCGTAAGTGCTCAGTTTCGCTCTGCTCTATCTAACAAAACTTTACGACTTTGCAAGTCATAATTTAAAAGATGTTCATCTTTGACGTGAGCGTTCGAGTTAGAATTGAGAAATTGATTTATTTTTCCCTGATCCATCTCTAATATGAATTAAGTTCTAAGAGGAAAAATATTGGTAAGTATTGCACTTATATTTAAATTAAAAAAATGTCAATGTAAAATTAAGCAAGTAAGAGAGCTAAATTCGGTCGAGACCGAATCTTTTATACCAATCACCGTTCATTCCAAAAAATGACAAAAGAAGTAAAAGAACAAAGGGACGCAGTTGATTTCTTCTTTTTTCAAAAGAAAGGATTTTGTCGTTGAAGCATGCGGGCGTCGCAGTCGCCGTGTCCTTTGAAAAGTTTAGATCAATACAAAATTCTTTTGCAAACCGTCAGATGGATAGGAATTTTACGAAGTTTTTGAAGCTTGTTTCTGTCATTTTTGTACGTAGACGCTACAGCATCGCCCATACAATATGCACTCAAAGGTTTTGCCCATTAATTTGCTATATAGTTTATGAATAATGAGTAAAGAACCAATCTTTCAGTTGCTCTCAGTTTACGTAGTGCTGTGGGCGTGGCCTTCAACTTTCGATTTTTCTGTCAAATATTAAGTCGATTGATTCATTTCTGCGGTCAGGAGAATGTTTATATCGCACATTACACAGACGGTAAGTCGGACAGACGGACATCCTTAAATCGATTTAAAATTTGCTGCTGATCAAGAATATATTTACTTTCTGGAGTCTCTGATGCTTCTTTCTGGGCGTTGCAAACGTTTTGACAAAATGAATCCTTCGGTAATGGGGTATAAAAAAAGACAAACTGCAATTTCAGCAAATCCCTTTTACATGAAGCACTGCACATTTGTGTGAATGTCAATTGAGTTCTTAATTAATACGATCTTAATTACAAAATTTGACATGATTTGTGTAACCATAGGTATGAGCTACCTATGGCAATGAGAAAATCGATGACAGATGTTATATGCAGATTCAATTCTAAAGAATCCAGTAGCGAGGGTCTGTCTTATAGTTGATCCAATTATTTGTTAAATCTATGTAGAAGTTTAGCGCAAATCTACTCTCGTTCAACATATACGATGACTGGTAATATTTGTAGTGAGTAGAGGGGATCTGGCGATTAATATAATTTTTCTGAAGATGTCGATTAGCCAAGTAATAATATTTTCAAGACATTTGTTGTTTTACTTACTTCTATGAAAAAATCAGTCTTCTCCATCTTCAAGAGGTGAAACGAAAGGTAAAAACTCCAAACCTAATATTACGTGAGGTTGTGAAAAATTAGGATCAGTGCGCAATTTCCGATACTTTCCGGGCCATTTCATTTCATTTAATACCCTTTCCAATAAAGTGTTTTGATATTACGGGCAAACATCTGTTAATAACATATTAAGTGCATTTAACTCATCTGACAACGCTACTAAAAGTTTTTCAAATGAACAAAAACGAGACATAATGGAAAAAAAAAAAAAAAAAAAATAAGAAAGAATATTCGGCTGGGACCGAATCTCGCATACCCACCGCCATTAAAATCTTTCGCATTCAATGCATTTATTCATGGTCATAAAAAAGTAAATGAAGAAGAAAATTGACCTTTCACCTATTAGTTCAC
The DNA here is from genome assembly GCF_014805625.2 of Glossina fuscipes. Lineage (NCBI taxonomy): Eukaryota > Metazoa > Arthropoda > Insecta > Diptera > Glossinidae > Glossina > Glossina fuscipes. The sequence goes on along the minus strand of NW_023998414.1, from coordinate 12,053,731 downwards.
TACAAGATATTGTCGAAAAAAAAAAATTAATTCATCACGTGATGATGTCCCCTATAATTAATTAAGAATTAATAAACATAGCTTGCTGGCCAAATCCTATTATTTGATATCCATATCAGTGGAATTGTTAAGGAAAGTTTCATCGACCACGTATCCACCATATTTATTAATGTCAAAATTTAAACATTTATAATTTTATGTTTGCATAGGCCATTCCACTGCCATTCCTGCACATAGCCAATAGAGTTATTCGTAAAGTAAATGTGGAAAATTTCAGCCTTACGCCTTACTACGGGCCGGAGCTCAGACCAATTTGGCCAAATTTTAATATACCAAATTTGACGGTCCACACAGACACGAAGACAGATTGGCGGACAGACATGACTTAATCAATTCAGAATTTAACGCTGATCAAGAACATATTATATATATATATATATATATATATGTGTACTTTATAGGGTATTTACCCTTCCTTTTGTGTTTTGCACACTTTACGACAAAATGAGTATACCTGCGTTCTTCGGTGGTGGGTACAAAAAAAAAAAAAAAAAAAAAAGAAGAAAAATGGAAACGCTGTAGATATTTCTGGACAAACTGTTACACTGTTTTATTGGGCCACTTAGCTTTTCCATAAAATGCAACAACAACTACGCAAACAGAATCCGCAATTTCTCGAGCTTAAGCAAATAAATGTTTCAAATTGAGTTAAACATCACTTGAAAGAAAAAACATTAAAAAAAAAATAAATAAATAAAAAATAAAAAATATTTGGCTCTGGCTGGGCACATAGGACAACCGAAAAAAATCGTAGTGGTTTTTGTTGAAGAGCGAAACAACAATTATGTGACGGCGTGTAGTGTTCATATGGCCACATAACCATATATCAAAAAAAGAAAGATATTTTTTTTTTGTTTTTTTCCTACAAATTGTTAGCTGGATATAAAAAGCCTTAAGGGCAGTTGCTTTAGTTGTTGAAAGGGAAAAAAAATTACCTCAAAATAGAGAAAAACTGAGAGAAATCATATCCTCTTTAATCTGTTCGTTTTTTTTTTTTTTTTTTTTTGCTTTCGACTATCTTCCCTAGGGATTATGAAAGTGTCGATTACTTTAGGAAATTTTTTAAAGAATTTTTACTTCTTTTTTCAACTTACTTTTACCATATTTTTGTTAGTGAAAAAAACGTATGATGCTATTATGTTTGCATCACCTCTCCCAGAGTCATTTCTGGTACTGGTTCTGGTTCTATTTTCTTTCTTTTTCTTTTTCTTTATTTTTTTTTTTTCTTTCTCTTTCTATATTTCTTTTTCGCTTTTCATCTTTCTCTTTTTCTTTTATTAGGTTGGTTTATATGTTTGAAGTCAAATGGTCATGTCAAGTTTTGTTTTGGTTTTTGCTTTCGTTTTGTTTTAAAACTACCGAAGCATTTTGCTGTAATCAATTTATGTGTTTACGTTGCCCGCTCCCCTACACTGTTAATTCTAGTTTTATTTTCTATTTTCTTATTTCTATTAGTAATAGCAAAACGTAATTGACAGTTAGGTTTTTTCCTTCTTTGCCTCTTGCCTTCTCTCAGCTCTCTTTGATATGAACCTACAAGAGCTGTTTTTTTTTTCTTTTATTTTTTCTTCCTCTTTTTTTCATACTTTTTTCTTGTTTGTTGCTGTTGTTATTGTTGTTCTTGCTGTAAGCTACTCTAACACCATAGCACTGTAGGTGGCTATGTTTGACAACATGTCTCGTTTTTGTATCTAGTGTTGTGATCAGTTAAATTCATTAAAGCAACATACACACAAATCGCATACACGCATATATGTATACACATATATATATATATATATATATATATATATATATATTTATCTACTATATTGGTATATCTTGGTATTGGTAAAGTGAATTCAGAGTTTATGCACCATTGACTATGTATGTGATTATGTTTCGTTTTCAATGTTGTTGTTGCATTTGTTGTTATTTGCCTTTGCGAATGTGTTTGTGTTCCTGAAATTCTTGATGTGATGTTTGACTGCTTTTGTTAATTAGTTTTGACATGTGTTGATAGACCGTTATCTATCTACTGATTTGTGTAGACTGATATCACGGAATCAATGTAATCAATTTATCGTATTTGCCTTTAGTTAATCTTTCTGTGTAGGTAGACCTTTCAATTTCAGGAATCTTGTTTGTTGGCTTTTTCTATAAATTATCTAAAGTAAAAAAAAGCACTCACATATTTCATTTTTTCAGTATCACGGAACGTATGAGTGTTATTAATTTTTAAATAAATTCTCTTCATATCTCGACTTATAAGCAATGATTTTAATAATTCCGAATGATCAATTGGACTTGGACACGATTATTCTCAAGAACTGATAGTGACCAAGCGATAGCATAAGCAATGCATTCCCTTAATATAAAGAAATTTTACGAAAGAAGTGTTAAGCGAAAGTTTTGGATACATGATTTGTTACAATCCAATAGGAAGACTATTGAATACCTAACACTTGAAAAACTAACGAAATTCTTCTGCATTCTTTAAAGTGTGTGGGTCATGATATTTTTTTGTAAGCATTTAATGCTCTTTTACTGATTATCGCTGAGTTAGGTCAACAAAATCAAAAGCTAACGATATTCGAGCTGATTCGATCAATTCGGAAAATGTTGTTTGAATTCATTTTTATTACTTAAGCTATCTACAATTGATCCGTTATGCTTCTAATATTTCATATACTGGAGTAGTATAGGTTTGTGTAGATTATGATTCGATTATGAAATAAAATGCTTATGCTTTCATCAGATATTTTAAGAGTTCGATAAAACCGCCTCCTATATATAACTTAAAATCTACTGATAATGTTTTCATATTGTTTTCTTTCATATGTAAAAATAGATTTGATTGTCATTAGCATATTATACTATGCATAAAAAGTTTAGTATTTAATAATAATAGAAATAAAAATTATATCCTTAAAAAAGCAAAGCGCCTTAAAGATATTGTATTATTGAAAGCTTTTTCCCGAATTTAGGGAAAGATAAAGAAATACTAGCAAGTGATTAAGCTCAGAATTAAGTATTAAAGAAAGAAAAAAATTATTTTTAAAAACTATTAAAAATGGACAACACTGGACCCATCCTCAATATAAGAGGCTTTGTAAACTTTGAAGAAGAGATATCATTTAATCTACATTCTTGCAGATCCAGAAGTGCGTAGGGAATGAAAAAATTTTTAATTGTTGATCAAAAAGGGTAATATTTTGTTAATAAATTAATATTCAAATTAATTTATTGAAAATATCTATTATGTCATTTTAAAGATGTGGCAAACAATTCGAATCAAAAGGAAGGAAATTGGAGGAATGTTCCCGTTCTTGTTATTTTGAAAAATTATCTTTCGAAAAAAAGACCTTTAAAGTTGGGAGATGTGTTCGAAGCCATGTACTTTATTGGAAAGAATTTGAGTTCCATTTTCTGTTGGCTTGCCATTCCACGACCCTTAAAGTTCAAGTGTTTTTCTTTAATCTATTTCTTTGAAGACTTACGAATGTTTTACTCCTCAAATTCATTTAACGGCCGTCGCGAGGTAGCGACACAATTATATTTTTGTTTGGAAGCATCTTAAGATACTTTTCAAAGACTTTTTCATTTTATTAGTTGAGTTGAAAAAGCAACGGGTAACACCCGTAAAATTTACATTCCCAGCCCGGATTCGTTTAGCTGAGGAAGTTTTTTCCGAACGTTTGGGGAAGAGCATAAAATTGCAAGGAAAAAATGTTTTTCACTCAATGATTTTTTCTCGACCCATTCTAAGGGAATTAAAGAATCTATTAAGGTAAATGCAAGTATAAAATATGGTTTTCTGATTTCATTTATAATCGTGTTACCCCTTCAAATTGAAAAGGAAAAAGTATTCATTAATAAATGATTGCCCACATTCCCGGCTTTAAATTTATTTATTATACGATAATGTAGCGAAAACAAGATAGGGTATATAAAACGTCTCATTCTAAACTGACTAGGATCAGGCACAGTTTTGCTCTATCTTTGATACGAAAATATGTTCGCAAATCATTATAGTTTCATGAAAACTTTTCACATAACACTATCGAAACAAGTTTTGTTAACCCATTTGAGCTACCTAGAGGCGTTTTTTTTTTGTTTAGAAACTCTCTCTGCAATATTTCAGTTATCTTTATCTAGACTTGAGTGCGCGTAGTATATTCCTGATGCGCTCACAATGCTTAGGATTTAGATGCAAGGCTGATTCTTGAAACAATTATATTTAATTACGGCGGCCAAGTCTGTAAATGGACGCGATTAATCTCGAGTAGAGCACAATAGTTGGAAGACTGCAAAAAATATTTTAAAACAATGTTTGATATATTTTTGTCAGCAATTTACAGTTCATAGCAACTATTGAGCTCGAGTGTGATGCAAGCAAATATTCCTTAGCAATCTTCTAAATCCTGTACAAAAACGAGCCCACTTGATCTTTCGGCTTAGTCACAAAAAATAAGATATCTTTACGATAATTGATTGATACGAAATCCTCGCACTCGTTAAAAGTTTTACATAATTTTCTGTAGTTCGAACTCAGGTACAACATGAAGAGCAGATTCCCTTTTAAGAATCTCATATCGATAACTCTATGAAATAATTTTCAGTTGGCTCTCTACACTGACGTTACATATTTTTACATTTGCCACAAAACAACGATAGAAGTGTAGAGACGTGTTTCTCTTTATTAGCGCAAAAAAACATGATCCATCATGATCGACTTGAGATTCTTGATCGATCGAGTTGCGTTGTTTATTGCTCGTCCCTCTTTCGAAATGTGAAAATGAAAAATTGAATTTAAACATAGAAATTATTTTAGTAGTAACAGTCGTTGTGACCGCAGGCCAACTATGAAATTTGGGTTCGCTTACGAATCAATATACCGCACTAGATAATATCTATGTAACCGAACGAATGAATACATGAAAAAAAATAAAAATAGAAATTAAAATTGAACAAAGGTAGGCATGGCTTGTCTATCACCAAGTCGGAAAAAGTGCACACAAGAGATACTGGGCGGAAATTTGAGAAAAGCCTTTACAAAGCATTAACAACCTTTTGCTTACAAAGGTTTAAGGTAAGAATAATGCGCTTGCAAAAGGATCCTTAGCAGGAAAATGATTGCAGTTTAAAGCCGCGAAGCGATGTCAAGATGAAACTTTGATTATTTTGAGTTAAAAACTGAATGTGGAAATGTTTTCGATTGATTACGTCATGCAGTGGTTTGCAATTCCATTGGAGTGCATGATGATGGCCGGTATGAGAGGCTCATCGCAACACGAATATAATCTATTTGTTTTTTTTTTTTAATTTTTTTTGTTTTATTTTTAAAATATCATCGTATTTTTTTTTTGTTGTTTTTTTCTTGCTTAGTAGTAAAAATTGAATTTTTTTTTTCATCTCTCGGAAATGCCTAAAATCGTATTATCACCTGTATCACCTGAATGACAATTTCCCCCAATTTAGCACGCAACCCAGAATAGAAAAATTACAGGCATATGGGTGTCTGTTGACTCACACGAAGTTGCTCGCTCACCCACCTATAACATATCTATCTATCTATAATTTTACCTCTTTTGTTAGGAAATTGTCAAATTGTCATAAATTTTCTATACTTGAAATTCCGTAACAGTAACTCGCTGCGCAAGTATATATATATATGTAAGAGTGTTGCTTATTTCGTTGGTTTATTTTTTTTATTTCTAGTTTTTTCGTTTTTCGTTATTTTGATTTTTCGTTTTTTGTTTGCAAGACTGCGTGCATATGCATGTCGCAGATCGTACATTAGTGACAAGTGACAACTCTTAGTAATTTTGCAACTTTTAGCAAAGTCTGCCACCACAAGCACCACCACCATCACTGCCACCAAACATTATCATTATATAATAATTGTTATTATTGTTGTTTTTTTTTTTTTTTTTTTTTTTTGTTATTATTATTTTTAACACAGAATAGATATAGTTAAAGTTTCCTGCCATTGTTGTTTTCTTTCCTTACTTCTTAATTTCACAGTATTTTGTTTTTCTTCTCGTTTTATTACTGTATTCGTTTTAGTTTCATTTGCCTTGGTTTTGTTTTATTTTTTCCATATAAAAAAATTTAGTGCCACAAATTTACTCATTAACTTGTTGACAGTCTAACTGTCATAGGCGCCTCTACATTTATACATATATATAAATATTGATATATATATATATATATATATATATATATATATATTTTTTTTTTTTTCCTTTTCGTTTTCATTTCATGTATATGTTTATGAAAATGTAAAAGGTGACTGACAATGGCGGAGTGAAAGAGTTGGGGGAGGAGGACCAGTGTTAAAAGGCATAATAATATAAAAAAATAAACTTAGCTATACTGTGTATGCATGTATGTATGTATGTATGTATGTATGTGTGTATGCATGTGTGTATATGTATATATATATATATATATATATATTGTTATTATTATTATTGTTGCTGCTGCTGCTGCTGTCTCTACTAGATTGTTATGTTGTTATTGCTTAAATAGTAGTTTTATTGTTCACATATCTTTTAACCTATACGACGTCTACATAACTCTACAACGGTTATGAGCAGCCAATATGTTGTCATATTTTGTTTTGATTTTTCCTTTTTTTTTTTTTTTTCTGTTTGCTTTTGTTTTCGATTTAAACGTAGGTCTAAATGTGGGTCTGCTTTATAAATGGCAAGTGTTAAAAGTCTTGTAAATAATAATGTCAGTCTTTTTTTTTTTTTGTTTTTTTTCTTTCCTTAATAAGTGACTGCATGTTCAGTTTAGATTTAAATGTGAAAAAGACTTTTGAAATTGCTATCATTGCTTGTAGAAATAACCCGAAAATATGTTTCTATCGTGCATGTGACTGACTTACTGTTATAAGAAATTTGCTTAATGATAGCTCAGCCGGTATTTTGCTTTAATTATTGTGTCCCTAAACAAACTGGATTTTTCTAGTGATGTTAATCAATTTCAATGATTTAATAGATATTAGTAAATGTTTGGTTTTTTTTTTTTTTTGGACAACCGGATGTCTTCCTATATGTTAAGATATATATATATATATATATATATATATATATATATATTTTGCTGAATACTTTTAGATTTTTCTTTGGAATTAATATCAATTAATCACTTTTATTTTATATGTAGTACGACGATTTATTGCCAAGCTTAAGTTCGAATCTGAAAGACAAAAAGGATTTATTTGCCTTAAGGTGTACTTTGGATATTTAATTATTATTGGATATTGATCCTTCAACAAATACGAGCTGTTCACTCTGAGCATCCGAACAGGATTTTAGTAAATCTTGAAATATTAAGTTTTTGATGCATATCTTCTGCTGATCAGAAGTTCTTTTAACCATAACTTTTAAGTAATTGAGCGATAGGTTGGTTAATATTTATAGTTCACTATTATTAACTGTTGTAAGAAAAAGTTGCAATGCAACAGAATCGAGAATGATTGGGAATAGATATTAATATATTTAATAGTTGAGCAAAACTGCTGTTATTTGACTTTATTTTATTGCACATAAGAAGAATCTTAAAGATTATTATTATGATTTTATATAGTTCTAGGGAAAATTTTTGAAAATTGAATTCTATTAGTTTAGCTAAAGAAAATTATCACAATGGCTTAATTATTTTCATCTACAGGAAGCAAAACTTATGCACGTAATTAGGGCGAAAAAAAAAAAATACTAAATAACCAACGAATTACTTGACTGTGTCCGCATGCAAGCCTTAAAAAAGAAAAAAAAAAAAAAACAATAATTAAATAAAAGCAAAAACTAGAGGAAAATCGAAACGAAAAACATTTTTCCCAAACACATTCATCTAACACATAGGTCGTTAGGTTTGTGTTGGTAAGGAGTAAGTGAAAATTTGAATAGAAAATAATCGAGAGCTGTACCTATACTAACCTTGAGATCAATTGTTGATAATGCTTGCCAATATCTACTATACCATAGATCGTAGATTATTATTATAAAGCAAATTAATTCTTTTTGGAGTTTCGTTACGGTTTCCCTTACTATACGTTCGCGTAAGTGAAAACAACTTATCTATGAAATTAAGAGAAATATACGCTGTATAGGTAAAAAAAGTATGTTTCCGCATTGCCTTGAGCTTGTTTAACAAAGCCAATGACAGCCAGGCAGTGAAATGCGAGAGAGTGCAGGCAGGCAATGTTTCTAGAGTGTAAGATGCTTTGTTATTATTATTATTATTATTATTATTATTATTATGTATTTAGCCCAAAGAAAAAGGATTGTTGGATTTAGGGGAAGAGGAACACGAGTCATCTAATGCAACGTGGATTAGACGAGAAAAGTTTAGTTTTAATTTTAGGTAATCTAAAGTCCTACGACGAGGTCTCTCTTTCCTCGGCAATCCGAGGTCTGAGTATTATTTTAAGCCCGGATAATCGATAACTTTTATCGAGCTTTACATTCTTCGTTTTAATTTGTTTGTTTGTTTTTTTTTTTTTTTTATATTGATGGTATAATCTGAGAATAAACTTTTTAAGAGTGATCGTAATTTTCAATGTTGCCAAAGTACATTTTTCTTTAACCACATTAAAGTCTTCCTTCCTTTTCGATTTCGAACAACTTGAAACGAATTCATATTTAATTTCGTTTTGAGGTGCGACCGATTATGTATTGTATTGGCCGCAAGCCAATGTTCGTGCCGTTCCCATCAATTTTCATTTTCAATTTTTTTTGCACGGTTTTTTTTTTCAATCGTATAAAATACTAGAAAGGTTTCTTTCCAAGCCTAGACATATTTTTGATTGTATGCAAAATTTGCTGGTCCGTGTTTTACAGTCTCGCTTAAAGCGGTAGAGCTGGACAAGTTACCGAAAAAATATTTGTTTATATGTAACGGAACTTCAAACATTATTAAGGAGGCGGGTTCGAAACTTGTTTTATGATACGTTTAAAAAACAGAACAAGAATACCTGTTTTTTATATCGAAGATAGAACTTAAAAAGTAATACGTTGTCGTATGTAATGTATCTTAATTATGGAAAATACTTTCTTTTTAATAAATCGTATTGAGACATGTATTCTTCTTGATTACCTTTTTCAAAAAGCTTGAAATCTCCCTTTTTCCCCTCGGCCTCTTCTTTCGCTTTAAGCATTTGAAGAAGCGTAAATTCTTACGCAAACGGCTGCCGCGCTGTCGAATGGTTAGGAGGCACCTGGCGTATAACCGAGAAACATAGGTTCACGTCTAGATGCGATGTCAGTCCGGCCACACTCGATTGTACTTAACTTCATATTATTGGTTCAAGATTCGAAAATCAGTTGTGGACACAAGTTCCCCTTTCCGCTTTCCTTTGAAAGAAGTGTAGTTTTGTCGTTTGTTTCGTTGTCGTTGTTTTTTTAACAAATCAAAATGCTTTCGATCCATTCATTTGCCTTTACCCGCTCATGTCGTCCGTTTGCCTTTCGGAATTTTGGACTAACGACAAGGATCGAAAAATTGCGATATTTTCCCACTCGTTAAGAGAGAGAATAGACGGATAGATGTGCCACAGGCACATGGAAAGATTTATACCTTGCTCGGAACTCAACGACAAGTTAACGCTGATCAATAATTATTGAATGTGTTGTCAATTGAAAGTGACGCGAGTTTATTCATTTCAAAATCAAGATGTTTGATTGCTTTTTCTTTTTCACAAGTAAATTTGATTTGCATTATATTGATAGTGAAAATCTACTTCTGATGAAAATATAAAAATATATATATGAGCCAGTTTAAAAAAAAAAAGAAAAAAAATTGATTACTGAACACTTAAGGAGATCTTCGATGCGTCTTTCCAGGAGGGATAAGTCCTTACGCTTCTCGTATTACCCAACTTTATTTGAGCAACATTGTACGGAGTAAAAAGCAGGTAGAGAACACTAAATGCCATTGATTAATTAAATTCATATGAACACTAGCAATGATGAAATGTTTTTCGTGTTTCGTGTTTCGTGTTTCATATAAGAAAGACATTTGAAATTAAATTCAAGCAATTGCAAAGATTCTCAATAAATTAGTTCCAGGAAGCTATCCTCAATAATTTGATTAGATTGTAGAATAGACAATGCGTTTGAAATCACATAACGCAATGTGAATCGTCCAAATGGGAAAACAATGATGCCATTGAAAGGGAAGAGAGAGTTCCGTTTTCATACGCACCCCATCCCCATGGTGTTTGTTATGCTCCTTTCACTTTTTACCTGTCCCCCTCTTAATTGTGTGGGAACATTACGAATGTGTAAGTAATGGATGGAATTTTTTCAAATGATTAGTTGGTCACTTATCTTAAAGATTATAACGACTGCAGAGTATCGCTAAAGCATGTAAAAATGCGGTGACGGCAAATTTTTTTTTTTTTTTAAATAATTTGCCAACGTTAAGAACACATATACTATACTGTGATATGAAACAGTAGATGAGACAATAGAATAAAAGCAATTACACACATGCGTATGCAATGGGTATGTAACGTTAAAGAGAAACATATGAGAATTGTGCGATCTTAGAAAAAAAGAAACCATACGACGTATGTTTATGTTACAAACGTATTCGATTGTGAATACGTCCTGAATGATATGTAAATGTTTATAAAATAAACGTATAATAATAATGGTTGTAATAATAATAACTCGCTAGGCAAAAAAAAAAAAAAAAAAAAAAATTAAAACAGAGAGAGAGAGAGAGAGAGAGAGAGAGAGAGAGAGATAGAAAAAAAAAAACCAAAAGAAAATCAACAGCAACTATAGCAATAGCAACAGCAACAGCAACTTGTAACCAATAACCATTATAATCATAGATCTTCAAGCATTTGAGCTCATACCGTATTGTAAATTTGCAACAATTTGAACTATATTGTTATTATTGTTGTTGTTTTTTGTTGTTTTTGTTATATTCGTTTCTGTTATTGTTATTGTGGCAAAACTCTAATTGCAAATTTATGTTAACAAGTTGGCAAGAGAGCAGGCAAGCAGGCAGGCAGGCAGGCAAGCAGGCAGGCAGGCAAGCACTCTAAATGCAACAACAATAATAATAACAAAACAAAAAAAAAAGCAATAACAAAAACAATAAGACCAACAACACAATATGCGAATATTATCTTCCATCGGTTTAACAAATCATAAATATACATTTGTATGCGTGAATGTGCATAAGCGCACATGTGTCTCGCTTTTTAATATTGTTTGCATGAATGTGTGTGTAAAGCTTAGATTTTCATAAACAGAATCTTTTTGAATTGGCTTTGAGTTGTTTTTTTTTTTTTCTTTCTTTCTTTTTTCCATTTTCTGGGTGCTGCCGCTTTTAGTGGGAGTGGCACGCGTGCTTTGCTTTTTCATACTACAATATGCATATATATATATATATATATATATATATATATATGCATACTTAAACACAAAGAAACATATTTATGCATAAAGGGAAAAACTGTTGTATTGTTTACCAGCCAACGTTATATGCGTTAGCGGCCAATTGATTGTTGTTAATTTCAATTTTTTTTCAGCTTATTGTTGCAAAGTGTTCTGCTTTAGAAATTAACTGAAAAGCTTACACATCGCGCTTAGCTCACTCATAAGGTTAAAACGTCAAGAGTTAGTGTTTTACCAAAAAGATTTAAATAAAACAATAATAAAAGAATGTTTTTTTTTTGTTGTTGTTAGTATCTATGCCATGTTATGCTAATAAATATTCGAAGTATTATTAAGTGGTTTTTAATTTTTTTTTTTTTTTTTTTGGTTTATTTGTTTATTTATTTATTTTTATTTTTATTTTTATTTTTATATATATATATTTTTTTTTTCTTTTTGATTTTAGGCAATTTTGGTGATGGTTGTTGTGGCTGTGTTGTGTTCGATTGTAGGTGCATATTCAGTAAAAATTATTGATTTTGTTAAAGTAAAAAATAGCAAACAAAAAAAAATAAATAAATAAATAAAGGAGAAAATCACCCAAACGCTTAACGGAGAAACAAATAAGCAAAATGTACTAATAAATAGCAAAAACGTACAATTAACTTATACAATGTATACATAATGTTAGTCAGCATTGGCTTTTTAACGTAAACGGAACTGTAGTTGGATACCATTTATTTTGTTTGAGAAAAATCAGTCGGATATTAATGAAAAATTTTTGGCGGCAATTTGACACAATTATGGTGTTTTGCGATTTTTCTATTTTTTTCTATTAGTTTTTTTTTTTTTTTTTTTTTTTTTTTGCTTGTTTTGATCTTTTCGGTTTTAGTTTTCTTTGTTTCTTTGCTGGTTTGCAAAATTTCGCAATTGTACAACACATGCTCCAGCGTAATAAACGCATATATCCGTTCATTGGCTTATACACAACGCCACACCACCAGTCATTTATTGTTTGTTTGTGTTTGGAAAATAACGCAAAACAACAAAACACACAATGACCTTTTGATTAATTATGTTGCATGCTCATGCATACAAAAACAACTGTACGTTGTTTTTCAATAGAAAATTTGTTGGTCTATGTCTATCTGTCTATCTGCTGCTGTGTGGCATAATTTGTTCATGTTGTGCAACATGTTTATGACAGATTTCATAATGAAATGTCTAAATTTTTATGGCAAATAATTAATTTTATCTATAAAAATTTAATTGTTAATTTTTCTGGTTATTATTATTGTAATTGTTGTCGTTATATGTTACGAAAAAAAAAAAAAAAAAAAAAAAAAAAATGCACACAAAAGTGAATATAAAATTGACATTTTTGTGCAGGGCAAGCAAGGATGGGTGGGAGAATGGAAACAAGAAATCAATCTTTTTTCATTCTTTTTTTTTTTCTCTCTTATTTTCATTTTAACGACAATTACTTGTCATCGTTAGTCCATTTTAAGTATAAAATTAATTATTTATAAGTAAATTAAAAATATAATTAATAACTATTAATATATATATATATATATATATACATATATACATATATATATATATGTATATATATATATATCTATGTATATATATATATATCTATGTATATATGTATACAAAATGAGATTAGGAAATTATGCATCTATGCATTCCAATAATCTCTTATAGATCTTTAGATAAAACTTGTTCTTTGTTTGCGTTCAAAAGATGGGTTAATTGATTTCTCCGTTCATTCGTAGGTTTATTCGTTCCCTTCTTGATTGTTGCATCTGTTTGTCATTTACTCGTGCATATATTCGCTTCTGTTCCTTCTATTCACTCATCTGGCGATCTCATTCACGCGGCCACATATTTACATATTTACTACGTGTTAGTCCGTTTGTCGTTTTCACATTCTTCTACTATCTTCCTTTTCTTGGGAATACCTGTTGCATTAATTTATCCATCTGTCCTTCGTCCGTTTACACGTACGCTTTTCGTACGCTATCCTTAGCCATCAACACGACTGCCCTCCGATAATCCATGCCCTTTTTATTCGCCCAAAGTGTCGTTTATTTGTCTGTTTCTCTCTCTCTCTATATATATATATATCTATCTCTCTCTCTCTCCTTTCTCCCTCTTGACAAATCGCCCATCTATATGTTCGTTTGCCGTCATCCATGCCCTTTCATTTTCTTCAGTTATACGTTCATCGATTTCTTCCGTCAGCCTATACAGTGATATTCTCAACCAGCTTTACAAGCTTTTACCTAAAAGTATTTTAAAGGCTCGCTATAGTCTGATTTTTGCTTTCCGCTGCAAGTCCCGGAAATCAACTGAAATACCAGATAGTTCATGTCCGTGTAGCAAGGATTACTGGTTCACCTTGACCAACGGTTTTTATAACTATCTTATCAATGCTTTCCCTAAGCCAATTCTTTCTTTCTATAATACAATTTTTCTGGTTTATTGATTGTCGTCAGCAAAGAAAAACAAAGAAAAAGAAAAAATTTCCGATCAAAGCAATCTGCAAAGTTATTAGCTATGCTTTAACTACTTAACTGCTTAACATATAATTGATCAATTTACTAGTTGAGAAGACCAACTAGCAGTTAACAGCGACCATGCGCATTTTGCGTTCACTGTCAACTTGAAACTAAATTACGTGCAACCATATATAATGCGTATGTATTAAAACGCTATCTAACTTCGATAGCGAGAACGATAAATAACATGAAACCATTTCTTAATGATCCAGAGAAAATAACTAAATCTTAGTAAAAAAGGCTATAGAAAATAATGGCAAAAAAAACTTAGGAAGAGAGAGAGAGAGAGAGAGAGAAAGAACGAAAGAAAGACTATGTGAAACTTGGGCGAATTTTCAATACTCCCGCTTAGGTGGAATGAGGTTTAGACAAATTTTTTGCCGTCAAAATAATTAAATAAATTCCAAAGTTTATTTTCATATGAATAAAGGTTGGCCAGTAAATAAATAAAGCTATTGAAATATATGTACAATAAATGCTCATGTTTACATATATTTACGTGATTTTGAAAATTTTGGAAAAATTTTAAGAAAAAGCGCCAAACTTACCTTATGGGCTCTGATGGGAGCGCCCTCTGAACAAGCTAATGTGACGTCCACCAGACTCCCGTCCTGTAGTAATTGACTAAACACCCCTAACAGGTTGGATTGATGATTGTTCCACCTCAAGCAGTAGTGCTCACTGCCCATGTCGGTGACAGCTTACGCTGCTAAAATGATACAAAAACAATAACAGACATATAACGCATTATTATTTTGTTGTTAACTGAATAAACAAAAACAAAGAATAGCAACAAAAAAAAAAAAAACAAAAAAGAAAAAAAGTAAAATAATAATGAAATTAATTTTCACAAAAACCAGGAAAATTGTAATTTAATCACTTCAAATTACTCACATATATATAGATATCTTTACACCGGTATGTAAATGTTTATTTATAATATATTTATGCATGTGTGTAAGTACGGTTACACGAAAGCAGATAAAACAAACAGTTTCGCTTAAACAATATTTAAAATACTTTACTCTGACGCAGACGCATGCACATATTTATCTATATAAAAATATACATATATCCCAGGTACATACATCTATGCACGCGCGCACGCGCGTGTTCGATGTCATGTGGTGTTTACACGTTTCCAGCCAACCTTATGTTTGTCCGTTTGTCTATCTATCTATCTTTCTGTCCATACGTCCGCTTAAACCCTCCCTCTTTACTTCGCCACGTCTCACCTCACCTCACCTCACCTCACCACACCACACCACACCTCACCTCACCTCACCTCACCTCACCTCACCTCACCTCACCTCATCTCGCCTCACCTCACCTCACCTCATCTCGCCTCACCTTACCGCATTCATTCATTTCATTTGTCTTTGTCCAGTTAGTTTATTTAATTTGTATTTTCTAACTCTATGCACGTTATGGTTTTATGATCGTGTTTTTGCAAATTTTTTATACTCCCATAATAAAATTGCAGGCATTATTCCCCTCTTCCCCTCTCGACCGCACATTTACTCGCTCACTCTTTCTCTCTCACTTATTTTTTATCTTTTGTATTTTTCGTGCCCATTATTTAAATGCTTGTTACGTTTTGCATTACATTGCAATTTAATTGCATTTCAAATGTCTGGTAATTGATATGCTAACATTTATGCCGAGCCGTTTATCTTTATTCTGCATACGAGTACCTAGGCATACGAGTTTGAGTATGAGTGAGTGTATTCTTGTGTGTGTGTGTTAGTTGATATTTATGAGGAATAGTAAGAACAAGTAAGAAAATTATGCACGCCTTGAGGTGAACATTTGGATGCACATCACCTTAAGGAAATTTTTTTTTATAAATTGCGGATGTTACTGGTCCAAATGAGATAACTTTTATGTTAAACCTTTCCGACTGCAAGCTGATTACCGAAAATATTTTTCAATGTCTTCATATTGTTACAGCGTCTTGACGATTTTAGAAATTCGTTTAATGATAAATTTTTCACTACTACGAGGCTCTCACAAGATGCGTAAGGACCTTTCATATATTTTGGAAGACCGTGAGCTTAAAGCATCGCACAAATTGCTTCCAAAAAATGAATCAAGAACTTCGAGCTTACGTAAGGTTTCCCTATAGGAACATAGGAAGATACGACATTGCATGAACCCCAATGTCAAGAACGCCAAGTAATTAAAGTCGTTAAAAATCTGCATTAATGGCAAAAACTCTCTTAGAAAAATTGCCGTCAAGATTTCTACACCTTGCATACCAGAGTCCATGTTTATGGCAATAATCAAGAACCTGGAATCTCTTGGACTCTCTCTCTCTCTCTCTCTCTCTCTCTCTCTCTCTCTCTCTCTCTC
>NW_023998414.1:11993534-12037361 GCF_014805625.2 Glossina fuscipes | reverse complement strand
TCTCTCTCTCTCTCTCTCTCTCTCTCTCTCTCTCTCTCTCTCTCTCTGGCTCTCTCCCTATTTATCATTCGTTGCCAATAAGTATCTGAGCTCATCAGCGATCGAGAACCTCCAGACAGGACCTGGAGAATTGTATTCTTGTCTTGGTGTGGGCGTAGGAACTGTAAATGTAGTAGATATTGGCTAAGGTAAAGCGCTCTTTTCATCTCGGAAAACATCCGAAGCCCTTAATAATTGCTTTCCAGTTCTTTCTCTATTCAAAGTCATTTCTCATTGTTCTCATAGCCAGAATATGCTTGTTGTTAGAGTTTATGGGCAACACTTTCTTAACTTTTTAATAATGGTTTACTGTTTATCATGTTATGGTATGCGCTTCAATACCTTTACCTTTAAATTTTGTTAAAAAATTCGTTTATGACAACTTTGCCTATTCTCAGGTACATCAAAATCTCTTTGGTTGGCGAGTCATAGATCCTCCTAGATGTACAAAAGTTTATAATACTTCGGTGTAACACTGATGTACAAACGCAATGAGTGGAAAGAATTGATAATATGCGGTTCTCTTCAATTGTCGTGAAGCTGGACATCTCGGGAATTATTCTATGGGAAATTTGTAAGCTAATCAGATCATTTCCATGCGTCCGACATATAGTATCCGGTAGATGGTGAAAATATCGCTTCATAGAAAGCGAAGTCAATCCTAGCTTTGTAGAAAGCGAAGTTCATACCTAATGTTAAAATACATTTTTCCTACTAATGCATTCAAAAGCCATGAAAGATCAAGAGAGAGAGACAGTTAGAGAGGGGAAATTTAATAATATCGGTTTTTGTGCATGCACGAAACCAAAAAAAAAAAAAAAACAAAACACAAAAAGAAAAAAGGAAAAAACGAAAATCGTAAGTAACTGAACGAAATGTCTTCATTTTTCTATCGATCCTCCCTTTACGATCATATATATATATATATATATATAAATTCGCATGTCGTATATACTCATATCACTATGTAATTAACAATATTTATCAATTGTTTATAATCGCAACATTAAAAGTCGCAACACACTTACACTGCCTGAAACACATTTGCTATTTCTAAGCAAAAGCCAAGAAAGAAACGAAAACGAAAATAATGAAAAAAAAAAAAAAAAAAAGAAAAAATGCGAATAAAAATCAACAAAATCTGATAAATATAATATAATTAATGTTAAGCAAGAGATTCTGGGCACCATTTATGCATGCATAGATATCTTGTGTATAGTTTGTAATCACACAACACAATAACATAAATTTCATCAAGTAGTTTTTAATGAAACAAAAGCAACAACAACAACGACATGAACCGCAATAAAAAAAAATTCACATAAATTAAAAAATCACCATAATTAGCCTTGAGCTGAACTAAGCTAAGTTGAGCTAAGCTAAACTAAAAGCCGCGATCCGAGCTGCTACTAATTTGTTAATTACACACTATCAACAGGTAAGCAAGTGTAAGAGTTGCCCAAAGCTGACATCGCAAACACACACCTATAAACATTAAAATATCTATGCATGCAACTATGCAGAAATTGCAACGACAATTACGGTTGTCGATGATTTTGAATTGCATTGAAATTGCAAACTAACTACACACACACACACATATATATATATATACGACAGTGTATCATTAATACGAGTTATAATGCAGTGCCGCCAACCGTTGGTGGTTGTTAAAAAAAAATAGCAAAAAAAAAAATAAAAATGCGTCGTATAAATTTTGCAAATACCTGATCAACGTAAATAACGCGTAAACAAATATAAAATGTTTATAATTTGTTGTTGCTTGTATACTTATGTGTATGTTTTTGTCATAAATAATTTTTTAATTTAATTAATGATGATTACATATCTTGGTCTTGATCGTGGTTGCCATAATGGAAGGAATCAAAAGGCGAAACAAAATTTGAAAAAAGTTGTTTCATTAAATTTTATAAAAGCAACCATACATACCAATATGATTAACAAAAAAAAAAAAAAAAAAAAAAAAAAAAAAAAAAACAAAATTAAAAAACTGATCAATTGATTACATTCGACTGTGTTCGAGTCTTCTTGTATTCACCAAAGGGCGTAAGCATTATGTCGCATAACTACCTAAGGTTATCCATTTTGTCATGTTCAACTTAATATATTGAAAATTTAACATACACACGCACCCAACGCAAACTTGACATATTCGAGCAAATTAGGTCACAAGTTGACTATCTAAGAAGCTGCGTCTATTTTATTGCTTTTAAGATTTCAAGATCTCACCGCTAAAAGTTGAAACCAATTTAGAAGCTTCACCTCTTTGCATGCCCTTGCTTGCTATGCAGAGCCCGACTTGATTCATTGCGGATACGATGGAAAATATTAAAAGCTATAAAAGCGAAAGCGAAAGTGAAAGCGAAACTCATGGAAGTGTCATTAAATTTTGATTTAAAAAAATACAGTCGTGAATAGAAGTAACCTTGGATTACTTAAATATATGCTTTTAGTTAAAATTTCAAAGAAATCATACTTGTTGCTTTAAGGCGTATTTGCCCGCTCCCGTCAACGCAGAGTCAATCTACTTAGTTCGTACTCAATTATTTCCAACATTTTAGAGGAACAAGAAAATTGTTGGTCATCTTCGTTTCTCTAATGCCATTGTTTTAGTAATGTGATACTAATGGTGGGCGAACAAGAGCGAGAAACTGTACTGCAACAGATGTGTCTTCGTGTTTCACGCGACTAATTTGCCGTGAAGCCTTAACGCCACATCGTGTAACATTAAGCGAGGAAATGCACTCTTAACACTGCAAAGGTGATTAGTACACGAGTGTCCGACGGAATCGTATATGGACGAGCCCGACCTATTTAATATCTTCCGGTTAGGTATGATCTATAAATAGGCTAAAGCATCTCTGATACATATTTGCTTGCACATTATTGCTTGTGTTGGAATTTCAAATATATTTGATATAATGGAAGGTGCAACATATGTACGGACGTTCACTTCGCATAACTTTCGTGAGAAAAGCTGACAAGTTTCCAGATTTCATCAAGAAATGTTTCAACGGATTTCTGCTCATTGGTTGATTCAATTCAACGAAAGTGAAGAGAAAGTCTTTTAAGTGGAGCTTTTAAGGCTTTCAAATAAGGTGTATAAATAAGTTCGCCCCGCTAAAATTGGTTGCTTCATAAAATCCACCGGACCCGTCCAATTTCCCCATAATAACAACGATAGTTGCGAACTTTGATGACATTTATATCGGCTTTGGGTTTCTTGTCTTTGGTTTTCCGATCGAGACGATTCCAGAATCGAACTTTCAGAACTTGGCGCGGTTTATTAACAGTTTCGCCTGAACTGAAGGAGAAACGTGAAAACCTTATAAAGAAAAATCGGAATATATATATATATAAATTTTTTTTTTTTTTT
Organism: Glossina fuscipes; assembly: GCF_014805625.2. NCBI lineage: Eukaryota > Metazoa > Arthropoda > Insecta > Diptera > Glossinidae > Glossina > Glossina fuscipes. The sequence goes on along the minus strand of NW_023998414.1, from coordinate 12,033,925 downwards.
AAGTTTTTTTTTTTTTTTTTTGGTTTTTAATTTTTTTTTTTTTTTTTTTTTTTTTTTTTTTTGTTTGAACATTTCCCAATGGACATACGAATGCCCAACAAATTGTTATAGATTTAAAATGGCATTACGTACACGCGATGACTTAGTTGTACATCAAGTTCAGTTGTGTTCAGAAAAGATCATCGGTTAATAACATGAAAAGTGCTTCCATTCATTTGCTGCTTATGTTTGTAGAAACGCATTTTTTATTTAAATGTGCTTATAAGCATACACACACACACACACACACACACACAAATACGCACACAAACACCCATAGTTATAAAGATATTTGAGTAATTTGAGGCCACATTACAACCAACACACAATCGCGGTAGTTACTACCAACTAATCATCATTATTATCATCATCGTCGTTATGTTCGACTACTACAACAATCATTTGAATATAATTTATACAAAACTATCGATAACACACCAACACTACCTGCAGCACACAACCGTACCCAACTAATAATAAGAAAACTCGAAAACTTTTCAAAGCAATAAAAAAAAAAAAAAAAAAAAACGCTCTACACTTTACCATTTCATTGGCATGTATAGCTTATTATTGTTTTCATTGTTGTTATTGTTGTTCACGTTAAACCCATCATCGATTTACTAGCTTAGTCGTTAATGCACCTGCATCACCGTGAAAAACCTCTCGAATATATTATTTTTGATTAGTTTCAAGCTCTCAGCCTCAGGTGTTGTCGTATTCTTTGCGTTTAATTGCTCGTCGAAAACGAAACCTGTTAAGTTTGCGGCGCAGACTTGACTCTCTCCTGCCGAAATTTCACTTTATTTCACTTTTTGATTATCCCATAGCAACGCGACGATTCGCTTAACGTATTTCATCCGCATGACAATTGCAGAGCCGAAAAACAAACAGAAACTTGTTACGCCTACCTAAGGTGTGGCGGTTGTAACGGATTCAAGTACACTATTGCCTAATTGATGATCTTACCACGCTAGGTGCTTGATGCTAAATGATTTTGATGAGAATAAATTTCTCGTAGAGTTGAAGGACTTTTTTTTCTAGATTAGCATGAAAAATTTCAATATATTCATGAAATTATTTTGATGGCTAATGTCAGTATTTTTGTATCATTCCCGGTCTTCAATTCATTAATAAGCCGCGATGCAGAAGATGAAAGTTACTGCTACTTTAATTTAATGGCGTCTAGGTTAAGCGGCGAACAACTTTCGGTATACTCAGTGGTGAAGAATGAAAGCTCGAAAGCGATTAACTTAGCGTCCATTTTCATTCCATAGATAAAACTTAAAGGTGAACGCAACAGATTCACAATAGTTAAGCAGCAAAAAAAAAAAAAAAAAAAAAAAAAAAACAACAAAAAAAAAATGAAAAAATAAAAGAAAGAGATGCAATGCATGTAAAAAAGTGAAACAGCAAATATTTATGAATAAGTTATGAATGAATGAATGACTTGTATATAGGTAGGTATCGAATCAAAAATTTCTAAAAACAATAATTAAAAGGTATTTAATCGGCTCATGCATACGTCAATAATTATTATTGAATAGTAAACGCAATTTCCACTTGATTTGCTTTCGAATCTAAGATTCTAAGGTATCTAAGATTCGCTTAGAGAACGAGGAAAAGCTTTCATGTTGTATCGCATGTCGCATATACCTCTCTCTCTCTCTCTCTCTCTCTGCTATATAGCGAGATCTATTTTTATTTATAGTGGCCTTTGATATATATATTTTTTTTTTTTCTACCATCTTCGTTTTTTTATGTGTGTGTGCACACACGCATAATTAAAATGAATCAAATTGCATTTAACAATTACTAAACACCAACAGCAACACACAATCATAACAACGACGCCAAGCGCAATTCCCAATACATCCCCAGCGCATAGATATCCGCTCAACCACCACACATGGCATTTAACTGTTGAGGAATTAGTAATAAAACAAAATCTTTAGTAATAAATCGCGCGTAAATTAAAACTTGCATCCACATGAAGTGCTGTGTTTGGTATGCATTCTCTTCTCCTTCTTCTGCCCATCCCTGTTTTGCTGTTGTTGTTTTTGCTGTTGTTGTTGTTGTTGTTTTTTTTTTTTCTTCTTACGCTTCCGTCGCAAGTCTCTGTCTAAGATTTAATTACAATTTTGCGTACAAGCCTAGCACAGAGTTGTAAATTCTGAAATGACCGGCCAATGTCTTGAGAAATGGTCTACCGATGGCTTGTAAACGAAATTGTTGTTTGTGTGGGTTGCAAACACTATCGCGTTGAACTAAATAGAACTGAACAACAACCAACCGGTTGCGTATGGGTTTTTCGTGTTTTTACATTTGTTTAACTTCCTTTCTACTGAGGCAGCATTCAAGCTTAAAGAGATGAAAAGATTTTAATTGATAGATTTCAGTGAAAGGTAATTTAATGCACAAATGTGATTTTGATTTGTTTTATTGCGCACACACACACACACACACACACATACACACACACTACTACTACTACCTAAGACTAAGGCCAAAAAAAAAAAAATGATGATCACTTATTTGAATTATTTACTTTACGTAAACGAATTAAAGTCAAAGCTATCAGGGGCGCATATTAATGGGCCAATTGCGATCTGAAATTTCCAAATAGATTAACTTATAGCGGCAACACTAACGAAACTAACTAATATTGCATTCAATTCGTAACTAATTATGTTGAATGAAAATGACTTCCAAACGCGTACACTTTAATTAAATCTTTCGTTGCTCACTAGGTTACGGCTTTCGTTGCAATTTAAGTGAAAAAACAAAAAAAAAGAAAGAAAACATATTTCATCGTAACTCGAAACATTACATGCATATACATTACATGCTGGCAAACGTTCGCTTATACCTAAATACATATATATATATATATATATATATATATTAATGTAGATTATGGATAGGTGTAGGTGCATTGCCCTAATGCATATACATTATATTCGATGCTTACGCTTATATAGCATGTTACGATTACACTTCTATAACATACTTAAACGTTCAGGCCTAAATAATAACATATTGAGCACATATGTCGCTTGATCAAACACTGGCGAGCATTTTCCTGTTCCAGATGCTATACATTCCAAAATGGTTCGATTCTTTTTCTATTAGAGTTTGCCGGAAGTGTCGACAATTCATCTGCATTTAAGCAAAGTGATTGGAGACTGTAAAAAAAGTCTTTGAGTGTATAAACGAAAGTGGTTCAGCGAAAGACGAAAACTCTGAACGTGCAAGCACTTCCGTTAATGCTGAAAATGCACTAAACTAAAGAACTTTGTCGTTCAGAGTAAAAGCAAAAAAAAAAAAAAAAAAAACAAAAGCTTGCTGAAGAATCAAAATTATAGTTTGCATCATTAGAAGAGATTTGTGCTAATAATTTCAAGTCGCAAGATGCAACAAGTGGTAGCAAAAATTCGTTCCGATACTACCGAAGTCGAACAGTCGAACACCGAAGTGTTTGCAACAGTACTTGTCAAAAGCACAAAATAGAGTAAAGAGTGGCATTGGCCACACCCCGCCCAATGAAGGAACTCGTTCTTCAATTATTAATAGAATAAAGTTGAAATCGGTTGAATCGACTTGGAAGCGGCTCTTAAAACTTGGGCACGGCGTTAATAAAATTTGGGCGGTAATACGATTGGCGATTAAATTAGATAGCTGTCGAACATTCTCTTTAGTATTTTATTAAGGCCTGTAATAATATCGTAAATAATTTCAAAAAAAAAAACCAATAAATAATTTTCAAGTTTTTCACAATTTCGAAGAATATTTCGCACTGATTTAGCTCTGTCCTGGGGAAGTGGAAAATTGATGAATTCAAGCTAAATGTATTTATTGCCAGCAGTAAGACAATGCCACTGTTCATGTACGCGTTTACCCTATGGGATGCAATGAGATTATTGCGGGAATTGAAACGAAGTGACAATCTGACTCACAAATTTCGGCTCGGGACTTACAATCAGGCACCGAGAATTAGGTCAAAGAAATTGTTGATAGTCTTTTCTTTTTTTTGTTTTTTTTTTTTTAGGGTTTGTGCTAAGAAATTGAGAGGAATAGTAGTCGCACAATGTGCTTTTAATATGAGAAAGAAAGAAAAAACAAAAAAAAAAAGAAAGTTTGGGTTCGTTATTGTTTTTGTTTTTGTTTTGATTTTAAATTTCTTTTTAAAATTTATTTCTTACAATGAACTTTTCAAGCTTAAATCTTGAGCTTGATTAGTGTGCGAGCATAAATGTGTACTATAACGTGTACTATAATAAAGCTTTACTCATGCATGTTAATGCAACAGTTATCGGTTTTTTTTTCGTTTTAGTATCTAAAACTCTATTTAAAATATTCATTGATGATTGTTTGAAACTTATATGCGATTTTACGAACTGGAAAATATTTATGTATTGTATTAATTAGCTGCTCTCTAGCCGTGAAAAGAGTAAAACTTTCTGTCATTAAATTTATAGCTGTGTCTATGATTGATGACTTGTGGTTTATGTTCACCCATTAAACATTCGATTAGAATGGCATTCGATTTGTTCGAATGGAAAAGTTAGAATGACAAGTTCATATCATGTAGTGAATGTATGCAAAGATAATAATAATAAAAGCCTGCCTAACATAGATATAACCTATATATATATATATATATATATATATATATAAATATATATAAACATACAAACATATATCAATTTCGCACTTACACGGATGTTATAAACTAAACTAATAATTACAGTAAAAGGAATGATTTGGGTAAACGACTGTTGTGTTGTGTTATGTTATGCTGTGTTCTGTGTGTTGTGTTGTGTTGTGTTGAATAAGGCTAACGATTGAGTTCATGATCATACAAAATTAAAAAGTGCAAAACAAGAGAGATATAGATATAAATAGATAGATAAGAGGAGAGGCAAATAGATAGATAGAGATAGAATGATATAGAGAGAGGGAATATGAGATTTTGAGCGTGTTGAATATGTGTTTTATTTCCTGCTGCCATAAATAACAATTTCGCATAATAATGAAGCAATAAAGTGCAGATTTATTTCAACAAATAAAATGTTGATTTATTGCCATACGCACAGCGTGCGTCGTTGCCTCGTATTGCGAGTGTAGGCCAATATATATCACCCCAGTATAATGGTGGTATAAACAGGCTTTTGAAATAGAATCGCAGAGCAAAGTGCTGCAGGTCATTGTGGCCAGAGTTTAAGGCATCGTTCAAATAAACACTTGCCTTTAAGTTGCCAACTTGTAAATACCCGTCGGTTTTTCTTTCTTTTTTTGTCTTTTCTTCTTCTGCGTTATTATTCCTGGTGTCTGTCTGTCTGTCTGTCTGTCTGTCTGTCCAATTGACTGAGTTTGGTTATGTTAAACACTGAACTACAGATCACGAAGACGATGTTTATATGTACACTGTATCCATACATATGAAGCGAGAAACAGTTATGTAGTTTTTATTTTTATTTTTATTTATTTATTTATTTATTTTTTTTTTTTTGTGTTTTTGCTTTTTCTTTTTCATTTTTATTTTATTTTATTCCTTCCTAAACTTAGTTACCGACATTTACAAATAGAAAAATTTCTGTGTGATATTTAAGTTTGGCCTTTAAAATGTATATATAAAAATGAACGAATTATACAGCGCACCTTATCATGGCTTAACCATAACATACCATAAATAGCCTGAACTGGCCTAGCATTTGTGAATCCAAATCTAAATCTAAAAATCTTTATAAAAGTATTTAGAACCAAACAAAGCGAGAAAACAGAAAAAAACAAAAAAAAAAAAAAAAAAACAAAAGGAAAAAGAAAACGGAAAACACAAGCAACGAAAAGATCTCTTGCAGAGTTTTCTAGAGAGTTGTTATTCCAAATCAACATATGATCTTGAGATTGTAATCGCTGTTAAAGAACAAAAACAACAACAGCAAAAACAATGAGAATAACAGCACAGCGACACAGCGTTAAAGTTCATATTCACACACACACACACACACACACATGCATACACACATACAAATTGTTTAAAAAAAAAAATAAAATAGAATAACAAAAAAACGTTAGATTTCCATCTCTCTTTAATCTCATTTTTTTTTTTTTTTGTTTGTTTTAAATAAATTTAAAAACTAAACAACAACACAAACAACAACAGAATGTGTTAACAAATATAATTAAAACTGTTGGTGCGAAAAATTACTCTAAATTACTCGAACGTTATCTTTTTGAGAAATAACCAACAGCCACTCCAACAGCCAAGAACCGAGCCTACCGTACTAGTATGTATGCACACAGCCTTTGAGAGCATAATTTAATGCACGCTATGCACTTCTTCCCACTTGCAGGTGCCTCTTTCTTTCTCTTTTTCTTTCTCTTTCTCTTTCTCTTTCTCGTTCATTCGCTGTTCTTTCGCCCGTTCACGCTTATTGCTTATGCAAATTAAATTTTCATGCCTTTTTCAATAACTATTTCATTACGTGAATGCATGTTGCTGTGTAACTGCTTAAGTGTGTGTATTAGGATCGTTAGAGTTCCCACTGCAAACACGGTAACAACTTGAATAGTTTTTAATTTGTTCTACTTCTACGCTAAGCTTCGATGTATTTTGTTAACATTTTGTTATCGTTAGATTTGATTCAACTTTTTTTTTTTTATTTTCTTGTTTTGTGTTTTCTTTTATCTACTTTTGTTGTTTTTTTTTCACTCTCACTCTCTCTCTCTCTCTCTCTCTCTTGCTCTCTCTCTCTCTCTCTCTCTTATTTTCCTTCATCTATTTACATATTTAAACATTTACGCATGCATGCGTTAATTATTGAAATAAGTTTTCAGAGTTTACCTGATTTATGAATTAACAGCGATTCGCTAATGCTTTGCTTTGACATGCAAGTGCAAATGTGTTGACCGTTTCGGTTCTTTCTTATAAAAACTTTATAAATAAGATTTAAGTTTTGTAAAGATTTAAGAAGTTTTTGTAGATTAATGGAATCAAAAAAACAACAAACTAATAGATAAGCAGTGACTGTATACACGCTTTGAACGATCAGTAGTCTGAAGTCTTCAAAAGCCCAACAGTCGAATTGTTGGAAATATGGCCATCCAGGGACATATATATATATATATGTATATATATATATATATATTTGATTTCAATGACAAGTACGTGCGTAGCGATCAAACGGATTGATATTCTCGCAATTTTCTTATACAAGAACAAATGGAAATATTTTAATGAGTTATAGCTCACTATTAAATGCCTGGTACAACCTTGCTTAATTCAATTTTAATTCATGTTTCACGAATTTTTCAAAATACGGCTTTACGCAAAGCGGAAATAGCGGTCAAAGTGATCCCATCTAAATCATTTGTAATGGCGTTCGCCGTTGAGCCAGAGCTTGGCAGTGTACCAAATTTCATCAAAATATTTTGAATATGACGACCTTAACGGCTTAAGGACAAGAAAACAAGACGGACAGATGGGCGGAAGAATAGGCGGGAAGGCGGACAGACGCGTAAGCTTACGTAGGTAGATAAAAAAAATACAAGGTACGTCAACCTCAAGCCATTCTAAATATTACGCATGTCCGCAGAAATCTAATGCACTCTATACCCTATAGGAAAATGGTGCATGGTGGGTATAAGCAGACGAAGAATAATAGCATGGTTGAAAAGAAGGTTACTTTTCCTAAATTTTTATCACATAAGATCAAATCTTGGGCGCTCCCCTCATGAAGGTATTATTACAATTGTGTAGTCCGAAATTGTGTAGGGTATTCAATCGTCAGTGTTGCTCAACTACTTATTGCTTGTTCGTTAATTCGTATAAATCTTATATTTTCTATTCTAAGAAGCAACTCGTCCTTGCCTTTATGCTAATAGCAGGTGCTATCAAAATTAATGCTTCAGAAGGTAGTTGAAAAAGTTTGCCTTGTTCCACATATAATCTTAAAAAATTATAGCCATTTGCATAATGAGACAAAGGCTAAATTTTTCCTTTTGGGTAAGTTTCCACTATACCTGAGTGCTGCATCTGTGTACGAATCCGATACGACAGATTCACAGATGTCGTTCACGAATGTGTTTCGCTCACGTTTACTTATTTACTTGTCTATATACCTGTTGGTTCTCATTAAATGAAAGCCCAAGACTATATCGATATATTTGAAAAGTGCTCTTCGAACACTACTCTGCGATTGTAATCAAATAGTAGTGAGACTAGGGCTTCTTCGATTACCGTATTATTGCGCAAACTCACCATATGTAATGCGTCAACATGTGTTCGTCGCATAGATTTGAAATTCCATGTTGTGGTGCATGCTACAACAATTGATGTTGCTGACCTGCTCTCGGATCGCATAAAATGATCCCAGCATTAGTTAAGCGAATATGTGTTTCGTGATATTTTGTTTTCGAAGTTTACTAGAGTCCCCGCATTGTCTTACGCGCACATATGTTACTCGTCGAGATGGGTAAGTAAAAATTCGGTGATCTTTTTTCAATATTTAATTAAAGGCGTAAATGTGAGAAGTCACCCAAAATTCATTTGACTTTTTTTTTTTTTATTGCTTTTTTTAATCTTAAACACTCAATTATAATAACAATCGTACGGACGCCCTAGAGGCTGTAGTTATCCCGAGAAAAAAATGCAATTAAAACAGTTCCAACCCAATCGAAGATCATTTGTATGTAAGGTAATAAAAATTAGTAGAGTAAACAAGAAATATAATATAACACTTACACCCACCCACTTTTTACAATGTCGGTGATGGTGTGATCATAAATTCTGTGTCACCTACTGGCAAACAATAACCGAAACAAGCAATTATCATGCAATGATGACGGCTGTGGTGGTAATAGTGGCAACGTTTATGATTGTGGCTGCGATCGTGGCGGGGCTCGTCAGGTCATAACAGAATCTATGATACTTGTTTACATAATCGCATTGTTTGACACTAAATTGTCACTAATAATTAAATATCCGAAAGGACAAATAAAAAGTCTAAGTTCAGTACACTGGCGGCAGCCTATTTAGGGGGTAAGTTAGTTAATAAGCAGTTCATGTAAGCGTATGTGCTCGCGTTCATTTTAGAAATTCATGCATGACATCAAGCAGCGTTAGCTATCGACGCTTGCTGAGTTATAAAAATTGATATGCCACCAAAAATATATGAGAAAATGGTCTGTAATTTTATATTAAAATAATAAAGAGTGTTTGATGGCGTTTATGCATGTGTGTATATATATATATATATATATATATATATATATATATATATGTGTGTGTATGTGTATGTTTGTGTATGTATTTATAGTATAGTTTTGCATACACATTTTTGCATGTGTGCAACACGCAGTGCTATAAGAGTCAAAATAAATATTATTTGTGGTAGTTGTTTGTTGCCAATATATGGCCTTTTGATGACTATTCAGTACGTTTTCACTCTGGTTCGGCTAATGGTTGGTATTGATATTGTTGTTTTTGCAATTTTTTGTCTTAATAGCAGCGTGGCCGGTTAAATGATAGAGCTTCAGCTCGCACATTGGTAGCGCAATCGACCAATTGCAACTACAACATGCCGAGCAATTTATTAATGAGATTGCCAGTTGATTGCAAAAAATTATGTTACATTCGGGCGTTGCCATTTGCTGCGATACCTCAAATAACCAGAGAAACAGACACCAATGTTTTCGCATAAAATATTAACGCAACAACAATTGCATTGCATTGGCATACTATGTCGTGTACAAGTTTATTTTGTTATCATTGGTTACGTGTGTTGGTGGCGGTGGTGGTCGCGGGCAAGCCTTTTTTACCAGCCAGTCAGGCAGCCAGCGGGTGTTAAGCATTTATTGAGCTTATTAGCTCATTTTTAACGGACCATGTTTATTAGATTAAAAGTAAAAAAAAAAATAAAAAAAATAAAAAAATTAAAAAAAAAAAACAAACACAATAACAACAATTCGCAACATGCCAGCAGCTATGCCATGCAGTTTTTCTGCATTCAAAGCCAATAGGCTAGCGCTGGGACAAGCAGGCTTAAAATTGGTAATCAAGCAGTTAATGCGTGTCATAGCAAAGCATTTGTTTTTGTTATTGCTGTTGTTGTTGTTGTTGTTGTTGTTGTTGTTGTTGTTGTTATTGGTTTACTCGATACGAAATAAGCAATAACAACGTCAACAACAACAGCAACAGCAACAACAAAAACAACAAACAACAGCACCAGCAATGAAATAGTTAAGCAAGCAAAAAGCCTTTGCCACCTTAAATTAAGTGCCAAAATAACACAAACCGATATCTGTTAGATATTTCCAGAGGGATTTCACAAATTATGGTAAAAAGATTTGTCACCACTTATCATCAGTTATTAAGGTTACTCACATAAGCCATAACTTTGCTATTATATTCGCGTACAGGGTCGCACCGAACAGCATTCTAATCTGTTTCGATCTTAAGAGCTCACGCTCTTTAAAGAAAAAATAATAAAAAAAAAAAAAAAAAGAATAACAACAGCAATAACAATAACTACCGTTTAAATGAAACTCAGCCTCCCCGTTATACTACTCATAAAAATGTCAAAGTATTAATTTTTTACAATATTTATGTATTTATTTTGGCCCCGTTTGACAACAGCATCTATTGTTTAGCTAATTGGTGTGTCATTTGCAGCTACACAAGATGCTGGCCACCCGAATCACATAAATCAATGGGTTGACCGTAAAGCCAAATGAAAAGTCACACCGATAGCAAACTGAATTAAACCGTAGTGTGCACCTCAAAAATAAAAACAACAAACAACAAGCAACGAACAACGAACAACAAACAATAACAACAAAACAAAGGAATATGTTAACAATTGTATTTAAAAGACAATATTATTGTCGTTGTTGCCGTTATTCACTTTCGTTGAAATGGCTAATATATAATATATACATATATGTCTGCATATGTGTAAGTGTGTCTAAGATTTTAATCTTAATTTATGCTTTGACATTAAGAGGAGTTAAATATGTTGATGTGGCTGCGTGGTAAGATTATTTTCCATAAACCACTGCGTATGAGTAATAATATAAAAAAATTCCTTTACGCTGAGCAAGAAGGAAATTTTGACGAGTTACGAATAAGAACTAAGCAAATGGTAAAATGATATCGGTTTCGATCGGATCTTTTCGCCACAAGGTTCAAATATCCATCAAAAAAACTTACATATATATATATTGCGTCATATAAAGTCATAAAAGTTTATTGATTGGAAGGACAAAGGATACACGGGAAGATTCTACTCTTTCTTTCCGGTTACAATTTTGACAGATGTGGGCTTTGCACATTCATATCCGAATTTATTGAAAAGAAACAAAAAAAATTAAAGTAAAAAACTAATCAATAATTATTACAAGGCTTCGAAGGGCCGAAGCGAACTAGCTATCGAAATCCGTAAACTGTCTTTCGTTTAATTAAAAAGTTGCAGTTGAAGAATTTATTCTAACAAGCCAACAAACAAACAGTTTTGGTTCATGTTATTAAAAAATTCTTTAGAGACTTGAATCGAGATCGAATTAAAGAATTTAATTTTAAAAACAAGAAGAAAATGATAGGATTCTAAAATCTTAGGATATGTTTCTTCCGTAACTCTCTATATCATATTTAAAATTTATTCGTTGAAAGTAGGAATACATTCCGGCGAGTTCTCTCTATATTGAATTATGCATGCAACCCTTAACTGGAAGCGCAGAAAATGAACAAAGTACCACTAAATTTATTAGAGACGATATCTGAAATAATATACATTATATACATTAGCTGAAAAGAAATATGGAGCAGATCAAGTAAAGTCAAGGGATAGCTGAAAACATTCATAGCTAACTAATATCTAAAGCGGCGACTGCGTGTAAGTAGAAAGGGACTAATAATTGATTACATAAAACTTGATTAAATGTCTTGAATTACGCTACGCTATATACTCGGCTGAGGACGTTTGACGAATTGTAAAGGAATTCTTGAAGCGATTTATATGATTGATATGACAGACATTCGTAACTCAATGTAAATGTAAAAAGAAGTAAAAAAGGAGTGCTTCTAACAACACATATGCCCTTTTTTGGAGAAGGTTGCGATAAAATTGAATTGTGATTTTACTAAGCGTTTACTAAGCATTTACACTTTTATCGGTTCGATCCGATGCGTTTTTCGATGCGATTTCCAAGCGATAATCCATGGATTGACTAGGTCGATTTTTCAATCGCGGTTTAAAAGTACAGCGATGATATGATGATGTATTATTATGAGGTTTTCGAGTCATAATCACGACATGAACAGATATGCGAGATTAAAAATGTTATTAAATAATTTTAATTGATATGAATTGCTTACGCTTGCTTTTCAAACCCTTCTTTAATTAAACTATCTTTGATACGATTTAAGTTAGGTTTGCATAGCGAAGCACGCCATGCTATATATCGTTGTTGTTTTTTTTTGTTTTTATCTTATGTTATTAATAAGACGCAATAAGTGTAACCTGCCGCCACCTAAATGGTTTATTCATCTTTATATTCTCATAGACAAACAAGCGATTATATGGAAAGCATTGACCAAATAGTTTGTTAATTTTTCAATTACAAGAACTTCTTTGTTAAATGCCGTCTTTAAATCATAAAAGTGTTCTTCACCTTTCGTGTACAAACATTTCGATCATGGTTGCTTGATATGATTATAATAATAAAGTCATAATCATCAGCAGACCAGAAAATTGCGTTTTACAAAGAAATCACTTAGGGAAAGGTGCGTTAATTTACAGTTGGCAATGATTTGTTACAGCTTTGAGACAGAAAATGCTTTAAAGTTGTATCTTAACCGAACAGACACACACACACACACACACACATACATACATACATACACATACACAAAGATTTTATTTATTAGACCTTTGATGTATTCACGGAAATTTTTTTATATCGCTGCGTGTAACAACAGCACACATACGATCTTTTTATACACACAATTTAATTATATTTAATAAGTTATTAACGTAAAATAATGCAACGCAATGCATTTTAACCCAACGATTTTTACATAAATAAATGTAAACTTTATAAACAACTGAGTCTCCCCGTTGCTGGCCTGTTGTTATTGCTATTACTGTTGACGCCGTCATCATAATTATCGCATAAAGATTTTCTTCTTCTTTTTCTTTGCTTTGTTGTTGCTGGTACATTTTGCTGTTTATATTTCGCTTTTTTTTTTTCTTTTTTTTTTTCTCTTAACATTGAGTCTATAAATAAAGAGCCGCTTTTCTGTTTAGTTACGGTTATGTAACAACGCGTGTTACTGTTACTGTGTTGTTGTCGGTGGTGTTTGTAGTGAAAGGTAAACTCCGTTGCGCATGTGCATTTTATGTTGATTATTGCTAGTTGTTTAACAGCCGACAACATCATCAACAACAACAACAACAATAACAACAATAACAACAATCATTCATTTTAAGCTTCACTATACATGTATATACGTCTATCTATAGCAAATACATATAACCTTCTTATTTGCAATCACTTCCTGCGCAGTTCATTGCGTTGTTACCACTAATGTTATTATTATTATATTTAAAAAAAAACAGCAAAGCAAAAAAAAGTTGCGGTTGCAATTTTCATTCTGCCAGTTTTAATTAGTGTAAAAAATATTATAAATTATGAAAAGCTCATAAAAAACAGGCAAACAAATATTTATTCATATCTATGCATAACATATGAATTTTTCTATTCGTCTTAATTGTGTTACGAACTAAATAGAATAAAAACATAAAACTTGCAAAACCGAATCGAATAAAGGAAACATTTGATGTTATTAGCAGTTAGTTGAATATCGAAAAATGTAAAAAAAAAAAATAAAAAAATAAAAGTACAAACAAGTTTCAATGTCAATGCTGGCGGCTGGCTACACTACACCATCCCATTTTATTATCTTACTTTCCAATTCAATTTCTCATTAACTCTGCTGAACGTGCCATAATATATTAATAAAGTAAAAAAATTTGTCATTTGTCTAAGAAATATTAAAAAACCTACGCACGTCACAATTGAAAGCATTATATGCTATTTATTGTTCGTTAACTTGAGAATTCATTTATCCGCCTCATTCTATTATTTGATAATATTTGCATTTGTGCAGAATTATTGAAATAATTTCGTCACATACTTCTCAAACGTCTTCTTGTTCGCAACCAACCTTCACGCAACGTCAAGGGTTCGAAAGAAAGCGAAATAAATTACTTCCTAAATGTATTTACCTTTGTCTGATGAGTATCTATAATTTTTATAACCATCAGCGAAAAATGGGTTAAAAGCGCAATGGGCAATTCCCATAAAGAAGCCTTTAAAGCGCCACAAGTGCTGAATCGATGTCCGTCTATTCATCTGTCTATCTATCAGTCTGTCTTGCTGCCTAATGTCTGTTGTAAACTGCCTCCTCGAAGTTGCTTCACATGGTCTAACGAAAATGGACCAAATCGATCAGAGGCCCACAATACCGTATAAAGTAAGAGAGAATAGTTCCGCCTTTCAAAAGGAAAAAAATCCAAAAATGTATTTTGCTCGTTACGGATAACGTCTCTATTACTAAACTTTGTCTATACCATTTTACCATAAATCTGGTGTCTATGGAAGACTCAATTAGCGTCAAATACAATTTTCTTATTTATTTGTATTCAACGTAGAGAGCATAAATTTTAAGGCGGCAATAATGTAAATATAATTTTTGGTTATTTTATTGCGAAAATAAGTGAAGAATTTTAACAAGTGAACTGAAGTAGAATATCTATCTATCTGTCTTCGACGAATATCATGTTTTCCTAAGGTTTATTTTCCATTCTTGTGGTTTAAACTTAATCGCATTAATTTCGGTAACATCCTAGGCTCGTTATCTTTAAGTAAAATTTTACGCATAGAAAAATCTCTCAAATATATATATATGTATATAGATATTTATTTGTACGTATATATATATATATATATATATGTTGTATGATATCACTTTATCGTTCATTAAGCTCTTGGTTAATATTTTTATTATTTCATGGTGGATAATTACATTTTTGATGACGTCAAGGCTGCTGACATGCCAGTGTTGCTAGACTTTATTTCCATGCCACAAAATTTCCCTATGATTTACTCTTTACGTGGTGCTGGTTGTATCGTATGATTTACAATACGAAAACCAAAAGCGAGTAACAATAGCAACGTCTAAATAGTCAATTAGGTTGGAATGGCCTCTGTACGCAGTCATGCCTAGGTAAAGAAGATATTACGTTTTTCAATAGAAACTTTTGGGGCTCGGCAGGTTAGATCGATTCGCCTACAAAGTAATTTTTAATTGTTTCAAATTGATTTGCTAGACTAGCTAGACAGCAGTACATATGATCAAGCTGTAACCTTAGCTTTATCAAACTTCGGTTGTTGGGCAATTCCGACCTGGCTGTGAATTGAGAGAAGTCTAAAGCATAAATTCACTTATAGATGTGATATGAATTCGTAAACGTTTTCAACTCGCATACTCACTTTTTTCACACAACACAAACAAAGCTAGATCCCATGATCGGTATCGGGATATATGCACTTTATAAGCTCTCTGAGAGTACCGGTTTGTGTTGTAAACGTTTTGAACAAAGGTAATGCACTCCTATCTTCGGTTAGTGGATATAAGAGAAGAGTTAATAGAGTTAAGAAAAGCAATGAACAAAATATGCACGCAGACAGTGTTGCCATCATGTTTGTATACATACTAATAAGACATATACATTCATACAGTGTTTCGATTGAGGGAAGTGTACTTGCATAGGGATAAGGACCAGTGTCAGGGCAATCATAACCTTAGTGCGTCAAATAAGGAGCAAATCGAGTGGAGAGAATCTCTTGAACAATCTTAGAGTTAATGCGAGAGAAAGAGAAAGATTCGGGTAGTTGGCAGTTATTTCCTTAAGATATTGGACATTTCCAACATGTGTAGCTTGCGTTGCAGTCTCTTGTTCAAACACATGATATATCCATTAAATATGCTGATGTGCAGTATTAGCATCTATTCATTTATATAGCAGATGTTGCTTTCGAACACTATTTTTTTGCCTTTCCCTATTTGTAGAAAGTGATAGTCGTTAAATTTTTTTTTTTTATTATTAAGCTTACTGAACGTGAACAAATGAAATAGATGAGGAGACTTTAAACCAAGTCTAAAATATTTTACAATTTTTTGTCTTGTTCTATTTCGCTACGCATGGCCGGAAGATTGGTTGCACAATGCTTTTCATCAATCATTCAAAGTACTATATATAACATCATCTTAATGCGCATGTTCGAATGAAATAATGAAGTGTTCACTTTTGCTTAAAGCACGCAAAAAAATAAAATAAAAAATAAAAAATTAAATATATTAACATTTTATAGTCAACTATAATTATTTGAGTATTTAATATAAAGTTTGCTCTCATTTTCTTATTAGATTTACACGTTTTTGTAATTTGTACAAATATTTATATATGAATACGAATGTTAAAACCGCATTAAAAACGATCATTAAAGTGCAGCGCACCCTCCTGCGCTTTTTCTCCCCTCTCACGGGCGGTGTACGAACGTATATTTTTCATTTTTCAATTTTTTTTTTTTTTTTTTTTTTTAATTTTTTTTTTTAAAAAAAAATTTTTCCTTAATTTTAAATCTTTTTTTTTTTTTTTCATTTTTTAAATTTTTTTTTTCATTAAGTATGTTTTGTGTTTTTTTGTTTTCATGCTTTTTTTAATGCTAAGAAAAAAAAAAAAACAAAAAAATAAACTATTGAATTAATTGCCTCCCTTTCGAAATTTGTCATAACCTTGTGAGTTAATTCATCACGTCAGTAACTAAATTACAACATTAGAGATACACAAGAAAACGTAAATATCTGCATGTGTGACTGCATGTGTATGGGTGGGCCCCTCTATACAAGTAATTATGTGGTAAATTAGTTGAGTAGAGTTTTTTCAATATGTTTTTTCTTTTTTATTTTATATGAAAAATTGCAAAAAAATTAATCAAACTGAAGTTTGATATCTTTCAAGCGAGAAGAAGACGACACACAACCAAGATGAGGAATTCTAACCTTGAACTAATTGAGTGCAGTAACAGATTACAAACTGAAAAATCATTATTATTATTAGACAATGATTCAGATTAATCGAACGAACAAAAAAAAGCATAATAATAATGAATAAATAAAAAAAAAAAAAAATAAAAAATAGTAAATACATTACTAATAGACCTTCGTTTGTCGGGCAGGTGGAATATAAAAAAAAAAAAAAAAAAACGAAAAAGAAAAAGAAAAAAATAAATACAAAAAAAAAAAAGAACGCAACAGCACATCAATACCTAAAGGCAAAGTGCACCATCATTTGTGCTTACATACATAGGCACACTCATGCACACACACACACACACGCTTTGATCAAAACTTAAACGTGAGTTTTTAGTTTTAGTTTTACTTGCATATACACACACAAACACACACACACACA
Source organism: Glossina fuscipes (assembly GCF_014805625.2). Lineage (NCBI taxonomy): Eukaryota > Metazoa > Arthropoda > Insecta > Diptera > Glossinidae > Glossina > Glossina fuscipes. The sequence goes on along the minus strand of NW_023998414.1, from coordinate 12,016,349 downwards.
CACATATATATATATATATATACACACATACACATACACACCTGCATACTTACCTTTGCTTTTCATTTTACCAGTAAAACTATTGATTGCCTCATAAAATGCGCGAAAATTTTAATTTCATGACCCCTAGAGGTGGTCATGAAGTTTTCAAACATTAGCATCAGTTCATGAATAGTATGTGTGTGTATGCGTGTGTGTATGAGTGCATGTGCCTACGTGTATACGCAATCAGTGTTTAATTGATGGCAATTGCTAGCTTATGTGGTGTATTGTTTATGTGTATTTTTGCGCTTTTTTTTTTTTTTTTTTCTCTTTTTGCTTTTATGAATTTTTTTTGCGATTTTCATACCTATCACCGAAGGATGAATAGGAGTTAGTTTAAAATTTTCATCCCGTTCGTAACGGGATAGTAAAAGACACGAGGTACAGTAGTACAGAGCAGACGGTTGGACAGCCGAATGAATTAGATCGTAAACGCCTAGTCAACTTATCATATCACTGTATTTACCGTACTGCTCTGACAAACGAAGTTAAGAAATTTGAAATCTGATACATCTGAACATCTTTTAATTGCTTCTTAAGCATTAAGATCAAAAATGAACATAAACTGTCCACCAAATTGACCGTTTTAGCCTTATCTGTCCGCCAATGGACTCTTGTCTTTGCCTTTCCCAATCTTGATTTTAAAGGACCCAAGAGGAAAAGATGGTATATTACCACAGTTCCCTAAGAAGCAAAAAGTTTAAATTAATTTTCTTTTTTTATTCAAACCTTGACAGATATTGACACGAAAATTGGTAAAAATATTTATTTATACGTTTGATCTTAATCGACGGGCTATTAAACTTTGCCCCGAAGATCCCTATAATTTTTTAAGCTATTATTATTATATTTTTCTATCATATATTGCCACACACTTGTGTTGAAGTCGTATTAAATTCGTGCAGATGTGTATAATATCCAGAAGGATGGATGAATGGATGGACTTTCTACTCTGTCAGCCTACTCAGAATTTTTTTTTGAATTGATTTGAGTATGACTTTCCTGTCAGTATTTGTCTGTCTGTCTGTCTGTCTGTCTGTCTTTGTATTCAACTTACAAATCACATTTTTCGCGATACATACTTACATTTATATATATATATCGATGGATTTTGACGTACTTATACGGTATGGCCTAAGAACATACCCTATTCCTAGATCGGAACATTCTTACGATTATTTTCCATATAATAGTATGTTTTTAAAAAAGTCGTTATATAAATTGTTGTTTAGTGTTTCCCGGAGTAAATCGGTAAAAATTAGCATTTTGAGACACATAATATATTTGAAAATATTAGGTGGGACATAACTATTTTTTTTTTTTTTTTTTTGAAGCCCCTATCATATGCACATTGTTATAAGATATAAGTCTTTTTAAGCAAAAGTAAGAAATACGATAAGAAACCATAAGTATCATGCATGATGAGGATCATGTCAGCTCATTTTCATAAATATTGTTTTCATCATCATTTAACATAAGCCGTTTTTATTCAATTCCTCATATTCGTAGTGGAGTGTATTGGTAATGGTCGTCTTTGCCCGACTAAAACGTTGTAATTTTTTTTCTTTCTTTTAAATTTTTTTCTATTCGTTAGATCTCTTGAAATTTACGTTAATTAACGTAATCGTGTATCATATAATTGACATAACGTGTTGTTGTGGGTTTTTCTATTAATACTTTGGAAAAAAAAAATTAGATATATATATATATATATTTTTTTTTTTATTTGCTTTAGCGTAGGAATCCACTGTCATTCAACGTTACTAAAAAGGGCAAGGCAAAGCGTATGCGGGTTAAGGCTTTCTATTCGTCTTAGTTTATCTGTCTATCTATCGATACATAATTCCCTCAAGCAAGCTATTTTTCTTCTCTTTTTTTTTTTTTGTTTTTTTGCTTCTGACGATGGCCTAGGATTGCTGTGAAAATTTTGAAATATAAAATACTATTCAGAGTTAAGATAAGAAATAAACTGACTGAGTCACCTACCACGCCCTAGCATCTCGTCAATCTAGATATTCAAAAGGGAATTTCTTTTCAATATCGTTCCACGCTATTAGAAAAATGTAAAAGTGTTATATCTGCAATGTCAAATTTTTTTGCAGATACAGATACATGCAGATATTTTATGCTTCTTATGTTAAACCTAATCGGAATTATTTCTGTCCAGAAATTTTTGTTGGTATTTATGTCAAAATTATTGTATGATTTTGATATCTCTTGCAGGTTATTCTTGGTCGATAAACAAATACGCACACAGGCACATTTCTAGGCACCACGCCTATTTTTATTAAAATTGCTTAAAGTGCTTTTTGTCGTCGAAATTTAATGGCCTTGATTACCTTAAAAACTTGAGCACAGTTTTAATGCTTTCGATTAAGAGCATCTCTCCGCCTTACAAAACAATAAGAAAACTCTCAAGTCATATCCTTATTACTCGAATGTTTTTGTGTTTATTACGTCAAAGTAAAGATTTGCTGATTGAAAATAATTTAAAAAAAAATTTAATGATGAATTCTCAAATTCTTGGTGATATTAAATGAGCTTAACTTTTTTTTTTTTATGTTTACGTTTCCTCTTACTGATCGCTTACTGCAAAAATACAATTCAAAGTGTGGAAATTTAAGCAAGCCTTTGCTCTTCTAATGTAACATGTTTTGATCATGACTAGCACAACGTGTTCCGTGTCATGTTATCGATGTAAAATTTCATATCCAATAACTTCAATGTTGTTTACACCTGGACTTATTTAAAGCATCATCCAAAAAATGACAGCAAATACTATCTTGTGAGCAAAACATTTAAAATCTCTTCCGTGTAATCTGGTATTGTCATCGATTATTATTAAAATCGATAACCGATAAATTAACATCAAGACAGATTCTTTCTCTTTCGACATGATTGTGCTAATTTTGATGTTGTTCGGTTTGCAGTTTACGTCATGGAATTTTGTTGGAACGCAAAGGATAGTTAAATGATTCGCATTATTTTTACACCGAAGCCCATTTTCTGTCATTATATTGATAAGCAAGAAAGATAATAAAAATTTGACTAAAATTAATATCGCGGTCGTACTTATGCTTATAAGATTGACTGAAATTAAACTATAATCGAAGGTTTCAAACTCCGTCAAGACGGACAAGTATAACGATTTATAGTAATTTGTCTTATTTGGAAGAGGGCATATATTCGAAATAGTTGTTCATCTCTTTAGCAAATGTTGTTACAATTACGTTTGCGAATGCAAATAAACATATAAAGAACACTTAACGGGAAATTGTTAAAATTAGAGGAAAAAGATGAAGAGCAATTTGAACTGTCTATAAGTGATCTGTGTTCGTTTACATTTTTCTTGTATCTTGCTAGTTATTCAAAAACTCAGCTTATTTCCCATCTATTTGTTTACTTTATACCTGCATATGTGAAGCTATCATAAACAATCATAAAGATAAATAGTTAATTGTGGTTTAGCTAAAGGGCACGAAAACGCTGACATGCAAACGCAATTGAAATTTTAAGTCTTAATGTTACGCAGAGAGATAATCAAATGTGATACTTAAATGCATCTATAAATAAATATATATATATATATATATATGTATATATGTATATGCATATTGCGAATAGTATAATATTTATGCCATATAGTATATACGAGTACACAGATGGCTGCATGTCCCATATATATGTTTCGAAAAAAAAAAAAAAAAAAAAAAAAAAAAACACAAACGATTGCGTAAGGAATGTAAAATTATGGCCAAAATGATTAGCTTCGGAGTTTTATCGCTATGATATACCACAACAAATAACAATAACAACAATAATCAAAGTGGTAGGCAGTCGGACACAGCGAGCTGCAGCACTATGACCGGGTAAGCAGCCTTAGTGTCTTAGTGACATGAATAGCAAGCAAGCTATGAATGGACTATAACTGCATCCAACACCATTAACCAACAACAGCAGCAGCTGCTGCTGGAGTTTTCTTTTCTTTTATAAATACATATACATAAAGAGATATAGACACACATTTACATACACATATACCGCACAAATAACCAATAACTTTTTGGCCATTAGAGGAAAACATGCGTGCATGCTGGCAGTTTGTTTTGCTATTTAAACATTTTCTTTTGCTTTTTATTGTTTGTTTAATTGTCTGCGTGTGCATTTTCAATGTATTTCATTTTAACAAAAAGAAAAATAAAAAAAAAAAAAAAAAAAAAAAAAAAAACACAAGAAAACACATTTTTGAATGCTGAAGTTATGTTTCAGAATGCATGTGTGCATGTGCATGCGTGTATACATATATATATATATATCTGCCTAAGTACGCTTATGTTTAAATGTGTGAAAGAACTGGTGTTACGCTGATTTACAATATGAATGTGATAACAGTTATAGCAGCTTAACTAGAAGTCAAAAACACTTAAATAATTTACAAACACATGCGCACGCGCACATACACTCTCGCGGACCTACTCTTTTACTCACCTATCTACCTATGGTATGCGAGTGTGTGTGTGTGTGTGTGTGTGTGTGTGTGTACATACATGTACAGGTATATTGAAAATCTTTGCAAGGAGTGGGTCACCAGGAGAAAAAAGAAACGTTACCAAACTAAATCGAAAAAAAAATAAAAAAAACAAAAAAAACATTTAAAAAAAAAAAAAAAAACATAGTAAATAACATTTGCATTAAAACGTAACGTTTGTTTACAACTATTGTTAAAACGTAAACATAAATAAAAAGCAAGAAAAGCAGCGAACACGAACAAGATGCATGCGAATCCACTACTACTACTACTACTACTACTAATACTACTACTGCGTTACAAAGATGAAATCAAATGAAAATCAGCAAAACCTTCTTTTCTTTACATAAATATTGAAAAGAACTAAAAAATAAAAATAAATAAATAAAGACTTTGGACCACCTCTTTGTAAGCACCTTGGCATCTTCATTCTGTTCATATAAAGTTTCTGCTTTTCGTCATTATATTATTATTTTTGTTTTTTTTTTTAAATTCTTTTTATTTATTTATTTATTTTTTTTCTTAATTTTTTCGGTAACTTGATATTCATAAATCATCGTTATGTTTGTGTGCTTATGTGTTTCTGTGTTCATCTCTTATTTTTCCCCCCGTTTGCATTATATTATAGGAAGCTTAATGTTGACTTGGTGTCTGTTGTCTTGTTATTGTTGTCGTTGCTCTTTTTTTATTTATTTATTTTTATTTTTATTTTTTTTTTGTATTTGTTTTTGTTGCATTATATGCATTTTTGCGTAATTGTACGCATGCGCCTCATTAATCATTACGTTTAAACAAGATTTTTTACGCGTCTTAAGCGGCAGATAGCTTTTATTGGTTTGTCTGTCCGTTCGTTTGTCCGTCTCGGACATCCATTGAACATTTGTTTATTCTGGGGTGATGTGCTTTTAAGTTTACTTGCTTCTATACTGTTGTTGATGTTGCTTTGCTTTGCTGTCCACTCTTCAAAAGACACGCAATCAAGTAGCGTTTATCTGTTGCTCCTTTATTCATCTGCTTAAATAAGATTGTCGCCCAGAGAGTGCGTGTTTAGGCATATATATATATATATATATTATGTTTGTGTGGCTGTGCGTTTTTTAAGCATATCTACCTACCGTTGGTTGCTGTTGTTTGCTGCCATTAACATAAGAAAAAACTATTATTTTTATTTCCTTATAGCGTACACTCGGCGCTAGCATATAAAATATTACCAATGCATTGCATAATGACGCATTAGCATGTGGGAGTGGTAGGCTTTTTCGTAAAGGATTATAAATTATGTTCATATGCATGGATGCACATATACATATATATATATATATATATATATACATACATACATTTGTGTTATGCATACTTATCACTGATAATGAAACGAAAATATTTTATTATATAAAATAAAATTAATTTTATTTTATTTTGAGCGCTTGACTAACATCAGCAGCTTAGAAAACAATTTCGATGAGAAAAGAAAATTTTTAATGATTTCGCAGATTTATCGAATAGTTTTAAATAAATTTGTCCGCAAATATGATATACACTTAATTAGAAGATCTACAGATTTGCAAAGAAAATTTCCTTAAATTCTAATCTTATTTTTTGTATTGATTTCTTAATAATAAACTATAGTGGACCGTCGCCATATGGTGGTGGGCTATATATTAAAAGCAAAAACCAAGACTTTTTTAACAAATCCGAAAGACAGCGGACAAATTTTAAAAGACAGCGGATTTGAGGCTAAATTTTATATTAACTACGTGATATTTAATGGACACATTGATGAGACCTCGTCGATGCTAAGAGCCTTTGCTATGGTTTTCGCGTCCGACAGTTTAATTAGTTTAAACGACAAAAATAAGTCAAGTTTGAACATTATAGATATCCGTTCGACAATCCCTACAATACGTGGCTTTAACGAACGCAATCGATTAACTGACTGATTGCGTATTAGGTGCGTTTGCATCCTCCCTCTTATATTGCAATTTTTTTCCAAACTAATTAAATTCGCAGAAGAGAAACAAATTTTGAATGAGTAGACAATGAATGAAAAATTCTTTATCGTTCTACTTCTTGTTATTAACAAGTATCTATTTCTTCTATCTTCAATTAATTATCTTAAACATAACCTTCCTTTTCTGTAGATCTAACCTAATCTGTTTATTTATCTGTTCTTTGAAATTTTGTTTTGGTTTTTTTAATTATTGACCATTAGGTGGAACAAATTGTTCCGTTTTTTTTTTTTTTTATTTTTTTGTTAAAATAAAATTAACTATGATTAAGCAAGTAATGTGTGGTTTAACTTATTATTAATTATTCTAAGCTGGTACTCATTGTTTCAAAATTGGTTCTTGTCTGATCTTGTAGAACGATCACTAAACTCTTTGACACTGATTGATTTTGACGGCAGAACGATTGACAGAAGGTGTGTGTGTGTGTGTGTGCGTGTGTGCAGTAACTTATCTCATAATATTTGAGTGAGAGCAAGTAAGGGACGGTGGATGGTCTAGTTTGCTTTCTCTTCTATTTTCAATATTCGTGACCTTCTTCCGGGAGGTAGGCCCACCAAAAGCGAAATAGCAATTTTAAAATGATATAAATGAACACGATATAAGTTATGAGCAAGAAAACGAATAGCACTTTTCTCTGATTGCCATACCATTACCTTCTATTAATATGGGGAACCGAATGTCTTCTGTTCGAAAGTATTGCTATTGCTCCATGGCAAGCATGATAATATAAATTTGTCTCATAAAATTTGAACGAATAATTACATATTTTGTCTTTATCTTCTGATTGTACCCGCATCGATTGAGTCGATTGCCTTTTAACTGGTCTTTCGATTCTTTGCCTCCACGATGACTTGATTTATTAATTTGTTTAGTTTTTTTTTTTTTTTGAAAGTTCCTTCAAAGAATTTCGTCCCCTATACTCACTTCCTGAGTATTATTGCATTAAAAAATTAAAAAAAAAAAAAACAAAATCAAAAATATAAAGTCATTTTAGTTATTGATCGGTTCGAGCAGTATTTACAGTATTTGTAGTATATTGTAGTATTGTAGTATAAATGAAATTGTTGAGGTAAATTTGAATGTAGCCAACCAAACAAACAATGAACAACAATAGCAACAATAATAAATGTTAATTGAAGACTAAACAGAACACAACGCAATGGAAAACAATGCAAGAATAGCAACAACAAAAAGAAAAGAGCAACAAGTGGCATTAGTATAAATGCCACCATCAACCAACGTTAACAACATCCGCAACACATGCCATTAGAGTCAAACAGCAGCAGAAGCAACAGCAACAGCAACAGAAACAGAAACTGCAACGGCACCAACAACGTCTCCCATAAAACTTAAATGTTAGAAAAGAAAAACTGGCACGCATTTGAGAAAACAAATAATACGCTTTTAAAGGAAAATGTTATGAAATCATCAACAACAACAATAACAACAACAATAATAATAATAGCAGAAATACAATATATATATATATATATGTATAAGTATAACAAATGATTTTATATATGTGCGTATATGTATGTATCTATGTATGTATGTATATATGTATGTATGTATATATGTATATATGTATGTATATATGTATATATGTGATGTTTAAAATTCTTCAGTTAATTTGAATAAAATGCGTTACGAAACAAGGAAGCAATACAAGTCTAGAAGCAAGAGATGCGTTACTATCTACTCGAACGAATGCTATGGCTTGCATGTATTTTGTTAAACTTGGCGAATAACACTCGATCATTCCGCATAATGAAGCGCCACTTTAAATGCCAAAATGACAACAGTAACAGCAGCGGCAGCAGCACCAATAACAACAGCAACAACGACAATGAAACAGCACGAGAATCATAGCTAAGCACAAATGTAAAGCAAATGTCTTCAGAGAACGCATGTAAATTTTTTATACGTTCTCTACTCTGGTTTATTTGCTGTTTGTTTGTTTATTTTCTTTGTATTAGTTGTTAATATTAAAGCAGATAATGATGATAATGATAATGATGATAACGACGATGATGATGATGATGATGATGATGATGATGATGATGATGATGGCTTGAGAGCTGCAAAAGATGTGGAATAAAAGAACCTGAATATAACCGATAAATATGCTAAAGAATATAAAGGCAACTATAACAACAGCAAAAAATATTAACAACAATCGAGGCACGTGTGGTTTCAAAATATTTAAAAAAAGCTCGAACCAGTTAAGAGACCTTTTGACAAGCTTCACCAGCAATAGGCAGCAGTCAGCAGTAAACAGTCAAAGCTCTTACAATAATCGCCAAAACACCAATACCAATGAAAAATTACATTTATTATGAGTTTATTTGTTAGTTCTATTTGCCTTTCATAACGTAAACAAAAGAAACGTGAAATTATTACTTAACCTTTAAATAACATAAATCTTACGGGCTACCGCTCTTTTCATATTTTTCGCTAACTCTTCTTAATAGATTATGGTCTAAGCGCTACGCAGACAACATCATTTATGTAAATGATTCTTGGTAATCTTGACAACATCTGCAACTTCAGCTAAAAGATGGAAATGCATAGAAAGAATGAAAGCAAAGCCTTACTTATTTACACACACACACACACACACACACACACACACACACACACACAAGAAAAAAAGAAAAGAGCAAAAAAAAAAAAAAAAAAAAAACTCTACTGTAAAAATTATACCAACCTTATCTTATTTTTGTTGAAATTAACTAAACGCTTATTTACTCAACACATCATGAGAGAGGAAAAGGATTATAAAGGAGTAGAAAATAAATATTAAGTTATCTTAAGAAATGCAACAGCTTTGCAGGAGAGATTAAATTCTGTTTCTATGCATTTCTCTCATTCACTTCACACTTCATTGATGTCGTGACATTTAAATTGAATTGAAAGCAATCTTTAATATTTAGCTCAATATTTTCTAGACTACCCAACAACAAGAAAAGTAGAAGAGACATGGTTAAGAATATAAACTGTATATATATGTGCGTGTATATATATATATATATATATATATATATATGTAATAAATAATGCACGCATTTCAAACCAACTAAGCAACCAACAACCATATAAACCAGCTAACCAACCAGCCAACCAACCAACCAACCAACCAACCAACCAACCAACGAACCAACTAACTAACTAACTAACTAACTAACTAACATGCAAACAAACAGACGAACAAACAAACAAACAAACAAATAATCATTTAATGCTAAACCAAAACTGTTATGGTATGTATGCCGGTGTGGGGATTATGTGTTTATCTTAAATTATACGCTAATAAACACTGATTACATATAAATTGTAATATCATTAAAAGCAAGCATGTGTGTGCGTTTGAATATATTATTAATTCGTAGTGGTTGTCATTTATCTCTAACAGTAGTTTAGTTTCATCAGACAACAACAACAACAACAACAACAACAACAACGAGTTCTCTTGCAGTTAAATTTATGCAAATCTTTTAAGTCTAAATTAATCTTATTGTCTTAGATCCGTACACGTTAGGACTTTTCGAAAAAGTTTCGCTTATTTTCAATATAAAATCCCAAGATTTATATAAATTAAAGTCATCATATTTTGGTTACAATAGTTTGATTAGTTGGAAGGAGGTAAAGTACATATTAAATGCTTGAATTAATTTTCATAGTTTCTTGTTCTTGTTTTTTCTCTTTCTCTCTCAAAGATCTTATTATAACCCTATGATTCTACATCGAAAAATATATGTAATCAAAACGGGACATATACGCTGCAGAGCGCGAAAAGTGCGCCAACGTATTTCATTCACCAAAAATCATAAAACTTTTTATAAACGAAAATCACTCTGAACAGTTGGGCAGAAAAGATCATAAGAAAGTTTGCCAAGTAGCACAAGTAGTCGCAAAGTAGCAAAAAAATGGAATAAAAAAAAATCATATTTAAAAAAAAAACAATTCGAACAAACCCTCCATGCAACTAGTTACGGCATCGCTATGAACTAGGGATCTGTACCAGCGATGTATAAGCAGTTGGAAAAGCCCCGAAAATATCAAGCGGGGCAAAGCAGTTTCCTAAGAAGATCATGTTATGCCGTCTAAGGGATATTTCGCGATATCGATGTAGAGACCGTAGTGTACCTAGGCTTGTACATGGCACTTAAATCGTAATAATCGATACTAGCTTGCGCGAAATATTCAATACAAGGCTACTAAGATCGTATTTAATCTATTGTTAGCCATCTACTGTGCTTTAAGAAGAATCGCAATCTATGCATTAGGCTTCGGTGTCAATAAAATTTTCCGATATATAATTTGATAAATGCATATTGACATAAGTTTAACGTTTCGATTGTGAATTTTGAAATAAGAAAAATCTCCAAAAGTTATTTTCACTCCTGATCTTATGTACGATGATATCGTATGTATCCATCATATACATAGAACAATACATTATTAATGAAAATATTTTCATATATTTGAAAATTTTTTCAACTTGTTGATTGCCATGATCGAAGCAATTCACTTAAGAATAATTCCGGGATTGGTTTCTTCAATCTTTGCCATAAAATTGAGCTTAAGCGATTCGCAGATAGGCTTGGCATAGCCAAAACTCTAAAACAGTTTAAAGTTTCTAATTTTATTTTCTACTATACACCTAATTATATTTTTACACGATGGACACGTTCCTAAAAAATTCGTGTAAAAAAAGATATTGACTAAATGGAAAAATATGCAAATTGATTCCAGACCTAAAAAAGCAACTGCAAAATAGAATAAACAACATAACAAAGTCCTTGTTGGAGTTCACTTGAGAATTTATTTCGTTCTTCCGCGTATTGATTCATTAAACATATTCAGAGAAATTAATTATGCTTTGAAAAGGAAGAAAATAATAATTGAAATTCACTTATACAAGAAGAGGAAAACTTTGATGCATCGTCACTTTCTGGCAATAAACGCGTACGCTTGTGTAAGACAGCAATATCGCTGCTATCAAAGCCAAACTAATTTCCGTAAACGATACATTACATCTTTACGCTATGCTAGTTCGCGGAGTCCCACTCATCTAGGCATACAATTGACGTAATGTAGCTGAATCGTGAAAAATATATAGAGCGAAGTCACAATGCATATGTATGAGGAGTGAGGATGAAAACGTGCATAGAATATTGAAAGTCGTGTTAAAGCGAAACAATTCGTGTAAAAAGGGAATTTTCTTCTCGTATAACAGCAGTTCGCTTTAAGAAAAAGGCATTAAGTGGATATATCAGAATTGTTATGCACCCTCAACCCCGTCAAAGAGAAACAGCAATACTTAAACTGGTTGGCTCTCTCAAGTTCCATAATTGATATTTTTTTACTTTATTTACTACTTTATGCACGATTGCAATTACAGTCGATCACGTGGTATTAACTTTCTCTTCTTTTATTCGTTTTCGATTTCGAGAAAGTGCTCTGGAAATCCCAGGTTCGCCAACTTGTTACTATTATTGCACTCGGCTTGGACGCACGAAATATTATCATCGAAAGCAAGCAAACAAAAATTTTATTAACTTATGTTGATTTTCATAATAAAAATTTTGTTTATCATCACTATAATAAGCGAATCTTAGACATTTTTATTATCTATATTTTAAAGAGATTTAATTATCTGAAGAGAGCGAAAAAAAAAAAAAAAAAAAAAAAAAAAAAAAAAACTTTCTTTAGCTATTATACGTAAATATCGTTAAACAACAATGCAAAGTGGTGTCGGTTGTTGTCAGTGTCAGTGCTTTGGACTCATCTAAGAATTGCGCATGAATTTTGTTTGGCGAAAATTGTTAAAGACAACATTCTTCTATGGCTACTGGCTTTGAAGAAACCAAGTGTGAAAACCTTTAATTATCCTTTCTATTTTTCGCACCACTATAACAACGCGAAGCAACAATGACTATACTATAAATAAAAACAACAACAACAACAACTATATGAGAAAAATTTAATTGAAACTAATATAAAAAGATTTCATATAGTTTAAGACGAATCATTTACGTTCACTAATGCAAAATGGAAAGATGTCAGTGAAGATTCGTCGAGACCTCCCGTCTCTCTCTCTCTCTCTCTCTCTCTCTCTCTCTCTCTCTCTCTCTATCTCCTTGTAATACACCAACCTTTGGGTCAACTTCAACTTCAACTATTGTATTGTTATTGATGAGGTAGCATGTCAAAGACATCTGATTCTCGTGATACATTTCGAAAATGCGACATTAAGTAGACGTAAGGAAGGAAACTCAGCTGTTGAACGTATGAGAGAAATTAGCGAACAAAGCTTTCACAATTCATCTAAGAAATGTTTCATCAATCAATCAAAGAGATACCCTATCCTTGCGCGAATAATTGACAAGTTGGCGAATCGTAACAATTTTTTTCGTTCTTTTTTTTTTTTTTTTTTTATTTTTTGAATATTGATCTGGGAATCTAAAAAGTATTGAGCATTTAAATGTGCAAAAATCCATATAATCTTATTAATTCGAGCTTAATACTTTTTAGATGATTTGATCAATAAAATCAAATTAAGTTTATTGTTTTTCTTCTTCTTCTTCTTCTTCTTCTGAATGTATCTCGATAATTAAGTGTAGCTTGTTAATCGATAATATGTCTTGATCGCTACGATCGACAATGATTTCAATTCGATATTGAGCGGTTACTAACATGGTGATAACATTAATATGCCGCGGAGTGTTGAACCTCAGTGAAAAGAAAAATATTTGTTATACAACAATAAAACATGTTAAAAACAGCAACGACACAACAACTGTATTTAATTAAATATAACGTCAAAATTAAATACAATATGCGCAACGCCCAAAAACAACAATAAAAACAAAAGATATAACAACAGCTTTCATACCTGTGTTGCTGTCGTTGTTGCCGCTGCCGCTGCTGCTGCTGCTGCTGCTGCTGCTGCTGCAACTGCTATTGATGTTGTTGTTATTGCTGTTGTACAGTGGTAGTGATAGTGGTTGGTGGTCATATAATATAAGAATGAATGCAGCAGTAAAAATAACGCAGCTGTGGTCAACACAGAAAATGGAAGTAAAAGAAAATAAGGCAAAAAAAAAAAAAAAAAAAAAAAAAAAAAACCAACACCAAACAAAAAGTTATTGTTTAGGGCTGGGGGCCGGTTGACTGAATGACTGGCTGACTGGCTGACTGGCAGGGACAGAGCGAGCAGGCAAGCAGGCGAGGAGAGGCAGGCGGTGCAAAGCGGAGATACAAACAGTCAACAACAAGTGTTAGATGCTGTTTATGTTTAAAATATAATTTGTTAAAGTAGAGTGGAAACAATTCTTTTTTTTTTTTTTTTTTTTCTTAACAACACAACACACGTTTAGATAATAAATAAGTTTTTAAACCAACACACACAGTGACTTAAAAATGCAGTCAGTGTATTTACCCTCAAACAATAGAATTCTTGAGTAAAAGTGAATGTTTTTTATATAATATTGTAAAAGTAAATTAAGAAAAATTATGAGCTTTATATTGAAATTCATTATTTATATTTATGTTTGAAGTTTTTGTTAAGAATGTCTTAAATATATTCAACTTGAATGGTTCGTTTCGGTTTTATTCATAAATAATCTTGACAAAAGAAAAAAAACAACAACAACATAAATAAATTGAATCAATTGAAATTCCAATTAAATTTAATTCAATTTTTTGTTCATTTTTTTTTTTATTTTTTTGTTTTTTATTTTTATTTTTTTTTTTTTTTGCTAAACACATTTTGCAAACTTTACATAATTTATCATCAAATTTAACACTTCATTAATCGTAAACTGTTTCACTATTTTTCATAATTGTCGCAAAATGTTTAGAGAGAGAATTAAAAATAAAATAAAAATAAAAAACCGGTTCCGTTTCGTTTATTTGAAAAAATTCCTTTTCTTGCTTCTTATTATTATTATTATTATTATTATTATTTTTTTTTTTTTTTTTTTTAATTTTTTGCTTTTTTTGATTAAATCAAATCGTTAAGATAACGTAGAAATGTTTAGCTAATTAATTACATTTTTAATAACAGCAACAATGACAAAACATAAGAAACATGAAAATAAAAATTTTATACCCGAACAATTAATGCAAATATTAAAAGTAACTTAACCAACGCAGAAGCGTCGTATCGCGGGCAAGAACATATTCATATAAAGTATATATAAACATTCGTATAAATAATATGGATATCACTTTCTTACATTGAAGCATATTTCATTTGTCACACTAGCAACGATCCTTGTGTTGGGTAAATATTGTGTTCATCGCGAGCACACCTTTTACTTGTGATTTATGGTGAACGGATATGGCAGCCATTCGAAGGATAGCAATAATTCAATCATTTAATCGTATAGTTTAGCGAGTTGACTAATAGTTGCGTTCCAGTAGTTGTTCACGCAACGTGATTCACGAAAAATGTAATAGCGACTCGGTTAACTATGCGGACGTAAATCAAAATGCTCCTAATTTAAAGTAGAGTAATAATCATCTAAGAATCGAAACATCGGTTTTAATAGACATATCCTAGATGGAAGTGAGCTATGCGAATTTACACATATATCAATCACTCAACCCAAAAATCATAGGATAACTGGTGATACTGAGAAATTCATATGATTTTTTAAAAAGGATCAATTCTCCCGCTCGACCATGATCGCTATACATGTTCTACTTGGAAAAACAATGGAATACGGTATGGATTCGTCAGCAATGGCAACAGCAATATGTTATCCTACAGACTTATTGAGTATTGTTTTATACGCAAACATGTAAAATGCATTTTCGGAGAAGAGAGATGGGAGAAGAGCTTCGCATATACCTTAGAGTAAAAGTAAAAATATTAGTGGCTTGAAAGTGCAGTCATGTAAATAAATAATCGTCTATAGCTACACATTTAATTGAATCGTTATCGTCTAAGCTACGTAGGAAATTGATTGGAACACAGACGGTGGAACTAATCGAATAAAATAGATCGATGAAAGAGCGTTGGGAGACACTCGCTAAAAGCGATTTTAATCGAGGAAGCTGCCTTAGCAATTAAGCACGACGTCATCGATTTGTGGCGTGAAACTTTTCACTTAAAAAGTAAAAGTTTTCTTTGATAATTGAATCCGCCTGAGTGACCAAGTAGGTAGACAATCTCGATTAATAACTCAATAGTTGTGAGTTTAAATCTCAAGTGCGGTAGTGCTTTCAATAAAGACGACAACAAAGCCTTAGATGCTAGCGCTTTAAGACTCTAAGTCTCTTAGCATTGATTTCCCTGACTAAATTGATTAACATAATAAGAACAAGTAAAATATTTGAGAATTGAATCAAATTTTTCGTTTTTTAATCTATTGTTTGGATCTTGTCATTATTTTAGTAAGAAGAATATGTATGGCAAGCATTGGTTTATGTAAATTCATAGAGAGTTGAAGAAGAGACACAAACGCGGCTGGCTTGAGTGAAAAAGAAACTAAGCCTTGAACTAAAAAGGACTATGTGTGTGTGTGTTAATGGGTGGAATTTAAGAGAACATTTTCGAGCCCTATAATTGTTACTGTTCAACCATTCAACTATTGCGGAACTCTTCTTTCAAAGATCTAAAGTTTGAAATGAAAAGTAAACCTACGTTATATAGAAAGGAGAGAGAAATCCTTCATTTCTATTCACAATTTAGTGAAGCAACTTATGCTGAATTAATTTCAAGAATATTATGAAATTCAAAAGCATTTGTTTACACATATTGTGTAGCTTTAAATATTGCTCGCCCTTTTCCTCTTCTACTTGATCTCGTAAATACGGGAATGAGCAATGAATTTATTCAGCAACAAACAATTCGAATAGTATCCGGGTATCCGGGGCATTAGTTTAGAAATTGAAAAGAATTAAAGGATAGAAACGTTTTACATTTCAATCATTTCGTCTTGATCATTTTCTACGTCCCTGTCATTA
This sequence comes from Glossina fuscipes, assembly GCF_014805625.2. Classification (NCBI taxonomy): domain Eukaryota; kingdom Metazoa; phylum Arthropoda; class Insecta; order Diptera; family Glossinidae; genus Glossina; species Glossina fuscipes. The sequence goes on along the minus strand of NW_023998414.1, from coordinate 11,999,792 downwards.
GTTTTATACGACTTTGAAACAGGTGGCAGTTACTTACGTTTTTTTTTTTTCTTTCTTTGTAAAACACTAGCGGGCCATTAATCTGGATTGAGTTTGTTATGACCACCGACTTGCTATTAAATATCATATATTTTGCTTAACTGGTTTAATAAAAAAAAAATATTAATTTCTTGATAGTTTTTTCTTCAGCTAATTCACTTCAACTTTATTTTTCAACTAAAGTTAGAAAATTTTTTCTCTTTTTAGAAAAACTGCAACGTTTATTAATAATTCAATTATCAAAGTGTTGCAAATAGTTAAACTTAAAGTTGTATAGAAATAATATTTTTTGCTGAATAAAAAAAAAAAAAAAAAAAAAAAAAGAAACACAAAAAAGAAAAAAATGAGACTGTGTAGAGAATCCTCGATGCTAGTTGCAATAAATAAAGTAAACGGAATTCATTAAGTTTGCTTTATTGCATCAATCTGATTAAAAATACATTTTATACTGCGCTGTATGCATAGGTCCGTGTTTTACATTGGACTCGTAAAACTGAGAAATTACGATCACTTAAATTATGATAACATTTCAAATATCTCGCAACTATCTTTTTTTCTTCCTCTTTTTGCCACGATTCACTAAGCATTACATCTATAAGTTAAAATATTCAAAGCAATCACCCACTTATGCTTGCCGAACAGAGGAAGCTAATAAAAGAGCAAAAATCTCTAAATAAAGTTTTTTTTTTTTTTTTTTTTTTTTTTAATAAGAAAAAAAATTTAAAAAAGCAGGCCACCAACACAATTTTTCTTTCACCGATCTTTCATCAAATAAACACTTGTCTTAATTCTGCAAAGCAAGTAAGAAACTCTTGCTTGAAACGCTTTAGGACGAATCTTAAATCACCGTCTTCACCGTCACTTTAAAATACAAGAATAACAAAAAAAAAAAAAAAAAAAATAAACAAAGCAACAACACTTTACATATAAATCGGCCGATTTTTCATTAATTGTGATCACAAAGACGTTAAGGAGAAATATCCAGGTGAAGACTACACCAAGCTTTGGACATCTTCTATACTCTATAAGGGAGAAATTCTAGTCAAATATCCAAATTGTTCAAAATTAATTCACTTTTCCGAATGCCGTGGAGCCGTTAAATTATATAAAAAATTCATAGCTTTAGCTTTCCGAGCATGAAAAATGTAGTAGCTGTCTGTAGGGGTTTTCCCTGTCATTCGAGCTTGTTCTACTATTAAGTCGAGCGTACCCAAATCCTAGTTCTTCTTCTAGCCGTTGAGCTTGAACGTGTAAAAATCATACTCAGGTATATAGCAAAAAAAAAAAAAAAATAAATAAATAAATAAATAAATAATTAAATAAATAAATATATAAATGAAAAATATTGAGTTTTAATTTAATTTGTTTATCTTGAACGTGGCCAAGCTTTGCGAATACGAAGAGAGACCGGGAAATTTTTATAAAATATTAATCAAATAACCTCTAAATGTTACAAGCGATGTGGTGAACTTAATATATTTTGAAAATGAGTACAACAATTGCAAAGAGATGCTAACAACTTGAAACTGGCAAAATCAATGTTAGAAATGTATGCTTGCGTGGGATTTATAAACGAGATTATGCCAAAAGGTAAAATCTAAGCGAAAAAAAAGTTATAACCAATTCGTGGACATTAACGGCCTAAGATGAAAGTCTATTTGAAATTGATTAATCTTTCTTTTTTGTGCAGAAAATATAAGAAAAAGAAAGTTTCATCACCATATTCTAACTAACAAGATTGTCTATAAATTGTCTAAATTGTTAAGAGATACCAAGATTTGAAAACTAGTTTTCAAAAACGTTGCTATTAAGAAAGTCAATCAAGCTACGAAACAACTTTAAGATTTTTTTTGCTTTTATTTTACATACATATATATATATAAATATATTGAAAACTCTCCCACGGTTGTTTTTTACTTTTTTCGAATACAGCGAACGAATAGTGCGCTTCCTTTACAATAAAGAAATCGAAGAAAAATGTAATCAAACAACGATATATGTTTAGAAGCTAAAGGATGATCGCAAGGAACGTTTCTTAATTCTTCTGCATAGACAACATATTTTTACGATATCTACGGCATCGTTCAGTTTTCGATTTAAGAGAATTTAAATGCAATGGAAATTGAAATCCTTATCCGTGAATTTTTGCAAAAATTGTAACTCAGCAAGTTCAAGCTATTGACAATGATATCGCAATGATAGTGATAGACCGTTCCTTCAGCAGAGTTTCTCTGAATTGATTCTAATAACACAATATACCAGAAAATGTTCATGTAGGGCGTTTCTTGTTACTATGTTTCTGCCCAAGTTTGATAAATTGAAAGCTTTGCTGATTGTTTCACATCACAATAATATGAAATCATCTGAATAATTGACTTGAATAGAATGCTTGTGTGATTGAAAACGTTTTGGTCATCAAATATTTTTTTATATCCATTACCAAAGATTGATTTAACTGGATAGACTTGCAATTCCATTCATCAAAAGTTGAGAAATATTCATCACTTCATGTGCACATATTCAGCCGCGAAAAAGTCTTATAGCATTTTATGTACCGAAAATGTTTTTGTATATTAAATGAAGTTCGTACAGCGGAATATATAGTCTTTGTGTCGGTAATTGTTTGCAATTTTTGTGTTTAGAAATGTTTTTTCTGGGATTTATGAAAAAAAAAAGCTGAACGAAATGATTTCCAGAAATCCCTTTTTCAGTTAGCCATTACACCATTAGGAGGTTTTTGCAGAGACTCAAGCAAGCAAGTAATAGTTGGACCGGGCTATATGATATACATAAAAAAAAAACTGTTCACAAAAATCTCTCTAGCAATTTCTGTTAAATCGATTGTGTGTGGTGTGACAATGTTGTGTGGGAAGGCGGCACCTATTCTATTGATCAAATTGTTTGTTTCAGTCGCGTTACCTGTTGCGACGCTTAATTCCATTTCAAACACCGCGACATTGGCATATGTACAAAATAAAAATGACTTGAATTGCCGATCATCACACCTCATATTTAAGATTCATAGTAAGTATAAATAAATTAAAATGATTGAAAAATTTTCAAGGCCAGAACAGGAACAATATGCTCGCAAACTCGTTCGTCGCTAAATAAAAAATTATTAGAAATTTTTTGAATGGTGGCTTGAAGTACTGACTGCCGGAAACTCGCCTGAAATCCAATGGGTAACGTTTTAGTTATTCGATAATGAATTTGTTGTGTTTCCACTGTGCGATCGCCTATAACATGTAAGCTAACAAAACTTGTGTTCATTAAAATCACGGGCATATGCAAAGTGGTAAATCTTTCCAACAAATACATCGCCATGAGGTTTCATCTTAGCCTTCATTTAAATGCCAGATACATTAACGAATTAAGCGCGTGAAAAGACAACGTACCTCATTGTATAGGAAATGAAGGAAGTCTTTAGATAAAGCTCTAGCACATCAGAAATAACAGTTAAATAACGATTTACATATAGAATTTATACATGTATAAGACGGGCAAAGTCATAAAACTCGTAAGGAAACGAGTTAAATTGAGTAAAGGAGAAGAGCGTTGATGTTAAGAGTTTTTGAATTTACGCACGCGTACAACTGCTCGACTATCCATACACTGTACTTATGGTTAAACGCGATCAGCCGACCTTAGTAATTACAGCAAGAGATAGAAAAAGAGAGAAAGAAAAAGAGAAAGAGAGAGAGAAAGAGATAGAAAGTCCACCGTTAGACGTTAACAATGCGGCCATAAAACATATGTTGAACAAAGGCTATTGCGTATGACGAACTGCCACAGCCGAATGCGTATAACTTTCATACAGAATAAATAGAATTTGCTTCTTTCTCGACTCCTCTTGCTTTATTCCATCGTTTCATCTTTATAATTCTACTTTTATTATAGGCATAAGTGGACTTTCTTTATAGTTCTTTTACACACACTTGCTCTAATTCATATTTGATGTCTTACAATGTGGTAACATAATTGTCTTAATTCATGATCACTACGTTTATTTTGATGGCCTATGAAGAACTTACACACCTGTACATATATGCATGTACATCTACCTATATATATATATATATACATATATACACATGGGTATATGTAGAGCATATAATGATTTAATGTATAGGTATAACGTGTGTATATGCAGAGCAGCAAACAGTAGCTATTGAATGCAAATGGCTTTATGAATAACTCATACACTCGCATAATATGCACAATGAGATGCAACAACAGCAAATGTATACTAAATGTAATTTTTTGTTCTTCATTTATTGACCATTCAAGTAAATTATTAGTTAAGCAAGAGAGGAGAAACAAAAAAAAAAAAAACAAAAACAAAAAAAAATAAATAAATAAATAAATAAATAAACCACAATATCATAAGCATCTGGAAAATTATGATGAAAGTAATTTTCTGCTTCAGTAGCTAATACAAGCGCACTTATGCATATACATTGCCAAGCAATTGCACACACACACACACACACACACACACACACACATACATATATATACACGCATGTACACGTATAAGAACAAACACATGCAAAACCGAAAGCAAAAAAAAAAAAAAATAAAAAAAAAAAGAGCAGGAAGTTCCGCAGCTTTTTTCCTTGAATAATAAACACACTTGCAGTTGATTGTGTGTAGACCTCGAACGATGTATAATGACGGTTTTTTCTTTTTTTTTCTTTCATATAATCTTTTAAGCTGTTCTTTGATTTATATGTGGTTGATGTAATTTTTTGTTATTTTAGCAAAAGAAAAAGATTGAAAAAAAAGTTTTATTGAATTTGAAATTAATTTACAACACATGTCAATATTGTTTTTTTTTTTTTTTTTTAGATTTTTTTTTTATTGTTTTTTTTTTTTTTTTGTTTGGTGGTTTTTATGTTTAAATTAATGCTTGATATTATTGGAGTATTTGTTTTAAAAAAAAAAAAATTTTTTTTTTTTTTTGGGTAAATGGATTTTTAATTGAAAAAAATTTTTTTTTTTTTTTTTTTTTTACATTAAATGCAAAGACTACAAAGAACATAAACCGTTCCACTAAACTATAATTTAGCTGTGCGAGAAGTTGTGCTAAGCTCATCAAGTGAATCATTAGTATGTAGTGTGATTACTTATAGCCAATGTGGCATAAGTTGTCTGACCGATCTAGACACGAATTAGTTAATAAGACATTTTCCAATAAACATATTGTTGACTGGTCGCGAGCTTAGGTCGCGCAAATTGCTTTAATCATAACTGAAAGCGATAGCCCAAGCAGCGGAAAATGAAGGGATAGCGTGAAAAAAAAAAAGTTGAGTTGGGTCATATCGATTGTCTTCGAGTGTTCTTTCTTCTATGTGGATAGTCTCAGACTAGATCCTTTCAATACTGAACAAAGTACTGATCATAAAGCCCTTAAGATGGGAATCTTTTTAAAATTATTAGGTGGGGGCGATAATAAACCACCGCTGCACTGATAATCTGTATTTAAACCAAATAATTGCTTAAAAGATTTTTTAGAATAACACACATATTACGTTCGGTTGATTGGCAAGCACTATTAGAGGTGTCGTGTAGCTCGAAAATGCCGTTAGTGTAGGTAGAGTGGTCACTTATTACGCCTACTCAATGCAAAGTGAAGGCTTACCATACTGTCTTGGCGACCTTCTAAACTCTATAAAAACCAACTAATAGGAATGAGGCGAAAATTCATTGAATAAAATATCATTTATTTACCAATGAGCATATATACAATGCCATATGAAAAAATAAATTGTTTAAAGACAGCGCATTATGAATGTTCAAAATAACTTAATACTTAGTGACTTCGTTTATACTAAGATATAAGTTTAAATTAAAATAATAAGCGATAATTACTCGTAGAGATTTAATACTGTTCAGGGATTTCTAATCTTTTATGACTATGCGTTGTAAAGTAATTGTATGTGTATATCTTATATATATGTATTTGTGTTTTATGTGTTGTGACCAATAAATTTATACAATTAAAAACAAATTAAATTGAAAAAGCGCAACTTACCTCTTATGGGCTTAATTATAATGGGGCAAAAAAAAAAAAAAATTAAGAAAAAGAAAAAAAAAAAAATACTAATAATAATAATAATAATAATAAAAATTGCAAATAAATAAATAAAAATAAAAAAAATGCTCCCAAAAGATTTTTATCAAATTTTATGGCAAACATTTAAAGAAAATTTAGCTGTC
>NW_023998414.1:11957953-11993134 GCF_014805625.2 Glossina fuscipes | reverse complement strand
CAAAAACAAAAAAAAAAAAAAAAAAATATATACATACATATATATATATATATATATATATATACGTATATAAATAAATAAACCTGGAAAATAAAAATGAAAATAACTTTAGCCTTTAGCCTTACAAGCCAACACATGATGTTAAAACGATTAGTCAGACGAAGAGAAAAAGGAAAAACAAAATAAAAAAAATCTAAAAAACAAAAACAGAATAAAAAAAAAAAACAAAAAAAAATAACGAACAAAAAACTATAACAATTTCAATTGTGTGTACAATTTTCATTGATATTCATTTACACACTCAAGACGCCAGCAACAGCACTATAACAACAAACAGCTATGGTTCAAGTGAACAATTGTCGGCTTACATGAATGGAGAGCGAAATATATATATATATATATATATAAATATATATATGTACATATATACGCACACATACGGACACATGCACACACGAACACGAACACAAACTCAGGCACCCAGACACCAACACATTAGCTTAGGGTTATAAAATTGCTTAAAAGCCGCAAAAATCGGGTTTTATTATTAATTCATTTGCATTTTCATTTGTCTAACCATTCAGCTGGCTTGAGTGGAGCATAGGCAGCCAGGCAACCACTCAAGCCAGTTTAATGGTAAGCCAAATGAAAAAGAAAATTTTTTTTTTCGCCCTTTTTTTGTAAAAGAAATTTTTTTTTTTTTTTTTTTTTTTTTCTCTCTTAAAAAAGAACAACAACAACAACAACAACCCAACAATGAACACATGCGTATTTTTGAATAAAAAACAAAAAAAAAAAAAGGGGGGAAAATCACCGAAATTAGATTTAGTTAAAACCGAACATTTCTTGCACTACCTCTTCATCTAAATGCGTTTCGAAAGCCAACCTATATACATATACGTATACATACATACAGACATATGTAAATCATTTGAAAGAATTATATATGAAAGGATTATCGTGAATGCTAAGAAGTGAGAGGAAGAGTCTTCGCCCAAGCAGTGTTGAATTTATTTTCTGTTGCAAATCGCTTACGCGGTTCAGTATTTTAACTGGAGAACTTCGTATATTTTAGCAATATTTGCACGCTAAACCTCATACTAAGCCACGTATGGACAGGTCGTCGTATGGACGGACAAGTCCTCATTGTCAAATTAATTCTAGGAAAGAAAGTTAATGCCTTTATGAATACAATTAACTAACTGGCACATCTGGCCATCTCGGTAATTTAAAGCCTTACAAGCCTTTGTAAAGCGAAGCTATAACAATGAGTAACGATTACCTTGTGCCATCTTTTGTTACCCATAGGAAATGCAGATTATTGAAGGCAACGCCTGCTAAGGATATATGTATATAAAATTTATATAAATATATTGTATGGAGTAAAATCTCTTCGATCTGGTCAAGTAATTTATTGAGTAATGCATAGCACACCGTACGCGTCCGCAGGGCCACCGTTGTCTTGAATCTTTACTGCAGACATTTAACAGACATTGGATCGCTGACGTTATACAAGTTGAACATGTATTGACCTATAATAAATACTTCAGTACGTTTTCACAGTGATTGATAAAGACGATTAATTATGGATTCTTAAATGTTATCGGTTGTGACCGAAACGTTTACCTAAAAAAAAAAAAAAAAAAACAAAAAGAATGGAGAAGAACTAGATTCTCATACTCTATACTATTAGGTAGGCGTTGTCAACTTTCCCCGCTTTTGTTCAGCTAGTTTATCGGTGGTGATGAAAAAACTTTATTTTTTATTCCTTTTGGGAAACAGAGGTATGCTCGGTTAACTTGATACTGTAGGCGAACGATTTCAATCGATTTCGATGCTATTGCCTTGAACTCACAATGTTTTTGCCAAAGTTGAAGGTGATGTTTATTTTTACGGTCAAGAACATATTTACAAGAGACATCATACAAGTGGACAGACGGACATGCTTAAGTCGATTGGAGAATTTAATATTGCTGCGGTATATATATATATATATATATATGTTTTGTGGGGTCTCTGAAGCTTCCTTCCGGGAATTGCAAATAAACGAAATATACCCCATATACGCGGCATCCTTTGGTGATAAAGTGTCCCTAGGTGTTCTCGAGCTAATGGATTCTTCCAATATTGCTACAAGAACATATACCTATAAAATTATTTAAAATAACTTTTTTTATCAACGGTGGCGGCTATTTCGCTTAGTAACAACTAGACGTGAATGACTGCTTGATTAAATTTGATTCAAATTTTTATACATCTTTGGATTACGGTTTAACCTCCGACTATGCAGTTAGCAATTGGAGTGTCCACTCGTTACGGTCGTATAAGACGATCAATTGCAATAAACATTTTTGTCAAATATCAGGAGAGACTTCAACGATTGCCACAGTTTACAGATCATTATGAATATAGATTTAATAAAACTTGAGTGCTTTCCTGCGGAGAAGAGAGAGAATGAAAGCAAGGAACGAATAGGTGAATAGCATTGTATGTTAAGCAAAAGTACAGTTACCGGGTAATTGTAGTTGAACAAGTGTTTTTCTTGATGACACCAAGAGGATAGCAAGATTAGTGATGAGCATGAAATATTTTCGATTTTTTCATCGTGGATCCAAATCGCTTTCCAAATTCGTCAAAGAAACGCTAAGCAATTTTGGCATCTTTAATAGCAACTCTACCGAGTGAGAAACGTTTTAGTGAGTTTACGCTTCGTGTTATATTTTAATGAATAAGCGAACAAGTGCATTAATTAGAAAACGCTTTATATTTCTATGTACGTACGTACACTAAATGGCACAATGGGCGGATAAAGTGAATATGCCTTCAATTTAGGCTATAAAGAAAACATGAATAAAAATTTCGCAGTTGTATTAAATATCTTCGATGTGTTCACCCGTTTGTTATTGCGTCTGTTAAACTAACTGGTTGTTCGTATTCTTGTTGTTTTTGTTGTTGTTCTTGTTGTTGTTGTTGTAAGTGTTGCTTTGATTTATTTCCCAACGGTGGCCATTTGCAATTCTTTTTTTTCCTTTTCCACTGTTTTTGCTAAAGAATTGATTTCACTGTTTACCTTATATAATATATCCATGTGCACTGCATACTGTTATTATTGTTTTCCATACAAATTGTAATTCTCCCTTAGGTTTTTTGTCACCGTCGCTAGAGCCTTATCTATCATACATATATACATACATACATATATATATATACATATATATATATATATATATATATACACACGCACGCACACACATACATATGTGTATATATGTATATAGGTATCTTTGCAAATCAGGTTAACTTTATGATTGTTGCCATTGTTTTTTTTTTTTTTTTTTTTTTTTCTTATTTAACTTCAACGAACAATTCGCAAGTGCGTGCATTATGTCAATTTCTATTCGGTTCAATTGCCGGAAAAAAAAGAAAGAAAAAAAAAACAAATCTCCTCTAAAGTCAATATTGTGGCGGTTGTGCTTAACTATTTGCTTTAAATATGTTTTCATGTGTATGGTTTCGTTTTTCGGCCATAAATTTGTTATTTTGTAACTAATGTCATTTAAGTGCCTGCAGCTGTAATAACATTTTTCATTCCATTAATCCGGGGGATGAGGTGTACTATTTTCGTTAAAATATATGTAACAACCAAGAATTCGTATAATAGCGATAGTATACGAAAGTCGTCGTAAGATTTTTTGAGCTTAATTACGCACACTAGTCATGTTTCTATCGGGCATGAATGCAAAATTGTTCATTTAGTAAATCTCATGGCCTGGCTGGGTATTCGTTTACTTGTGTTGTTACGCTTAAAAATCGCAAAAATTCAAGTAACGAGCTAAGCTTTTGTCCGTATGCATATACGGACCGCTACGCATCGTGTTTCCAACTAAATATGATGGATGAGCTTAGGAGATTGTGTCAAATTTCCTTTCGAGTCGTTTTTTTTTTTTTTTTTTTTTTTTAAATATTTATTCAAAATCGGTTTTAATTGGCCACTGTATTTATCCATCTAGGCGATTGGGTGGGCATCTAAAATTCGTTTTAAGGGGTTTTTCTTTCGATTTTATACGAGTCTAAAAATACCGTTTTAATGTTTAATAAAAGGAGATATTTTGATGAATATTTTTTTTATTTTTTTTTTATATATATATTATTATTATTATAATTATTTATGTTTTTTCTGTCTAATTTTGCTACCCAAGCGTACGCCCACAATGAAATTGAATTGTATATCGTTTACCATTTACATTTTTAATAGAGATTTGTGTAATCACCAATGAATTTCGAGTCACATGTATATTTCAAAAAATTACCTTTGGTTGTTCAAAAAACATTCAATAATAGTAATATGCGAGTATGGTTTGTCTATGATACAATCACTCACCTGTAAAGAGAGAAAAAGAGAAAAAAAAAAAACATAAATGAAAAACTGAATATTTTTCAAAGATCCATCGAAATGTTTGGTTAGATAGAAACGTTACATCGAAAGCTGACCCGTTTTTTTATTTCCTCCAACACAAAAACAAAATGTCTACCAACAAAAGATTTTAGTTGAAATCAATCACGGAGTAGCGCCAATGTTTCACGAGCTGTGCTGCAGATGATGCAGTTCTGTTGAAAATCAACGTCGTGCACATCCGTAGTACTCGTTCGATAGCGCAATTCATTCACTGCATTGCAAGAGCCGAATGACCAACGAGAAATTTTATCGCAATGACATCATTAGCGCAAATAGATCAAGAAACTATCACTCGTTGGGATTGCCCGACTATTTACCTTGCGTTTTCAGAGCCACAGAGTCAGTAAGTTTGATTGTTTACATGCCCACAGAAAGAGGGACAGAGAGAGAAATGGAAAGAGAAAGAGAAAGAGAAAGAGAGAGAGAGAGAGAGAGAGAAAGAGAGAGACAGAGAGAGAGAGACAGAGAGAGAGAGAGAGAGAGAGAGTCAAGTTTAAAAATTTCCTTAATTAGACCATAGACTAAACCAGAGAATTACCTATTATTCTATAGATAATGTGATGCCTATCAGAAGGGATCGAAATAAGGATTCCCGTTATGCGGTTTAAACAGTGACCGCGTTTAATTAATTAATACACTCTGGCGCCTTCATGACACGTTACGTAACGTTAGGATCGTTTGGTCAGCCCATTTAATTTTCCCTGTTCCAGAGATCCTTCCAATATTTTATCACATATTGTCCATTGCAAAAATCATTCGGTATTTACGCAAATCACTTAAAGTTAAGAATCATTATTTTATTTCATTGCAAATTAATTAAAATAAAAATGTTGACGAAATGTTTTCTCGTGAACTACCATAACCACAGCTACTGCTATGAATTTTTCGTAAAGTGTGAAAAATCATAGCTAACATCGATTAAATATACATTCACACTTCAGCAAAAAGGCAAAGGATAACTTTAGAGATCTTCTTGAAAAGCATAAGAAAAGACTATTGGTCTCGGCAGCAAACACTTCACAAGAGATTCAATGTAAGTTTTTCCATTGGCATCTGTTTTGTTAGAAGACCTTCTTCCACTACAACTGTTTCCGTGGACGTACTTATGTCAATAAACTTGCTCTGCAAAAACACTGGAACTTTGTGTCGGACCACTTATGTTCGTAGCCCATAAGAACATATGTATGGGCCTAAATAGACGAACCTATGTCGATTTGTCCATTTGATAAAATTTTGGAAGCTCTATTTTTAATATAAACTTTTATGTTACTTATAATTTTTTGTGAGCTTAGGTTGAGAACAGTATTTGAGATCAGATTTGTCCTAGATTATCGTATCTTGAATCTTGAATTTTGAAAAGCTCTCCTCCTTTACACTATTGAATTGCTTTGTGTTTTTCCGGATATTGATTACTTTGCCAAGTTTATGTGTGAGTTAAATATTTGTTGGCTAACATTTCTGATTTATATATCCAAGTCCCTTGACTAGTTGCCCTAACATAGCATGTTACACTTACAAGTCACACAAGTCACGGGTTGCAAGTGAAAACAGAATTGAATTTTCAGAAAAGACAATAAATGTACACAATTTTTATAGCCCACTCTAACTATAAGCGGTACAAAAATATATTAGGTGTGTATGGCGGGTGTCCATAATACCCAAAAGAAATTATGAGAAATCCATCTTTTATTATACCAATCGATTCGGAAAGTGAACCTCTATGTTCATCTGTCTCAGTTGTTGCCACTTATATTCAAACTATAGGTCACAATTTTCGAGATATTCGGATGAAAGTTCGTGCACCGACATATTTTGGCCCATGTTAATGCCAGAACGTTAGTTAATAATGTTTCGGATCCGACTACTTTTAGTATAATAAGGCCGTCCTATGAATAACTGTATCATACAAAGTGCTGTAGGGTATTAAAGGTGGGGGACAATGCCCCGGTGTAGTGTTTTCATTTGTTCTTAATTTTAAGATTTATCTAAAAAGTAAAAAAAAAAAATTGTAAATAATAAAAAATTGTGCTTATCACGTTCGTCATGCTAAAGTGAATATGAATATAATTTTTTTAACTTTTTTTTAACTAGATTTACTAAATTTTAATTGCCTGATAAAGTCAATAATTTTTGCTCCTAAAACCATTACTAGAAATTTATTAACTGACAATGATCATAACATTTGTAAACTAAATGGCAAGCATTAATATATAGAAACAAGAATATTTTTTTTTTTTTTTTTGTTTACTATTAGTTTTTATTTTTTTTTTATTTTTGTTTTGTTTATTTTTGAAAGCGTATAAAAACTTTCGAATACACTGCAAAAAATTTCTAAAGTTCACGTTTATTGAAGAGTCTTTCAATTCGCTCCGTACTACGTATCTTACTTTACGTCTAATATCAAATGACTCGATGGAGATTTGAAATGAATTCTCAACACTGAAAAGCTTATCTCGAAGAATATCTTATCAATATTTATGATTTTTGCAAGTGTAGAATGCGCGAAACAATCAAACACTTTGTCCACCTCCCCCTCCCCGCTATATATATATATATATATATATATATATATATTACTTGTATCGCAACTACATAAGTGCATGTGGAAGACTTATTTCTAAAATGGACTAAGTTCAATCTAACAAAAACACTGGACTGACTATTTAAATATTGGCTCTTGTCTGAATCGTTCAGCTCTAAAGGATCGACAAAACATCAAAAACCCGAAACCGACTCGAGAATGTTTTAAAAAAATGCCCATTAAACTTAATTTAATTTCCCGTTCGAGAAATCGAATCTTAGTTAACCTAACCTTCTGTAAACCTGTTCATTTTTTTTTCTTTCGTATTTGATCAGCGTGCGGCCACGAAGATTGAATTAATATTTTTTGTGTATACGTTCGACTTGAAGGCGCAAACATCCGTAATGACGGGCAAATAAAATTGAGATACAAGATTGAGACACAAGTGTGTCCTTTTGACGAACGCGTCCTTCTGGCTTAAGAAGCTGTTGCAATCTCTTACGTTAATAGAGTAACAAAGTAAAAGTTGCTGAAAAAAATCCTGTATAATGTGTAGTTAAAAAGAGAGAGAATTTTTAAAAAAGTTTTAAAATAAATGAATTTAATCCACTTTGAAACGAAATGGTTGGCATATGGTAACTAACTTTCTGCATATATTGAGGAGCCACTTTGTTTATGATTGGTGGTAATTTTCATAAAGAATGCCCTCGTCACGCATCTTAATTATAGTGTATGCACTACAAAATACTCTGTTATGCTGTGCTGTGTAGTTTATTTCTTTCTTTCTCTCTCTATCTATCTCTCATTTTGATGCATTATTGTTGCACATTGAGAACATATACATATATATACACATATATATATATATATACTTCAAATATATTAAAATTTTTAAGCGCCATAACTAAAGGCTAAAGAAAACGCTCGCTTCTTATAGCTAACTTAGCGCACACAGCATGCCAGAGGTTTTAGTTGTTAGGTAAAAAAAAAAAAAAAAGAAGAAGAAGAAGAAGAAGAAGAAGATGTGTGTTTGAATGCAGTTTGTGACTTAAGGCTTTTCACTGTTGTTACACGGCATACACTGCACTGATGCCGCTTCTGCTGTACTATGTATTTTTCAAAGTCACCATTTAAGACGCCATTTAAACACATGGTAGATTGAGAGTTAGTTGTTGGTAATGGTTGGTTGGTAGTTGGGCTTTAGTTTATGAAGGTGGCGGCAACATTTGTTGATTGTGGTAACAATTGTTTTTTTCTTTTTTTTTTTTTTTTTTATGCTCCTTTGTTGCCTTTTAATTCAACGATCTATCATTAGTTGTAAAAATGTCATAAGCGATAACATTGAATAAATTATAAAATTTTTTAAAAAGTTTGAATTCAGTAAAAATGTGAAGACATTAAATAACCCTTTCAAGAAACTTTACTAATTTCAATCTGACTGCGTTCATATTTTAGTTTAATATAATTTCCTCTATGCATCATAAACTTGCAGAGATGATGATTATGAGGCTGAGTTAACGGTTTCTTTTCTTTTGAAGACATTAACCCATACATCGGCACTTAATGTATGAATATTTTGATTATGTTTACGTTCGAAAGGCTACTGTTTGTACGCAAACATGTACACCCATGTAGATGATGTGCTGCGTGCCAACCGGTAAACAGCATCACCTTTCCTGCCAATCTCTCTTGTACTCATTTCTCAATGTTATTGGCGCTGCTGCTACTACTGTACTACTAAATATTGCTACTTCAACTATGACTACTACTACTACTACTACTATTACTGTTGATGATGCTGCTGCTGTTGCTGCTGCTACTGCTAGTCTTGCTGTCACTATAAAGTTTCAACTTGAACAGTAATAACAGCAACAATTTCAGCTCTAGTTCCATCTGTGCGTAGCTTAAGGCTTTGATTTCTAATTTGTCGGAAATTTCATTTTTTACTACATATATATATATATGATGCATACTACATATATATATATATATATATATATATATATATTTGCTTATTTTATGTTGTTGTTGGTATTGTTATTGTTGCTGCTGTTGTTTGAAATTTTTGTTTTATTTATGTTTCTTTTCAGTTACTGCGTTTTGACATTTGCGAGAGTTCATTGCTGTTAAATTGCGTGCATTTAAATGTTGTTTGATGTGCGGAAAAAGCAAAAATTGTTGATAGTTTCAATATAAATGTAAACCTATTGATGGCGATAGTTGCTGTTTATAATCTGGTTTTTGTTATTGTTTGTCAGTCACTCAGTCAAGTAGTCAGCAACTATGTTAGTCAAGTCAGTTAGTTTAAGTATTAAAAAAGTTTTTTTTTTTTTCTCTTTTGTTTTTTCTATTTTTTTTTTTTTTTTTTTTTTTTGGTTTGCACATTCACTTGTTGCTATTTTTCATTCTTCGCTGTTCTAGGTAATCAATTAATTTTAGAAGAAGGCTCAACGCTATAGAATTGTTTTAGATTCCAAAAATATTTGATTCATTTATGCTATATTTGACAAAGGCTTCTGACATCTGGCAAATCTCTTAATGTTCCTCTGAAGCCTATAAGCGGCTGCGTTGGGTGATACGTTATGTTTGTTACTTTACAAATCTCTTAATTGCTTCGCTCGTTAAATTCAAACCTAACAACATTTCAATTACTCTCCTACGGCGGCGAGAGTAACTATGATTCTCCTTTAAAGTGAAGGTCTCAACCGTGACGATGGCCAAACAGTAATAGTAATAGAGAAATCATAGATGATGGCTAGGCGCGGTGGACATGCAGGAAAGTTCTCTTCCTCGCCCATCGAGTTGATCAAATTCCCATCAGTTGGTGAAGAGATTTGCCAGTGAGGAAGGACACCTTATGTACCGTTTTTTTTTATTTTTTATTTTTTTTTTTTATATAAATAAGTTAAGTTAATCACCGATGTTGGAAATCTGCCTTAATATACCCGTGGGTTATCATATTAGATATCGCAAGTTTTTTTCTCTCCTACTACTACTACTACTACTAGTATTACTTTTAGCACTGCATTCACATTTCAGGTTTTATTTTTCCCATTCAAAAAAAATGTTATTATTTGTTTTTCAGTTTGTTTATTCTATAAATTATCACGCGATTCGTCTTACACCACTTGATTCACTCCGTTCGCTGTGTGTTAAAGCAAATCACTCATTATTAATAAACGTTAACAAGATCATAATCGATACGTTTTATGCGTACATTAATGGCGAACATTCTTTAAGTGAACAACTTTTCAAATGTTTACCATAATGGAGTGTTAAATATTAGCAATTTCGAAGACTCGATGCTAAACTCATTTAATAAATGATTTATAAAATATAAAAATCTACGACGCACTCGCTGCTTGGCATACTGATCACAGTTGAGTTGCTGATGGCTAATCAAAGGAAATTTATCTTGAAAAATAATAATAATCATAATAATAATAATAATAACAGTCATGGAAATGATTTGTAAAACTTGACTTTTACGCGAAATACCAATTAAGAGATGATAGCAAAATTATTCATATTTTAATTTGGTAAAATGAAAAAAAACAAAAACAAAAACAAAATAAGACAATAAATAGAGGAAGTTAGACTAAATTACAAAGCCATGGTCCGGTATCAGACGTAGAGCCAGTTAATGTTAAATGCCATCATTAGACAAATATATGAACTGAAAAGCATTTAGTTACTTATTGTAACCGTCAACCAACCTAACACTTTATATTGCTATCGTATACCACAGTACGAACATGTCACAACAGTCGCAACACAAACTAGTTTAGGGTAGTATCAGTTTTCTATTATTATTATTATAATTAATTTAGTCAGAGAATAAATTCCAAGACTAAAGTCTTAAAGCACTAGCATCTAAGGCTTTCAGCTTTCATTAAAAATTCGACCGCACTTGAGCTTTGAACCCACGATCCGCCAACCAGGCGGATTCAGTTTTCCAACTTTTTATTACTTCTCGGCTTTGAGACCGTCAAAGATGTCATCCGGACAAAGGATCCCGGAATCTAGAAATATGATTAGAAAGGTATTTTAGCTTTTTTCTCTTGCTTCATAATTCATAAGCCATTAGTGTCATCGTCTAAATGCATGCTGAACATGAACACTTGCGGAAACTATTTTCATACCTCACTAACCCAAGGAAATCAACAAATAGTACATAGACTAATGCATCAATCAAGTCCACCAGTCCATGGAATGAAATGCAGATGTGTTGTGACTATTAACGAATCCCTATGATTTATAAATAGTACGAACCTTTACAGGAAATCTGCTTACAAGTACAGACCATTTGTTTGCAAGTTACAGTTATACTAGTGACGCTGCTTACGAAATTTCAATTTTATCATTGTTTTACAAGAAGACAAGTAGCTTCACTAAAACATTCGTTGCCTGTTAACTAATGATTCAAATCATATGAAATTTCGATACAGTTTGGCTTCATCTATTTTGGGCATATGGATGACTCATGATCACCCTATATATTTATTGAGCATTGCGCTAAGTTTCAATTTCTTGTCTGATTACATTTGCAATTTAGAAATAACATAACATGTATGAGCAGCCAAGGTAGCATAGTTAAATAAATACGGTATGCCCTATTAGTCATGAATATATATACGTTGACCAAAAATTCCCGGGATTGTCGCAATCCAAGCAATCCAATTTTCAAGCACTAGCAACGAGAATAATTCAAAATTCATGTCATAGCGATTACCTCTGTTTAGAAAACAATGGAAAATTCCGTATTTTCCGTTCTCGATTTCGCGAAGTAAAAGTCTACGTCCACAGCATTGGATGGCTAAATGTTATGATAAATCTTTTTAGTGAAAAGTAACTGAAATCGTACGGACACGACTGACGTTGACATAGAGTAGAAGAAGTCCATAATAGTAAGAAATATTAAAAAGAATGCTGAATAAATTGTTCTCAACAGTCGAGAAGGGGAAATTGTAAGGTATAAATGACGTTATAATGATAATAAAGGAAAAAGTTGTTTAACATATTCAATGAAAATGTTGACACTGAAAAGGCTCTTTCCCAACACCGAATGGAGCAGAAAGCACCGAGTCAAGAGTCGGGATTAGGTCAAGAGTAAAAGTACAATTATCCTAACTGTTCATAATCGTTAATCGGAAAATTTGAAAGGAAAGAAAGAGAAAATCGAAAACATGAAATGCAAGCAAGGCGACCTTAGCTTAGCTTGCTTTCGTCAAACCCAACTTGTATTCGAATGAATGGTTTGAATGTTTAATAATTAAAAGAAAATATGATAATAAAATCGGGGGTTACGCCTATTTCTCACATGCCTAATACCATTTTTCACTCTTCGATAATTACAAATGATGAATATCGTTTGAATTTGATTTTGTGGAGCAGCATTCTTCTAACGGTTGCGATTTGCAGCGAAAAAAAAAAAAAAAAAAAAAAACAAAAAAGAATATAAAGCAGAAAAGGCACCAGAAAGCGACGTATAGTGCGTTGCGTTATATTTGCCACATTCTGCATTGATGACAATAATAGATAATAGTGTTCATGTATGTAGGAATGTGATGTGGTTGTGTAAGGTAAAATAATAATAATAAAATTGACAATCATCGATCTTTTGTTACATGTTTGGCAGGTCTTGAAGTGTTCATAATTCCGTACACACACAGTGTTTGTGGCATGTTTTGAAAAACAGCCTGATTGCCTGCCAGCCAACACTGTGCACAGTATGAACGTTATTAAAATATAGTCAAGTGTGTCTATGTCTGTTTGCGTGTAACTACACACCCACTGCTGCTGCAAACGCCTACTTTTTTCTTTCCCATTTTATATAAATATATTTTTGTCTCAACGCCTCATAATAAAGCGCACTTGAATCAATTTTAATGCGTTTGCTTTTTATTTTTTATTTTTTATTTTTTTATTTTTTTTTCCGTTCTCCTTACCAGTTTAGTTTATACACATTTCACTAACAATGTCTGTGTGCACAACAAACAACAAACCACTTCTACTTTATGTGTAATCTAATACATGCACAATAGCGGCAATAGATCGATGTCCGGCTACTGCAATCGATTGAAAGAAAGAAAAGCTTTCTGCACATTCTTGGGTGCGTATGTCCTCTAAAGTTACGAGTCAGCGGGCGCGTTGAAAATGTTCGTTGTTGCTTCTTCTCTTATTTCTTTTCATTTAATAAAACTTATTTCCGCATACCATCGCGGGTACATAGATGGCGCTCTATATATATATATATATATATATATATATATAAAGAGACTGCAAATAATAGCAACAACAATAACAACCACACAAATATCAATAATATTTTAAAACACTTCGTTTTTTTTTTTTTTTGTTTTTCTTTTATATATATATATATATATATTAAGTTTAAATCACTCTTGTGTCGCGTTGTGCTGCTGCAATAGCCACAGTTGCTCTATATTAATAACGCATCCACCCTCTAATTGCAATTTCAGTCAATTTCTGCTGCTATACAAGGTGATTTGTGTGTGTGTGTATGTGTTTATGTGTGAGTGTGTGTGTGTGTGTGTGTACATAATATATGTATAAAATATCTAACGTTTAGTTGCTATTTATGTGCTTTGTAATCTATCGGCTTTCCACAGCTACCGCTGGTCGTCTTCGGTTGTTTGTTGGTGTGTGTTGTGTGTTGAATGCGAAAAGGCGGCTTTCTATTAATCGCTCATATATCTTGAGCTATTTTAGTTCGCTCACGATTTTCAATTTCGATTAAAAGTCATGAATTGTTGCTACCACTTGGAAATTTGATGCTTTTCAATATATCTATCTGGTTTTTCACTCGATACGTGTACATGTAGTCGTTCTAAAGCTTTAAACAGCAGCTTAGAGAATGCATTCATACTTAAACATTTTACATAATACTCTGGGTAATCGGTTTCGTCGAAAGTAATTTGATTAATTATTAGCAATTTGTGTCTTTAATTACTCTTGCAAATTATCGCGCTTCGTTTTTTCGCTTTTCGTTTCTCGTCTCTCGTTTCTTACATTGCCATATCCTAGTCTTATATATGCAATTTATGCGTGCGCCTCTGTATTTCATATTATATTTAATTTCTTTTATTTTATTTCATTTCTCTTATTTTTATTTTTTTTATTCTTTGCTATGAAATAATTTAATTTAGAGAGTAAAAAGAGGCGAAGACCAAGCCATCGCGAAAAGAGTTTTTCTATTTGATGGAGATTAAAATCATAATAAAGTTTTATTGATTGCAATTGTTGATAACATTTTCGTGATAATTTATTAAAGTTTTCTATTGGTCTCTTCTCACTTTCAATTAAGAGCTTAAACGAAATCCATTTATAATTTGAATTTATTGTTAAAATGAAAATGAAAAAAAAAAAAAAAGAAGAGAAGAGAAAGAAAAGATTGTAAACTAACACACGCGTCCAAGACGCGTCATACTCGACATTTGTTAACGTTACTCGTTCTCTCTAATTTCACATATGAATAGCAAATAATTGAATGACTTGAATTCGTAACACTTGATTACGAATAAAGATCGATGGATCATTTAATTATGAAATGCAAAAAAATATTATTATTATTATTACTTAGAGAGAACGATAGTGTGTATGTTTTGAAGATGAACATGCCGTACATAGATCATCCTCTATATCAGCAGCAGCAGCAGCATTATCTCTACTCAGTTACTCGTGTAATTTATATGTTTACGGCTTACTTTATTACTTGCTTTCATCTTAACGCAGCAGTCGTTTCATTTTCATATTAAGATCTTTTTATAAATGGCTCGCGTTACCTTTTTCATTTGCCTCAGCGGTACCATTTCTTTTTACACTTTACTTTACTCTATGCTAAGCCGTCAACTTTTACATTGCAGACGACTAGCACCAGTAAATATTTATTCACGTATACGTATAGTTTAGTTTGCATTTTATTTTTCACATTCGATGCCCAGCATGTCTGTCCCTACATACATATGTGTATACTTTAAAGCTTAGTTTAGGTCAAGGTTTCTCTTCAATAGCTTCCTTTCTTTCTCTCCAGTTATGCACGTTTCACTTACAAACAATTTAATTATTATATCTTCAAAGTCAGTTGGATGGATGCTCGTCACAGGGAAATACTATATCGGAGAATCATTTATAATTTAATTAGCTGTCGAGACTATAAACTATTTTTCATTTATTTCCGCCGCTCCATACCGCACCATTTTTATACCGTGCATGGTGGTATTAAATTTGCTCGGATATTAGCAACACCCAAAAGGACTTGAGATAGACACAGAACTTTTTTTATATTGATCGAATTAGAGTCATTTGTCTGTCCGTCTGTCTGTCTTTTTTTCTTTTCTTTCATTGTTTTCAACCTAAAGATCGCAATCTTAGGATATATTTTACGAACGCTATTGAAACTGATTTAGAGGTGTGGAACACTTTCTCGATCTTTCTTAATCGCAAGCTTTCTTTATTTTGAAAAATCTTTATATGAATGACTGTACAAGGGGAAATGGTGTAGGGTATTCAATTTTGAGCCGCGGAAAACTATAGTTTTGTTTGTTTCTTTGAGAAAACTTTTTCATTTTTTCACTTTTGCATTTATGATGACTAACTAACTAATATAGAATCAATGCCTTAATAAAGATATTCAAATTTGTTTATGTATAAAATATTGGTTACAAAAAATATTTATTGCAAGGAAAGACACTAGTGTTTGTAAAATATCTTTTCTTTGACAAGCATTTTTTTACTGTTTTCCAATCCTTAACTCAACTGAGACCGCTTACGAGAATTCCAACATGGCAATAAAACTCAAGTCTCCTCTCTATCTATATCGTATAATTCACTATTTACCAGTAGTAATACCATATGCTATAGTTAAGGCCGCACACTCTTTCTTGTCTGTTCTTTTTAAGCATATTTTAAGCGTTTAAAAGGCGAAATAATGTTTTTAAGATTAAATTAGAGCATAAAATAAACTGATCTGTTATTTTTGGGAGTCAGTTATTTTGTAAATTGTTTTTATATGTTGCCTGTTATCTGGCACAAGCAGCTAATGAAATTCAATCTACATTACAACAATGTGGAGCAATTTAAAATTGTTGGCAATTATTACAATTTTTTTATTTTTTTTATTTTTTTCTATGGCAAAAACAAATATTACTTTAATACAATAAATTAGTTTGTGGTTCAACCTTAAATTCTTAAAAATTGCAAAAAAAAAAAAAAAAAAACCAAATTTTATTTATCTTAAAAATATTTCGAAACATTTTCAGCTCCTACACGTGGTATTAAAATATAAAAACCTCCGTTGCATTTAAATTAAAAAAAAAAAAAAAAAAAAAACCGAACAAAAGTCTCTTGTACTCATACAAATGATTCATCATCTCCCTGGGCGTTCGTTTATAAAACACCATGACTTTTAGTTTCCTTCGAGTGCTTGATTTAAATGGTGTTGTGTTAACATTAACGACATTATTATGATGTAAGTCATTGATTTCTTAACTGACCGCACTTAACTTTAACAATAATAACGTCGACGACGGGAATGATGTAATGATGTTCACTCCCCTACTTTTTAACTGAAGGCATATGCAAAACATATGTTGAAATAAGCATATTATGAATATTCATCAACTGTTAAGAGATTTAATGTTCATTTTTTTCATCGAAGGATTCGAAAGCACAACAGAACCCGAATAAATTGACTTTATATGTAATAATAAAGTAAATAATTATTCGCTTTAGGGCGAATCGTGAAATTTTTGCACATCTACAGTAAAAGTATAAAAGGATTTCAGTTTTTTTTTTATTAATTATAAACGAGTAACGGGACGAATGCTATCACTATACTACTACTAGGAATCGCTATCAACAAAATAGCTGATGCAAATGGACGGCAATACGAGCGCAATATGTTAAATATGTTTTCGTATCACAAAAGTCGCTTAGAAAACGTTAGCAGCACTTACTTGGAATGTGCTCCTCTCTCCGTTGCCTTCATTAGCATTGCTTTCAATCGACACACTTCCTGCCTGTTCAAGTTGATCGTTTTGTGAATAGCCTCAAAAGACCAGTTGTGCCCCTTCCCCTAAGCGAAATTCATGTTTTAGCTAAGAGTTTGAATAAAATTTCTCAGGCCATTCTTTCACAATATATGTTCAGTCATATGCGTTCGTTGAGACTTACTCACTCTCCCAACTTATCATAATAAATATACTTTATGATATCTGTAAACAATCGCTCTCCAGTTTTAAATACATATTCGTTATTAAACCGATTACTAAAATTCAAACCTAGAATTTCGCATTCAAATGATACCCGAACACAACAATTCCGAGGCATGAGACTTTTAAAACATATGATCTGATTTTAAAGGAAGAAAAAGAAACGAAATTATGTGTGTAATGAAAACTCGGGAGTTTGCAAACCATATCCTCTCTCGACTAGTAAAAGCGCATAAAGCAGCATATAACCAAAGGTGAATGCGTAAATAGCAAGTAGCGAGTAGCAACTAGTAAATAGCAAATAGTACACATAGTTAATAGCAAAGAGCGAGCGACCAGCAACTAGCAGCTAATAGATACCAAATAGCATAGGTCCAAATATCAGAGAGATTAGAACGAACGCCAAATGAGAAGGCGCAAGGAACGAACAAAACCATGTGAATAAGAAATAGCAAATAGCAGGCGACAAATATCGAATCGAAAATAGCATCCCGGTGCGCGATGCCTTACTGTAAAGTGAGAAAGAATGGAAATTGTCTTTCTTCAAAATCGCAGCTTATTGGAGATTTTTCCCATTTTTATGTAAATGTTGCGAGAAACGAACTATTAACCAATTTTCGTTTCAGGTAAGTGAAAAAATATATGAAAATGGAAAATGCAAATAAAGATTTACGGTTTATAGGAATATTTCCTATTTATATAAAATGCTGCTAAGGCATATATGTATAAAATATTTGTATGAGAAGCAAGTAAAACAAAAAGACTTAAAGAGTTTAACCCAAAGGCTTTAATTTCTATTTTTATATATAAAACTGAAATTTTTTTATTAAAGATTTTTTGCTAGCTAGAGCTAGAGTAGTAGTAGGTTTTCTTCTTTTTACTTTGCCTGTTCTTTTTTTTTTTGTTTTTTTTTTGTATATTTAATAAAATGTTGTCCCGTTTAGATGATCGATGTTCAGCATAACACAACGCGATCGTAATACTTTGTTTGTTTGAAGACATGACATGGAAAAAAAAAAGGTCTAAAGAAGTTGCACGTGTGTTTTGTATGCCAGCACAGAGATATATTTATATATATATATATATATATATATATATAATGTGTGCC
The DNA here is from genome assembly GCF_014805625.2 of Glossina fuscipes. Taxonomy (NCBI): domain Eukaryota; kingdom Metazoa; phylum Arthropoda; class Insecta; order Diptera; family Glossinidae; genus Glossina; species Glossina fuscipes. The sequence continues at coordinate 11,974,817 of NW_023998414.1, read as the reverse complement.
CTGAGCATATAATCTAAGTTTTTTAATCTTGTACGCATTATTATTATCATTATTATTACAAGAACGCAATGCACAACTTTTCTACGTCTTCAGCTGATATATTTTTTCTTCTTTTTCATTTTTAAGTTTTTGTTACGCTCTCAGCAATGATTTCGTATTTAAATCAATGTACCGAGATCTACAGCATACGTATGTATATATGCCAAGGAGTATCTGCATCTTAGTTTTAGAGTGTGTGTAAATTTGTATTTGCGGATCTAGGCCGGAGTACAAGATACATAGTTTGTCTAAACGTATTGTAGGCTGGAAGCCACAACCTCTCTTTGGTGATTTGTGTTCGGTATCAAATATTTTTAATCTAACCTAAAGCTTATTTGCCATTCGTTACACTCTAATGTTTTACACAGATGTACCTATGTATGTATGTATGTATGTATGTTTATATCTACATGTATTCCTGCCAGATGCAGTAGTAACAACGACCAAAACAACAGCAGCAACAACAACATAAATAAAATGAGTTTAAATAACAACAACAGCAGTAAACTGTATGTATACGTACTACTAGGCGCTACGCTCACCACCTCCCAGTGTCTCCGTATTTGTTGTGCGATTTATTTATTTATTTTTTTTTTTAATTTTTTTTTTTTATTATTTTTCTTTTTTTGCAATAGTAGCAAATATTATAGTTCGGAAAACGGTTGAAAGTAACAGGTTGTGTGTGCGTTTTTGTGTCAGAGGAAATCAAGTCAAAATCAACCATTGTGTCGATATACGTTTTTGAGAAAAGTAAACCGCAAATAAATGAAAGCTAAACATTGGACCGCAATAACGGAAGCTTTGCTGTTGTTATTGCTATTGTCGTTGTTGGTTGAACTATATATGTATTATATATATATATATATATATATGTATAAGACAAAATGACAGTACTAGAGAGGCGTCGTCGGTTTACTTTCTTTCTTTTCTCTTCCCCTTTTCTTTTCTTTTCTGTTTTCTTTTTTTTTTTCTTTTTTTTTTGGTTTTTTCTTTTATTCGCAGATTTTTTTTTCGCGGTTAGTTACGCATGTCAACGCATATATAGATTTACCATCAATTTCCTTTCAAAGCTTAACAATCAGTCTTCATCAGTGTGTTTACCACAAGACGAGTGCAGAGCAAAAGCAATATAAAACAACAATTTATTATAATTAACAACAACAACAACAACAATATATATATGTTGTTGTTGTTGCTTTTAAATCTTTATAAAGCGAAAAGAATCGCTAATCAAAATATTTAAAAGAACAAGTGCTGTGCGTTTTTGTTATTGCATTGACTGTTGTTGCACTGTTGCTGTTACAAACCGTTGGTATGTAATTAGGTGCCTGCGCATAAACAACTATACCAACACATATAATATGTGTTGTTTTGCATATGATGACTAGTCTTTTATTTGTTGCTGTTAGGCTTAACACAATCCAGCTCTGGCTTATGCCTCGTCTAACAATCAGCCAGCTGGAGAGTGAAAATATGCAACAACAAAACTGCAAAGACAACAACAAAAAATACAAAAAAAAAATTTAAAAAAAAATATTGTATAAGATAAAATATTACATGACCATATGAGGTGTCGTTTGATGGACTCGCTCACTCGCTACCACAACACTGGCTATAAAGCATGTTTGTGTGCGATGTTTGTTGTTTGGTTGGTGGGTAGTTTACCTAGATGTCCGTAACTATGCATATATGCATATACATACGTACTTCTGACTGTTCAGTTGACCGACTGGCTATTTGCCTGATTACATATTTCACTTTTATTTTACATATATTCATGCATTTATGTATATATATATATATATATATATATATATATATATATATATATGTATATGTATGTATGCACGTATGTATCATAAAATGTAATGTTTACGCAGGAGCTTTAGTATTAGTTGTGACATTTAAGCGGTACGAATTCAAAGGCACAGTGGTATGTTATCTAAGATTTATGAAAAATTATTACCAACACATACTTACATACGAAGACATTACATAATTTCTCAAATAATTGAGTTCAATTTATTCTAAGGAAAAATAAAAATATTTCGCTTTAATGCATTTACTTATTTATTTATTTATTTTATTTTTTTTTTTTTAAGAAAATAAATAACACAACAATCGCGATATGCATCATTACCTTTTGATATGATAAACAAAGAATTATTTCGATAACTTTTACAGTTAAAAAGCTCCACACATTTTTGAATTGTCATCTAAAGCATCTAAAGACACATCATCATGGGCATAGGAAAATTGAAGAAAATGAACTACACACAAAAAGGAAAATTGAACTTTTATAGATTCAAATATGGAAGATTTTAATAACGAATAAGTTGAAGAAGAATTCTGAATTCTGAATTTGCTAATAGATCAGGAGAGGTGTGCGATCCGCTTTGATGATATATTCTAAAATTTCGCCAACTTTTTTTTTTTTTGTTCATAAATATAAGCATATATCTACACTTGAGCCCTTGACGTAAACATGATCGATCGTGCACCAGAAACCAAGACATCTGGCCTAAGAACTTTAACCATAAATTATAAATCCACTGTCTAATTGAAAACGCTTGCGTACACAGTTCTAGTCATTTATTTATCATATTATCGATGATTAAAAAAAAAAAAAAAATGCCTCAAGATGGTTAGTTACCTTCCTCTCGAACTTGACCGACAAAGATTCTGTATTGATTGTTTCGTAAATGGTACACATTCGCAGAGATGTTATGACTGCTTATCGTGCACCACACCAACGACTTTTGCCACAATATTGTCTACTTTTTCTGCATATGATTTTCTCTTGCAATGAAAATTCCTGGTCATCGCAATTTCGAATAATAGAGCGATTGAACGGTTTTCAAATTTTCACTTTTCTTTTTTGACGTATACCTTTTGACCGTAAATAACTTCGGTACACAATTTCAAAATTTGTCGAATTCCAGTCAACCAGTCAACGATTAGTTAAGTTGCATCCGTATATCTTCTATTGCTTTCGCAATGATTTTTGACGTACACTAATTAATGATGTGTGATACACATTAGGTACGGAGTAAAGAATATCCCACCAATGATTAGCTAGTTACCTGCAACTAAGCAAATTGTAAATCTTTATTCTAGTGATTCTATTTCTAGATCCATAGATAATACTTTGCCGTTAAACAGCCGCTACGTCATCATTTCATGCAGATGAATAGAACTTAGGAAATTTATGCAGAATAGATTATAATAATTTAAACACTGACCAGTAACGACGAATTGGTAAAAGTTAAATTAAACTAAGTGAACCGAGAAGTAAACACATTCAGGTGTAAATCGATCAAAAAATGTTAGGGATTTTAATGAAAAAAAAACCACTGTTACTGTAGCATTTAAGATTCGGGGCTTAATTTTATTAAAGAGGGAACAAGCGCTGCTATTCGGCGAATCGGTTTGAAATATATATTTAAAAAGTTAGTATATGGAGTCGTTTCGATGCTTCATAGTTTAGAATATTAAGACTAATGTTTGATTGCGTGGTTGACCAACAAAAAGATTGTTGCAAGTTGTTTGTGCTTGTGTCTACCTGTTCGCTTGAGTAGCTGTCGGCGTCAACTGTCTTTGTGTCCGAATGTCTGTCTGTCTGTCTGTCTGTCTGTCTGTCTGTCTATCTATCTTTTAACGCGTGACATCTACTAGCTTCTGGCCGTTATGCATAAGCAGCATGCTTTCATACAGGCGAGCGTGATGAATAGAACATGTGTGCTCTCGTAAAAGGCACATTGGATGAACTCGTGCAAGAACACAACGCCACCACAATTAATTTACAAATAAACTCTAAGGCAATAAAAACAATACCCCTTGCATGTATATAAGACGAAAAAAATATTACTGATGTCTCTACCAACACCAACACCAACTTATTTATACTTAAGTAGCTATTGCTTTGTATATTCATGGAAAACATCTTGAATACTGTAAGAGAATGGATTCGAATATTTTGATGTAAACATCATATATATTGTGCGTTCGTATGTTGATGTTTTATTTTCGAATATTATTCATTTCACCGCATAAAAGAGAGGCGAACGTGAAATTATTCCTTCGATGCACGTTTTAAGTCTTCCCTTTAGAGCTCGTCCCGAAACTAGCCATAAAGAACAGAACCTTGATAAAGAACCATTCAAATGTTTTAAACAAATGAATTCACTTATCTGCGTACATATTTTTTTTTTTTTTTTTTTTTTTTTTTCGTATATACGTGTATACCTTGGCTTTAGATATTTTTACATGCTAGCGACAGTTTCGTTTAAATCAAGTAAATGAGTCTTTCTGCACCATCAGCCATTCATAGTTTGTATATATGTGGATTAAGTAGAACATACGCAAAACAAGAATGATGCGCATGCGTGAAATGTCAGTTTTCGTTATTGCTGACCAAGTAGCCGACAAACCATACGCTTGCCTTGCCCGCGAATGAATTTCGCATTGATAAAGTTAATATATAACCGAAGTAGGCAACCAAGACCGATAATACTTTAAGGTGGACTTTGGTGTGGCTATGGCACCTGCTTTAAAACGTTTTGTGAAAAAAGCAAGCCATCAATAATGGCGACAGCTTACCATGAAATCGTGGTCCATAATGAAGACGAAAAGACTCGAGTTCAGACAACATAAGAATAAGTTGTTGTCAACATCCTTTGCCCGCAACCAACCACTATCTAGTTATTTCTAGACTCAATTCAACGCAACCACTTTCCCATGGTTGCGGTAACTGTGCGGTAACTCAACTTGTTAAATTGTTATTGTTATTATTGCTGTCGTTGCTTTTTATTTTAAATATATATATATACATACATGTATATAAACATATTTAGTTATAGAGAGAGAGTCTGCTTAACTGAATTTTCAGCGGTAGCTTTTGAAAATTAGATTATTCTCCATAATTAGTTAATAATATGTTATGAGAGCCCCTACATACGTATATATATCTTTTCCTACCTACCTTTAAGCATATATGACAGACACTAATATATACATACATATATACATACATATACATATATATATATATATATATATATATATATATATATATATATATATACTAAGTAAAAGAGTTAGGCAATGTTGTCGTATATGAACAATTATCATAAAATGACATTGCGAGCCAAACGTTGTCTACTAACATCGAACAACTATCATTCGGCCGAAAGCTGTTGTTTAACATATTTGATTGATGGCTTTTTGATGGTTTCAATGCCGATAGCATCAACATCGAAGCTTCATCAACATGGTCATCACTTGCCAGCTTATATATAGATACACTTCGCACATATGAACGCGCACATAACATACGCGCATACATACGTGTAGGTATACACGTGTAGATATAGGATGTGAGATTCATCACTTAGATCAAACTACATTCTTAAATGCGTCAATTTTTGTTAGTCATTCAGAAAGACAAGTGTCATCAAAGTTTATCAAACATTAGCATTTTGTGTTCTTTTTTTCCTTTTTTTTTTTTTTTTTTTTTTTTTCTTTCCCTTTTCATGCGTTTAATTGATTTGCAATTTTTATTTAACACGTAATAAATTTTAATATTTGTCCGACAACAACGTACATTGAAAGATGATAGCTGCGGACAGGAATCAATATTTGTTAATCTTTTCAATTGTTTAAACTGTCCAATTGAATAGGCGTCGATGATAGTGTCACTAATCGGGATACGATTAAATTGTAAAAATTAATCAGTCTCAACTGGGCAGATATGACAACAATCAACACTTTGATTGAGTTGAAATAAGACTCAGGCTTAAGATAATAATTAGTTGGAGCAGAGCAATTCTTCCTTTTTTTTTTTTTGATTTCGCATCGCTGAATCTATAACAAAATTTTGCGGACGTATGCATCTTCTCAGATTAACTTAAAATAGACGCATCCTTTAGAATAATAATTGATTCACAACCGAATTCTGCTTGTCTGTCTGCGTCTGTCTGCATTCAACGCAGTGCTCGCAATTTCGATGAAAAAAAAATGCACTAAAATCTTTTGCTTCAACGATCAACGCTATTGAAAATGGATTGCAACATGTCCAGCTCCACGCTCCTTATAATGATGAAGTCAGACAGAAAATCGAACAAAAAAAATTATTTCATGATATTTAACGAATGCGGAAAATTTATAATAGGATGGTGATCTCACTTTAAGCCCCGTCTCATATACTAATTCTTAGAAGAAGAAAGAAAACACATCTGCTTTTTGATGGGAGCGAAAAATTAAAAATGAATTTTGAAACCCATGTTTTCTTTCTAGCGAGCTTGAGAACCTTATCCAAGGGCATTACCCGAGCAGGTACATGGGCGGACGGACGGACGGACAAATGCAAAACTTTTGACAAAATGAATATATACCCGTCTCTTGTTGGGCGTTGCAAAGAAAAAAGACAGCGTCTTAGTTTTAATTAATCTTACACATAACATAATAATAAATTTGTTGACGCAAAAAAACAGTAAAAAAAAACTGTCGTAATGTCGATTAAGGGTAACTTTCCCACATACAAGACATCTTCAATAACTCACTGATTTTTACGCTGCTGAATTTCGCAACTATTTTTAAGAATATCCTAAGACCTTGTAGTGCAGTCAGCGAAGTGGTCTACAATGTTTAATTTTAATAATCAGCTTTGTACACCTATTTGTTTTTGTTTTTTTTTTTTTTTTTTTTTTTTTGCTAACCGCCACTTCTTGCAACGTACGCATTGTATGTACTCCGATCAGTTTTCATTTAATCAAATACTTATCTGTTTCATGTTAGCATTTACTTGCAATTCCTCGAATTCGAGTCCCTCTACAACTTGAACACACTTTGCTTTGCGTTCTTATAGCCCACATTCAACTATCTTCATAGATAGCCGTCAATAGTTTAATTCATTGTCAGATTTAGTTCATTTAAACGCATGCTTTCCATATATAATTATTTTTATTATGTTAATGAGCTTAACATAATTCGCAAATTAATGTTGTTTTTGTGGAGCCACTGATTTATTCAGCGCATTCATTCAAGAAAACGAACTGAAGTAGATAAGTGAGGGAGGAGAGGCAGCACTTACACTTACACTTACACTTAATCATCTTCATTAAATAAATTCTCTGTTGTTTAAAGTATCTTTATATATATATATGTGCGTAGAGGAAAATCAATTCGAAAATCGTTTCTCTATTGCATTCATTCACTACGTTTACTAAAATTTTATAACCCAAGCGCCTATTCATTAGCTTAGCTATTGGGTTACTATAATCATTCAGCTCTTATTTCTTCAATTTTCTTCTCTTCATTAATGGAGAATTTTTGCTTTATTCATTGGTTAATAGCTAACCAAGCAACAATGGCGAATGGTACTAACCCAGTCCGTTTGTGTTCCTTTGGAGTCTATTGATGGTAAATTTTGAAGCTTCGTCATTACAGATATATTTTTTGAAGCCAAACTTCATTTCCTAGTGAAAATCTCCTTGAATTGGAAAGAAATTTTTCTCATATTTCTTCTTCTTAGGCGTATGATACACGCTGTCCGCATCCAAAGTTTCTCATCAGGATATCTGCCTTAATTTTTTTTTTTTTTTTTTTTTTTTTTTTTATTTCTCTTTCTGGGAGGGACTAAGTATAAAAGAAAAATATATATATATATATATATATATATATATATATAGCATATATGCCTATACCAATTATAGTTTGATAAACTGACAAATAAAAAACGCTAACGCTGACGCTAACAACGCTAAAACTATAGTTAAAGCGGTAAAATAACAAAATTTGTGTCTTTTTACTGTCATCTATCAGCTCGTTAGCCTTAAAGGCGAAAATTGTCAGTCAGTAAGGCCCCCAAAAGCAGTTTATCAGCAAAGAAAGAAACCAAAAAAAAAAAAAAAAAAAAAAAAGGAAAACAAAAAACAACAGGACATTATTTTTAAAAAAAATAAGAAAAAAAAAAAAAAAAAAAAAAACAATGAACGCCAGTTAATGCTCTACAAATGCCAAACAAGAGACCTACTATAGTCCAGTGGACCTCAAAAGCGAATGCTAAACAACAGCAACATCAGCATCAACAACAACAACACCAACAATTTATGAGCAACAATTTTTAGCGTTAATGCATTTTCGTGTTACGCTGTGATTACAACAAAAAATAGTCGAAAATGCTATATATTGTAATTCACGCGGATTCGTTCGCATGCTGCGTTTATGGTTCGTTGTTTTTTTTTTTTTTTTTGTTTTTTTTGCTATATTTTTTTTTTTTTCCTTTTTTTCCTTTTTTTCTTCTAACTTTATTATTTGCTTAACGTTTTAAAACAGTCAATAACGGACATCATAGTTTGCACCATATAATGATGACGGTGATGGCAATGACGACGGTAACGACGACCACGACGACGACGACGACGATGATGAGGAGGACGATGTTGCTGGCATGCTCATAATGGTGATGTGTGGTGGCTTTGACTTTACTACTTATGACCAAAAACTTAACCAGGCCAAGCAGCGAACTACTCAACCACAGGCACTTAACCACTAAATCGATCGTCGCCTGACCATTCAACACGTCTACGTAATGTACTTATGGATAACAGCAATAAGAAAAAAATATTTGCAATAAGATAGAAACAAAAAATGAAAAAAAAGAAAAAATAAAAAAATAAAAAAAAAAAAATAAAAAAATTAAAAGAAATGTGCAATATTTGCATCTGTAGCTACCACCGGTAGCTTTATAACACTTGAACTATAGCACATCTAATAATGTTAAGCAGCAGCAGCAGCAACAGCAGCAAAAAACAGCAGCAGCAGCAGCAGACAAGCAAGCAAATCGGCAGACAGAAAGACGGAAAGAAAAACGAACGGACAAGTAGCCAATTCATCCACACTCATACATATACATTCATATATACATGCACACGTACACACATAAATACATGCATAGAGTAACAAAAATTCCTTACAATTGTTTTATGGTCTTAAATACAAACAGAATGAATGTACAGGCACCGAGCTTACACCGATATACAAAGTTTTACTCTACTCTCTACTCGCTTAAAAACTTTCCGCATTCTATGGTACAATGTAAGAGCGGTCGGTTGCAATGTTTATTTGTAACATTTGAATAGCTTTAGTTTTCCTATTATTGTAGCTGATATTGTTGCTCTTTCTGTTGCTCCTGCTGCTGCTGTTTTTTGCTGCTCCTGTTATTGTTGTTGTTGGCATTTTTTATTTTATAGATATTTTAAGTGTTATGATCTCTTTAATAAACAAACAAACCCAAGCGCAATTCACTTCACAACTATTCATTGCTAACCGCTTAATATACGTATACTAGGTGAACAACACAATACATACCGTGTTATATGGGGGAAGCATTTGAGCTGTTAAGGTGTGTAAACAGTAACAGGCACCTACCTACATACACCATCTGTAATGGTTAAGTCCTGAAGATATGTAGCGAAACTTTATTCGATTTTATAAAACAATTAAATTATTGCCAACGTTTTATAAACGAATTGATAATAAAAAGATCAAAAGTGAAAATCATAAATAAAAACAATTTGTTTTTCCAAAAACAAACAAAAAAAAAAAAAAAAAACAAAAACAATTCTCATGTGATAGTAAAATGTTATGTCTTCGAATTAAGTAAATTTTCGAAACAATTTTCAAAATTTGTAATACTGTCTGCGGTGTTAGGCTCAAGCGTTGTTATTTAATTATATATTAGATAACTAATTTGCTTTAAAAATTGCGGCCGTAATGAACGAGCATGACATGACAATCGTATGGGAATATGTGCAGAAAAAAATTGTTTATTATTGAACAAGAAATCTGTATATGCATACACGTGTGCATATACATGTGCGTATATATGTGTGCGCTTGTACTCGTATGTTATCTTCGCAAAACTATTAGAACTAAGCGTAAGCGTAAGCCGTTACGTAATGCAGTTTACCAAGTTCTGTACAGGAATTAATTATATTGTTGTTTTATAGCATTTAAGCATGTCGATCCTAAGAATCTGACAATCCGCATAGACGAGAATTTGAATTGTGGTAATTGGGCAAGTATCAGAGACAAAAGAAGATTTTACTCGTCCTCTTCTGTTTACGTTAGGACTTTCCTTCTAAAGTGTATGTATGTGTGTGTGTGTGTAACGTACCTCCAAAGGAGAATTGTGAAATCGCCTTTCATAAGCAATTGGTGTAAAGAAATTGCTTGTCTCATAACCTCAACATTAAGCATAGGTATCCTTATTTAATTATTTTACATATGGGAAGCTTTGAGGTGAACAATGCTTTTAACATTTTAACAACATATACCGTTAGAGTGTTTGTAGATGGATCAGATACGCTTTTAAACTTAGTTGTTAAAAAATCTAATCAGATTTACAGATGCTTACATATTTGCAGCCTTAGAAAATTGGAAAACAAAAAAAAAAAAGAGTCTTCCTTAGAATCTTCGTAAGATTCACGCACAGATGGACATTGTGATGAATGTTTGTAAAGTTTGACTTCAACGGCGTTTACAAGTAAAGTAATTTTAAATTTAGCGAAATTCTTTTCCTCTATCATCGATTTCTCTAATACGCGCTAAAAACTGAATATACTCACTATGTAGTCTTCAATGACATTTCACTTTATCTGCATTCTCTTAAAGTAAGTGAAGAAGAAAACCAATTTTCTTCTCGTTTTTGTTTTGAACAATTTCTACGAAATGTTAGATTCAACAACAACAACAACAACAACAACAACAACATATAAATACATAAGTAAATTGTTTGTTGATATTAAACTAAGTCTTATTATTAAATTATCTAAATTTGTTTTACTCTTCTAGTTGACCGATTATCTTTAATGACATGTCATGACTTTGTCACCAATATCAAAAATTGTATTTTTCGCTTTACGCGAAATGTTTAACTCCTAATCGTTTCTATTATTCTAGTCACTTAATCCGGTGACATTAAAGTAAATTTTTATTTTTTTTTGTTTTTCTTTGTCTTTTTTTTTGTTTTTTCTTTGGTCTTCAATTTCACAGAAATGCCGCATAATGTTTTGGCAACGATGGATTATAGTTGGTACAATCCATGTACATATATGAACAGTTTAATGTTGTTGCTTACATTAAACTAATGTTTTTGCTGCTGTTGTTTTGATGTTGTTGTTACTGCTTTAGTTGATATATATTATGTTTCTGCGTACAAGTGCGTTCAGCAGTTGTATATCATTTGTGGTTTTGTTGAAAGCCTTTTTTGGGTTGCCTCTCCCTCTCTTACTCTCCCTTTGTCTAAATGTTACGCTTCTGCTTGTATTGTAACTATTACCACCACTAATACGTAACGTGTAATTTGAATTCCTAATATTTGTCTTTAACTACTGCTGCTGCTGCTGCTGCTGCTGCTGCTGCTCCTGTCGCTGCTAATACTATGGTTGCTGTTGTTATTTTTATTATTTTTCTTTCTTTTTTTTTTTTTTTGCCTGTTGTTTGCTTTGACATGCTGGTGTATTATTGTAAAACTATTTTGTATGTTGCTTGTAGTGGTGGCGTAGCATAAATTATGCACCAATTTACCGTTATCAACAGTAGCACTTTTATGTGCCAAAAATGGCACAAATTGTCTGAGTTAAATATGGTTACGTTTGTTAAGTAAAGAAAGAAAAAAATGAATAAAAACAAGAAAAAAAAGAAAAATTCCACCGAATATATAGCTGAGAACAAAAAGCGAAAAATTATATTAAACATGTATTAAAAATGACTTTTTTCTTTTTTTAACAAAAAAAAAAAAAAAAAAAAAAAAACAAATCTCAAGTAATTATAAATTAATTATAAATAACAAATAAAAACATTATGTATTGGGCCGCTACTGAATACTTTTGCAAAACTGCGCTTAAACTAATTCCTCTTCAAGATACGGCATAATACGAGAAGCGGTCGGGAAAGTGATACGATCCAGATCTATCACTATTTTTCATTGTGTTTGTCCTTGGGCCATAACACGTCAGTGTAATAAATTTACAAGATGGGCGTAGGGACAGACGGGGGCAGACGGATAGAAAAGCTTAGATCGACCCAGATAATTGATAATTGGTATAATAAAAGATGGGTCGACAAGATTGTTGCACACATCTGCACAAACTTATAACATACTCATGTACACGTTCATATGGTGTAGGGCATAAGCAATATTATATTTAAAATATTTGTACCTTTTAAATTGTCTTGTGGCCGTTATCTTTTTTCAATGCTAAAAAAACAAAAGACCTAATATCAAGTATATACACTATGTCAGTCAATCGATAATGTTGACGGGCTGACACATAAATGGAACCGTTTAAGAATAATTATTTCATGTTATTGTTAAATGTATAAAAATTGGTGAAAGGGTTCGCTGTTCGCATTTTGCGATGGGATATTAACAGGAATTTTGTTAATCGATTACATGCTAATCGATAAAACAGCGATAACCAAACTGTTTTTGTAAAGTTTTGAATTAGAAGAAAGTCAGTCATCTCTCATCTTATGACAATGCATCGAATTACAAAACGGTTTTACTAATGATTTAAATTGAACGAACCTACCTACCAAACATAAAATGCTGTATGGTATACGCGCTCTGTTTAGTAGATTTGATTTTCTCTGCCTTGCATCGATTCGCAAATCTCAAATGATACTGAAACCGAAAGCATTTTCGATGAAAACCTGAAACGATAGCTTCCCGTTTCGAAACACTTTATTAATATAATTGATGAATTGATGAAACACATTGATAAGATTGCATTGACATTATATGCTAAACAATAAGTCAATTTGAGCCAAAGCTTTACATTGGTTCATCTGGGAGCCATACCATGTATATTCGCCGGCCTGATAATCCTAATAATCATCATTTTATAACATCTAAACACTGTTTACCTACCCGTTTCACCTTCCACCAGTAATTTCACGATTTATACCGAAATACATAAAAGGAAGGAATAGAAATTTTAATAAAATATTTGATGTTTTATGTAATTATAAGATTTTTGTGCTCAATTAATATGCGGGAATAACTCAGCTACATTCCAAGTGTCCTTAAACGATGAAAGAAACCTTACATCAATTTAACTATAATTGTCCGTGAGTTGATAAAAAAAACAAACGCATATTGCATTCTTAAAAGCAATCAAGTAGAGTACATTCGATTCGTTGGTATCGATAAGCAAATTATAACATTATTTATAAATGTATAAGTCCAAAATCAAAGCATGATCTATAGACTCAAGATAAAAATCTAAAAAGCCGCACTTATCCGCATTTTATTTTAAATTTTTCGGAGAAGACAACGAGATGTACGGATGGCAGATGTTCTGATAGATGTTCTGGAAGTCAATAAAAAGTTCTGATATAACGGCTCTTAGCTGCTATCGGCGGGTACGCCGAACAATCAAGAAGCTTAATGCGCCTGAGGGCGATTGTACGATATTCACCACTAACGTTTTAAGTATTAAAAGACCTTTTTTGTTATCCGCAGATGTCACAGTCGATCGATTGGTACACCGTTTAAATAATCCTTTCATTTGACTTTTTAGACTTCGAAATATAGATATATTAACTAGTATAGGCTTGTAAGTCATCCGAAGGCCAACGCTTTCTGCGATAGTCTCTTAACATATATGTGACCATTGCTCATTTGAAATGCGATTCGCAACAATCTTAGTAAAGATAAAGATCAGGCCCTAAATCAGTTTAATTTGATCTATCTGTTTGCAGTGGACTTACTCTCGATTGTCAAATTTGAAATAAGAAATGTAAATTTCATTCTAATTTTATGGCAGTAGGTTGATCAAGTTTGAAAATAGTTATGATCCGTCCAGGTATACATTGAAGATGAGAAGAAAAAAAAAAAAAAATTCAAAATAATTACGAGAATCGAAATTTAAATTATCTAAGGTAAAGTCAAGTTTTCGGCTTTCCAGCCAAACCAGTTAACTATTAGCGAGAATTCGGGATGACTTGAAGTCATCCTTGAAGACTTTTGAAAATGACTTCCTGTCTAGGATAAAAATGCTCCATCACAATCCATAGCACATGGACAAGCAAATGGTTTGCTCCATTGCGGTCTTGAAATTCCGATATTCGAAACCAATCGTGCTCTTAATAACCTTGAAAAAGACAAGCCTATCTCAGCTTATGAAATTGTTGTCAGAGTAAACAACATGCGAAAATTATTCAGCTTCAAATTGAGAGCAGTGATAAAGACCGGCTGGACATCTGGTAAAATAGGGCTTTGTGTTTGATGGAAAGTGTACGTAGTGAACTGGTACAAATTATTAAATCAATTGGTTTTACTCTCTCCGGCTTACAATGCAATAACAGACCGTAGACTTTTTCAATGATTCAACGAAAATTTTGAGGGTTCGTTTGATGACCCGGACTCTGGCGTCTTCGATTACTATGTATTTCGCGCGTTGCACCTGTGAGTATCACTTGCTTGCATTTTTCGGCCACAAATTCTGCGCTGGTAAAATAATGATTTTATTAGAAGAGCGGCGGAAAATTGTTATTAGTTTTAATAAAATTCATTTAAGTTATTCGAAAAATGCCACGAACTTTTTCTTTCACCTATTATATAAAAATATTTCGCGTTCGCTAAGAGGGAGGGAGATATACAAGTTTCGTCCTAAAACATGGGAAAGACGTTTTCTTTTTTTTGTTTTTAATATATATAATTAAGTGTATAGTAAATAAATTAAGACTATGTGTGTAGAAAATTTGTTTACATAATTGAAAATTGCGTGCAAGAAATATATAAAATAAATTACATGTTTCGATTGTAATACTAACAGAAATTTGAGTTAAATTAAATAAACACCAGCCAAAGTCTTTAATTATAACCGAAAAAAAACAAAAAAAAAAAAAAAAATCAAAATATCGTGGAAACACAAACATTCATATCTGTGCCATACGTTTCTTATTATATACATGTATATGCATGTGTTTCAATTTTGCTTCAGTTTATGCACTATAAAATGCACACAGACACATATATATGTTTTAGTAAAGAAAATCTAAAAATATCAGATAATTGCCTGGTGATATGATGTGTTGTACAACAAGCTGTTACAAGAAATAAACAATTATCAGGCACACAAAGCTACACGTATTTAGAAATTTATTACGTTTTATATGCCTACAAATATACATGTGTACCCTTATATTTAAAATAGACATGAAAGTCGTATTGTTTACGGGCATCATACGGAAAAAAATTTAATTTTATAAAAATCATTTAAGCGAATGGGTAGTAAACAGCTGTTTGAAGGTAATAAACATTTCCAAGTTGCTTTACCTCAACACTTTCATACCTTAAGCAGTACGCTAAACATTCAGAAGCGTTGCTTAATTTCGTTTGCTTGCCTTCACCGTAGTCTCGGTCTCCGTATATCTATCTGTCTATCTATCTATCTATCCATCTATCTATCTATCTATCTATCTATCTATCTATCTCTCTCTCTCCATATTCATTTGACAGCTACACTCAAACCATGTGATCGTCCGTATAATAAAGAAATCCTTTACTTCAATTTAATCCTAATACAAATAACAATTCAAACGAAGAGTTTAGAGATATCTTGAAATAACTTCGCGCTACGCTCTCCAGTACGTCTTTGCATCAAAATATTAATAAATTCATTTCAATATCAAAGAAAGCAATCCACTGATGAATGCGAACGGCTTACTAACATTGACATTTAGGTAAACGCTTCCCTAGGCGAGTGTAAGTAAAGGCAAATAAATTTCGAGACTCATTTAAATATCAATATAATGAAATAATTTAAATGATTAATACGTGATATATGTAAACCTGAGCTTTTTCGCTAGAGTTATGTACGTAAGAAGGGTCATGTAATTACATAATTAGTGTCATATATACAAAATGAACGCAATTGAACGCAAATGGAAGGACAACATATATTATCATAACTATTTCGAAATTTCGAATTTAAGCTTTTTACAGTACGTAGGGAAATGAAAGAATTTGGAAGAATCTAGAACTCGAAGAACGAGTGAGAAAATGCTAATGATAATAAAAAATGCTCCAACGCGATCTATTCTGAAGATTTAAATGTCTCGTCTACGTTGCATGGCCGGATGTCTTTGTTAAAAGCAACAACAAAAAACTCTTTGCAATCGGTCCCTTGAAAGGACGCTTGATCTTGTTCAAGTTATTCTCACCGATTTACTAAATATTCTAACATTCTAAACGATGTTGCTAAGCAATCTATCTTCAGTATAAGCCGCGAGAAAAACTTAACAGTATTCATTTCATAACAATTCCATTAGTGAAAATATTTTTAATCGACTTTAAAGCCATATTAAACTCACAACTAACATCGTTAATAGAATAAAAATTCCACATTTTCACCTCTACACCTGAAATTTTATATTTTTGTAGCACAAAAAAAAAAAAAAAAAATATATATATATATAAAAATAAGAATAAATAAATAAATAAACTAAACAATAATCCTCAAAATAAAACGTTAGTACATTCGGCCTCAAAATATAAAAAAAAAAAAGAAGTAATAATAAAAAATACTGCAACATAATTGACTAAAAATTTAACTTCAAGAGGGGACATTGAGTAGTTTAAACATGTTGAACGCAAGATCTTAGAAAATCTTCTAAAGCAAGAAAATCGAAAGAAAAAAAAAAAATTAAATAAAAATCTAAGAAAAAAATCTCTAAATACAACAACACAATCTGGTTAAACTAACAAATAAATGACAAGAAGACCGTTTTTTCGTACCACTTACTTGAAAAAAAA